>NC_051863.1:177741668-178114168 GCF_015732765.1 Culex quinquefasciatus
CAGGACATCCGGCGGATCAACATCGACGGGGAAACAATTGAGCTGACCTACCACCTGCGGAAGTTTGCCGAAATCTTCCAGCGGTACATCTCCGACGACCGGACGTTGAGGTGAGTGGCTGCAATTATACACACGGGCTTGATGGGCAAAATGGGCGATGCTGCGATTCTTTACCTGCTTCCTGGATGGGGGTTTCGCGGCTGGGTCTCAGGTCTGACGTCGAAGCTGCTATTGTTAGAAGACGGTGTGAAATTTAGACAAGATGTTGATGATGAGAGGCCAAAACAACATCGTACGCGAAACACGTTTTCCTCAAGTGGCGCTGCTACGATTTTGGGAAGTGCGTAGTGAGTTAGCATTGTGACTTGTTAAGACTTTTCTGAAAATTAAAAAATCACTCTAAATAGCACGACGAATTTCATAACATGTGCAAAGCATATCGCACAAAATGTACAATCTGTTGCTCGCAAGCAACATGAAACCCGACACCAAATTCTTGTTGGAACCCGTGGAGCCTCTTTGTGAAGGAGTCTGCAAAGCTAGTGTTTAGAGTTTGGGCTTTTATCTTGCGATTCGTTTCGTTTCGTATACGCGCTGTGGTGATTCGAACAGTTTGAGCATAAAACGTGAACGACATTGGGGGCAGGCCCCCCCAACAACAGCTGCAGCTGCTGCTGCTCGGGAATGAATACTGGACAAACCAGTTCCGCATTTTCAGGTGAAACTATGCGGCGTGTGAAGTGTTGTTGTGCGGTATGTTGGGACATGTTTCGGTGTCGCTTTGATGATGTTTTTTTTTAACTTTTTAGTATCGAATCACCATTATATTGTTGTCATAATTTGACTCAATAAATTTAAATATGATACCGAAAAATGCTCTAAAGTGATCTGAGCATATGCTATTCAAGATGTCATATTTAAAGTTTATATTTAGTTTTTTTTTTTATGAAAGCAAAATAAGCTAAATGTTGCAAACAAAAATTTTGGTCCTGTTGGTTAATTGATCAAAACTTATTTTGAAAGATTGCAAAATAAAAAAAGGTGTCCCCATTCGATTGAAAATTAATAAGGCTGATGCAAATATTTTTTTAAAGTTTTTGTCCCTAGTCTCTGGCCGGGGTCGAGGGAGTCGAGGGAAGGGGTGGCAAAAAATAAAAAAATATATTAAAATTGAAATAACAAGCCATAGTCTGAGAATGCAAAAAGTGTTTTAAAATGCATTTTACACTAGTTCAGTTGTTTTGCAATCATTAGCTTTCAAAAAATGTAAGATTTGACGAAAACAAAAATTTTAGCGTTTTATAAACTTTTTGGCGGACAACTCAGCGTTCCCTCCTGGATGGGGGCGATCGTTCGCCAGCGTGGTCGCTGCCGGCAGTGGCAATACGGCCCAGCAAGAAGTTACCGGAGAAGATCTCTTTACCCTGCCAGAGTTCTTTGCTCTCGCAGGGGAGATGATGACGCGGTTTCGGACCTGCCGTAACAAGGCGGAGCAATTCCTGGCCCTTGGGGAGCTGATGATCAAGCACATCTATAAAGGATAAAAAACTGTGATCTAGTTTTTAAGCTTTTTCTATTTCTATCCCCTTTCCCTTGCAATTTTAGTAAGTTTCTCTTTTTTTATTTTTTTCTTACTCTTGGTGACACCTTTATTCACAAGCAATAACTGTTCCAAAATGGATTATGATGTAACACACAGCTGTAAGGAACTCCAAAACTCTGTTATGTACCTCAAAAGAACTTATTGTATCTTGAATATTCACCAATAAAACCGAATTGAAATTGAAATAAAAAAAATCAAACATTTTCAAAAAATCCTTTTTTTAGATCAACCCAAACATGCTAAAAATGATTTTTTGCAAATCCGTCGTAAAACTACTTACTTTTCTTGTCATTCTTGAACGACGAAAAAGCCTACTTTTCTGTGAAAAATAATAGAATCGAATAGCAACACTTTTCAAAATAAATTCTAAAAAGTTTTACTTTTCAGCACTGCAATGGGTTAAGTTTCTTGAAAAAAAATTTGTTTGCATCCTGATTTTTGGGCCAACTTTGAGGGGGAGGGGGGTGACAAAAACTTTAAATAAAAAATTTACCAGCCTAAACGTAAAAATAGTAGTTTATGCAACAAGTTGCAAAAAGAGGATTTTTTCAGCACGAGTCGTACATTTATCCAACGAGGTTCACCGAGTTGGATAAATACGACGAGTGCTGAAAAAATCAAGTTTTGCAACTAGTTCCATACAACACACACAAAAGTAGAACTTTTCAGCATTTATTTTGAAAAGTGTTGCTATTCGACGTCGGTCCCGGTTTCTCCTGTCTCGTCAGAGGCGCTGGAGCAGAAATCCCACGTTAGAGGAAGGCCATGCCCCGGGGGGCGTAGTGCCAATAGTTTCGTTTTTTGCTATTCGATTCTGTTATGATTGGTACAGAAAAGTAGGCTATTTCGTCGTTCAAGAATGACAGAAAAAGTAAATAGTTTCACGACGGAATTGCAAAAAAACTTTATTAAATAATATGTTCTTACCAGTTTACACTCAATTTTATAGTTTATATTTTATTTGATTTAAATAAAATAAGAGCAGCAAAAAATTTAAAAAAAATGTTATGTCCATCCACAAAATAAACAAAGAGTCAAAATATTAATTAATAAAAAAATAATTATTAAATACTTGCAAGGAAAATACATTAAATAAACTGCAAAAAAAAATCAAGAATGTATAATTTCTATGAAATGATTTTTTGTTTTAATTTACCGTAAAACGGGGTGACTTTGATAGCCGGGGTGACTTTGATAGGTTTGCGATTTTTCCGCAAAATGAAGAGTACAATTAAAATACGTAAGGAATGGTTTAGAAACATACTGACCGTGGTAGAGAAGTGTTCAAAGTATCTCAAGAAGAACTTTTCATAAAATTTTAAAAAGTTTAAATAGTTAGTTAACTATAGTTAAGAAAATGTTGATGAAAGTCATTATTTTAAACTTCTCAAAGTGTCATGATTTTCTCAATGAACATGATTTTTAATCGGAAAACGGAATGCATTTTCGGATTCTTTGGACAATTTTCCACTAGGAGAAGGTTAAATAAATTTGTAAATAATAAATAATTTGTGTTTTTGAAACACCATTTAAAAAAATCTCCAAATTTATAAGCAATTTCAGTAAAATAAATTTCATCTAAAATGTGAAAACTTGTGATTCGTGCTTCAAATTCTGTAAAAAATGCAAAATAAATCGATAATTTTATAAACAAAACCAGTTTTAACAAATTTTAGGCGAAATTTCGACTTTTTAACAATTTTACCTTAAATTTATGTGTATTTTGCTTAAAAGCTTACACACTTAGTTAACTAAATATAAACATTGTTTTTTTTTTCTTAAAAACTATATCAGCTACTTTAGTGATGGTACATTTAGGGTACAAATAAAGTTTGAACATCTTAAATATGATTTTAACAAGAAAAACTATGACTATCAAAGTCACCCCGGAATTAAAACTAAGGATTTTTAACGTAACTATCTTTTTAAACATTATTGAAAAAAACTTTTATTCCGAAATAGTGCATGGACATTGTGTAGTCTACCCCAGTACATGTTTTAAAAATAACAATCTTGAGAAAAACCTCACCTGTTGGAAAATATGCTTAAAACAAATTGAAATCCTATCAAAGTCACCCCGGTTTACGGTACCTTGACACTATATTTTCAAATGCACAAATTTCAGGAACTATCGATCCGTTTAATGTCAACAATTTTTTTTGGTCTCACCCATAACAATATTATCAGAATTCAAATGCAAGACTTACATTTGTAGAGGGCATAACCTTACACGGAGAAAAAAGAGTTCCCAAAATCGTGAACAAGCGTTCATGAATATGGGAACCTCGAACAAAGTGTTCAAATTTCATGGTACGTTTTTCAAAATCGTACCATGGAATTTGAACACTTTGTTCGAGGTTCCCATATTCATGAACGCTTGTTCACGATTTTGGGAACTCTTTTTTCTCCGTGTACATTAAAAAATGCAGATTTCTGGGAGAATCTTTAAATATTACATCTCAAAGTGTGTAAATTTACATCTTTTATGTCAAGGGTTGTTACGGAAAAGTCGAGAAAAAAATCCGCGCCAGATCCGCGCCGACTCCAAAACCCAATCCGTGCGAAATCCGCGCCATATAAAAAAACGCGACAAACATGATCAGTTGTGGATTCATATCCCACCTGTACCAAATGGAACCGTTTTTGCCATTTCTGAAACAATATTAGCATTTTTTGCAACACTTTAAATATCGTTGCTTTAAAAACAAATTCAGAAATAAAAATTTAAATTCGAAGATTTACAAAAAAATTAAAACCATAAAATATCACCATCACCAAATTATAAAATCTAGGGATTTAGTACTTGATAATTCTTGCCAAAACTTTACTCTGGAAAATCAAAACACGAAATTTCTATTATTTTCTTCTCTAAATTTCTCTAATCTTAAATATGACTCCGAAAATGATCCGAACTAAGAAAATGGCAAAAAAATAATAAAATAATTTTGAAATTTAATGATTTAATAATTTAATAATTCAATAATTTAATAATTTAATAATTTATTAATTTATTAATTGAATAATTGAATAATTTAATAATTCAATAATTTAATAATTTAATAGTTTAATAATTTAATAGTTTCATAATTTAATAGTTTAATAATTTAATAATTTAATAATTTAATAATTTAATAATTTAATAGTTTAATAATTTAATAATTTAATAATTTAATAATTTAATAATTTAATAATTTAATAATTTAATAATTTAATAATTTAATAATTTAATAACTTAATAATTTAATAATTTAATAATTTAATAATTTAATAATTTAATAATTTAATAATTGAATAATTTAATAATTTAATAATTTAATAATTTAATAATTTAATAATTGAATAATTTAATAATTTAATAATTTAATAATTTAATAATTTAATAATTTAATAATTTAATAATTTAATAATTTAATAATTTAATAATTTAATAATTTAATAATTTAATAATTTAATAATTTAATAATTTAATAATTTAATAATTTAATAATTTAATAATTTAATAATTTAATAATTTAATAATTTAATAATTTAATAATTTAATAATTTAATAATTTAATAATTTAATAATTTAATAATTTAATAATTTAATAATTTAATAATTTAATAATTTAATAATTTAATAATTTAATAATTTAGTAATTTAATAATTTAATAATTTAATAATTTAATAATTTAATAATTTATTAATTTAATAATTTAATAATTTAATAATTTAATAATTTAATAATTTAATAATTTAATAATTTAATAATTTAATAATTTAATAATTTAATAATTTAATAATTTAATAATTTAATAATTCAATAATTTAATAATTTAATAATTTAATAATTTAATAATTTAATAATTTAATAATTTAATTATTTAACAACTTAATAATTTAATAATTTAATAATTTAAAAACTTAATAATTTAATAATTATATAATTGAATAATCAAATAATTTGATAACTTAAGAACTTTCTTAAAAAAAATAAAATGAACAAAAGATCAATTGTAATATTTTCGTCATTTTTCAATTTAATAATTCGTACTTTTTACGTTTTTTGAGTCTGTATGTTTTGACAATTTCAAATTAAGAATTCTATTTTTTTTTTATTATTTGAATATGTAAATTCTGAAATTTCAAATTGTTGAATTCCAGATTTTTTACTTTTTTAAAATTTTAACATTACATTTCGCTTTTAGACGGAGATTTAAGCAGATTTCTAAGTGGATTTCGTCATGTTGTGATAATTGGGAGTAGAATCAATTCTACCTGAATCACAGTGGCAACAACATTTTTAATTTTTTCAATAAACCAAAAATTTAAAATTTTATATTTAAAAAAAAAAACATAGAAAATCTACAAAGTTTCATAGTTTCAATTTTAAAATTCTGTATTTTTTCGAATTTTGTTATTTTGATTTTAATAAAATTGGTATTTATTTGAATTGTTAAGCAGATGTTTTAAAAATAATGAGTTGTAATGTTATGTTTCATTAATATAACAAATCTCAATACATTAAAAAAAATCGCTCCATGAAGATTATTTCAAAGTTTCGTATTAAGAAAAAAACAATCAATAATTTTTAGAAGAAAATTTTCTTCATTAACAACTTCTTAGAAATTGATGTTTTCGCACTCAACGAAACAGATTGAACTTATTTAATTCCTAATAATATTTTCCTTTGTAAATTGAAAGAAATTCTATCGTTCTCAATTATTTTGTTTATCAAAATTGCTATCAGCGCGAAATCCGCGAAATGATAATATTCAACCATAAATTTGTTCAACCTTCCAAAATTTTACTTTTTTTTTGCATATAAAAGTCTCTTCAATGAACTTTTTTTTGGTAACATTTTTGACTACTTTTTTTTTGGACCAGAATTGAAAGGATGAGGTCGAGGATGCGAAAACTTTTGATAAAGTTTAGAAAAAAAAAATCGCAAAATAAAAAAACACACGCAAAACGAAACTAACGAATAATTTTAATATCAGACAAGAACTGTGAAGGCTAGTATGGAGATCGGAAGGAAAGGGGTCAATAAACAAACTTTACCAACAGCAGAACAATGGAAAGGGAGCGTTTTCTTGGGGCTTTTCTTCACCCTCTCTGGCTTGCTTTCGCTGCCGCTGCTGCCCATTTGAAATTTTTCTTGACCGGTTCCTTCCGATGTGCGTATACCGCTTGAACCAGGAATCTTGGATACAAATTATGCTTTTTAAGGATGAATTTATATGACATATAAGTTTTTTTTATTTGAAAAGCTTTTTAAAATACAAAGATTTAAAAAAATGATAAAAATAAAGTAAAATTATACTTAATGTATTCGAATTTGCTTTAAAAT
Source organism: Culex quinquefasciatus (assembly GCF_015732765.1). Taxonomy (NCBI): domain Eukaryota; kingdom Metazoa; phylum Arthropoda; class Insecta; order Diptera; family Culicidae; genus Culex; species Culex quinquefasciatus. The sequence continues at coordinate 177,748,602 of NC_051863.1, forward strand.
TAAATTCACAAAAAAAAAACAAAAAAATGGAAGATTATTTGGGATATCAATACAATGTTTATGTTATGTTTTGTCTTCCCTCCCACTTAAACATTTTCTCCTGCGATCATAAGTAAAAAAATACTATTAAATGACAGCTTTTTAGAAAAAAACAAATACATGTGCATTAAATGATTAACAGTTTTGAATACATTTAAAACGCTTATCCATCCATTACGACGTATTCGTCGCTTTTTGTCGTTCCGAGAAAAACTCGTTTTAATGTTTGACCTTGAATAAACCAAAACTAGAGCACGCAATGTAAACAATAAGAAACTCGCTTTGTTTGGTTGAAAATTCTGTGCGGGAGTCGGGCATGGACGTGTGCCAAACGCGTTCTGACTAAAATCCAGCCGTCCCCTAACATGACAGTTTTCGTGAGTTGCGCGTATCCACCGACAGATGGCAAATGGGCCTCGTAGGAGTCCGCCCAATAAAAACGCAACTAAAAATTTGCATGGGAAACTTTTTTTTTCGTGACGGCTTTCGCGGCATGCTCCCTCCAACTGTTCGAGACTAATATTTTAACGTGGCGTATCTTTAAACAAGTTTTTCAAGAAAATGATTCCAGAATGCTTATTTTGACGTTTTAAACCGAAACAAGGCTAAAACTATATTAATTTAAACTATTCGCCATTTTCAAATGTTTGGCTAGATGATATCAAAGCTCGCCATCTTAGGCCCACTGGGCCCACAAAAAGGGGTACGCTGAGTTTGTATGGGAGCTGTCAACATGCTCCCGGGCTGCTAAAATCCCTTTTTCGATTTGTCGCACCTACAACAATTTGCACGATCAGATCGAAACTTCTTCCATAATAGTAGTGATAACAATTCACGGAGTTCCGGTTTTTGTTGAATATCTCAGAAATGAAATCGAATTTTGAGGATCTGTGAATGTTAAAATTTGAGGCATAGAAAGCTGCACAAAATGGTGTCCTTAACTCAATTTGGCCCATAGCACCTCTACCGCCTTATTTTTGCACATTTATATTTTTCTATTTTGATAAACTTTTGCTCTACGAAAAATTCAACTTATCTTGTTTTGTGTTTGTCTAGTTTAATTTTAAATATTTTCATTGTTAATTTAAATCTTGCATAATTTAATATTTTTAACAGAAACACGATAACCAAAAGTCAAATAATTTACAATAGTTTTAAAATAATTCCTCGTCATTCATCTGAAATATTCAAGGGTAAGAGTATTCAACACAACTAATACTAGCCTTACCTGTTGAACTCCTAAATAAGGTTCCAACGAATCATTTACTACTACCAACTTAGACCGTTTATAGCAGCTACACAATGACCAATTAGCACCAAATTAATCACACACTTTCACTCTCCCCCAACAGCGACCTGTTCAGCTACCTCAACCGGGAAGCGTTGGCCGATGGCAAGTTTGCCGTTAACATGGCCGCCGTGTTCGCGTCCCGCCAGCTGGACGATCTGGTCATCAAGGAGACGAAGCTGCGCAACGCGATGCTGACGATCCTGCAGCAGAACTTTCAGAGCATTGAAAAGCTAAAGTTTGAAGGGATGAGCAGGTTCTACAACTCGATCACGCTGCTTGGCGAATACTACCACAGGAAGAAGTTTGCGAATGGGAAGCGGATATTGATTTTGGGTCAGAGTTTGCTGCTGCTGTTGACGACGGAGCTGGAGAGTGAGATTAAAAAGTGCGAGGAGTTGGAGGGGTACACGATCGATCCGGAGTTTGCCAAGGTGATATTGACGCAGGTCACGCTAAACGGGGGTGAGGCCAAGACGGAACACAAGCAGGAGATTGACGATTTGAACTACTCGATACGAAAGTGCCTGATCAATGTGGGTGGGATGAGTTCGCGGGCGAAGGCTTATCTGCTGATGGCGCTGGACTTGTTCTACATGAACTTCAACTTGGGCCAGAAGCTGCTGGAGAAGTTGTACGGCAAGTACCTGTTTGAACCGGATGAGGACACTTCGACAAAGCCGGAGGGAAAGAGCAGCGATGGGCCGGCACCTGCAAAGAAGGAGGACACCCCGGTGGTGGAAAAGTCTGAGTCAAACTCCACCGGCACCAGTGGAACGGGTTCCAAATCAGCATCGAAGAAACCTGCCGAAAAGACTGATCAATCGCGCAAGCAGCAGCGCAACTCGAAACCTGCCCCAGTCAAACCCCGTCGGAAAGAGGAACCGGTTTCACCGGTGGTCACAAGCAGGCCATCCCCGTCCACTCCGCCCAAGAAATCTCCCCAAGCGCGTGTTCGACCTTCGCTGAACCACACGTCCCCACGCAAAGATCAGCAGCGCAACGTCAGAACACCCGCGGCCACAACCACCCCCAAGTCCCCCCTCCAGAGGCGTACCCCGCCGGAAAAGCTCAAGCAGCTAACCACCACTCCACCACCCCCGAACCCATCGGTCCTAAAGCAAAACTGCAAAGCCACCGCCAAGAACCACAACCACAACTCGACGACCAGTCCCAACACCAGCTCCAACAACTCCAACTCGCCCGGAAGTGGCCACGGCGGTGGCGGTGGCGGTCACACCCAGTCCGGTGGTGGCGGCGGCGGTGGCAAACCCCTGAAGCTGCAGATGCCCACGTCCGGAACCGGAACTGGACTGGGACTCGGCCACGACGACAACGTCGAGAACCTCGCCTGGGACGATCTCACGCTGGAGGACGAATCGCCGCAAAAGATCAACCCCCACACCAAGTCGTTCCTGTCGTTTCTGGCGCAAAAGTGATCTCTTCCTGCCGGAGTAGGTGGGACAGCTGCAACAAATGTGCCGTAAAACGTGTAACTATTTTAAAGGACGAAAAGTGCATTTTAATTTTGTCTGTGGTAAAAATGTCGATTTTGTGATATGCACGTCGGGGAGTCGTCGGAGAAAGCTTTTAGAATAAACCGTGTAGGACAACCGGAGCAGGGAGCATCTGTTTCTTTCCGGGGATAAATAGAGTTTTTAAGAGTCGATAGATTAGGCGCAATTTTTTGTCCACGTTTTTTTTTATTATTTCCCTTTCTTTGTTCTTCAGTGGTAATATATTATTTGTTTAGTAAAATTGGATAAATTTTGCTTCAATTCAAAATTGAAAGAGTTTCATTGTGTTAAATTCTGCTGCCGCATTTGTCTCTGGACTGTTAATACTTAACGTTACTTAAACACTAGCACTAATTAATGGTAATAAGATACAAGATATTTTTTTTCTTTTTTGAAACTAGTGGGTAGAGCGCGACGACCGTTGTAGTTGGTATGTTTAGGTGTAATTGTTTTATACAAAGTTCGCTAGTAGTTGATTTCCTTTTCGCTAGTTAGACTTTAGACATTAGGGTGGTCCAAATCCGGACTTTTTTGGGGCTACCCCTTGAAATCAAAGATTGACCCATCACTAGGCTAAATTCCAAATTTGAGCTCATTCTGACTACGGGAACCCCTCCCTCCAATCGCTCAAAGTTTGTATGGGAAAAATCGTCAAAATGTATGGAGAAAAGCAACTGTTTTACTTTTTTACCTGTGGAAGGTGCCATAATTATCCGATTCTTTCCATTTCTCAAATGTAGAACCTTCATTAAATTTAGAACAACTTTTCCGAAGACACCATATTTTTAGGATGTTTTCCCGCGAAGTTATTAGCGCCCAAAACTGACCCTTTTTGCGCGGCCAGCTGTAAGGGGCTACCTAACAACGATGTTTATTTCCAATTCGTACACGCACGTGCTCTCTCTCAGGTTCAAACTCTCTCACGAGCTTGCTTGCCTGCCTGCCTGCCTGCCTGTTTACCTACAAGCGCGCGCTGTTTCTCTGCTTGGACTCTTGTCGTCGTCGTCGTTTTCGTTTGCTATCCGCTGCGCTGCGTTGTTGACATGTTTATTATAATGTTGAACTAAAATGCCAGATTTGTTTTGAGATATAAAATTTAATGTAATATATGATCAACAATAGATATCATATTATAAGAGCGTGTGAGAGAGAATACAAATTTGATGAATTAGTTCATCCATGAATCGTCATTTGTTCTGATCCAAACTCAATTACAAACGTTTTGGATCTTAATGTATTTGCTTTTGTTACAAGAAATACCATGCAGTTTTTTTAGATAAAAAAGGAAGGAATTTTCTTTAGATTTTTTTTTTAAACTGAATCCAAATGAGTATCTTAAAAGAAGGCCTGAAGGTAGTTAACGATTGTGCAGAAAGAGATGTTTCCTGAATCGAAAAATTTACAGGTAAACTGACAAAAATGATAAACAGTTGCAATATTTGTTGCAGGTGGTCTAGGAACACAGAAAGAAATTTCCAGAGAGAATAAAATAATAACTTTAGAGAGTATGAATGAAAATTTGCAGCAATAATTGTAAAATTGCCTTGATTTGTTCTGATTTGTACTAAAGTATATTTTTGTTAAAGCAAACTACCTAAAGGAACAACGTTTGTATTACCTGAAGATTTTTTTTGAATCATTATCAAGATCATTATCATGTTTCTTTAGCGTATACGAAAAACTGCGTATAATGCTTGGAAAAACAAACAAACCCTGTTCTTATGACATTTGCTGTAATTTTTTAATCGAGCCTAAGCTGTCTTTTCTTTAAACTTTTTTTGTCAGTGCAGTTTTTTTTATTTTTGACATAATTTAAGAATTTATATGCTAAATATATCTCAAAACAATCCTGCTATTTTAGTTGAAAATTATAATAAACATGCCAGAAACGCAGCGCAGCGGATAGCAAACGAAAACGACGACGACGACAAAAGTCCATGCAGGCAGGCAGGCGAGCAAGCTTGTGAGAGAGTTTGAACCTGAGAGAGAGCACGTGCGTGTACGAATTGGAAATAAACATCGTTGTTAGGTAGCCCCTTACAGCTGGCCGCGCAAAAAGGGTCAGTTTTGGGCGCTAATAACTTCGCGGGAAAACATCTTAAAAATATGGTGTCTTCGGGAAAGTTGTTCTAAATTTAATGAAGGTTCTACATTTGAGAAATGGAAAGAATCGGATAATTATGGCACCTTCCACAGGTAAAAAAGTAAAACAGTTGTTTTTCTCCATACATTTTGACGATTTTTCCCATACAAACTTTAAGCGATTGGAGGGAGGGGTTCCCGTGGTCAGAATGAGCTCAAATTTGGAATTTAGCCAAGTGATGGGTCAATCTTTGATTTCAGGGGGTAGCCCCAAAAAAGTCCGGATTTGGACCACCCTATTAGACATGTGTTGTAGTAGTGTAGGTATGCGTAATTTTGGAACGGCCAACTTCCGTGACGATGCGTGCAACCGCACTCAAGCAAGAATAGAGAGAACAAACATATCAGTTAATTTTAAGGACAATAAAAAAACGATTTCATTGAAAACTCATATTGTATTTTTTTTTCAGTTCAAAATTGTAAGGGCGATTATTTTTGATGAGCTCCCATAGTACCGATCCCATCTTGTGAATCGTCGTCCCAAAGCTAGACGTGAGCGATCTTTCATAAAATCTCGACCTAGGGGAAATATACCCTTTCTAATCAAACGCCTATCTTCGTGATATGGAGAGTTTGATGCTCGATTTAAGCTTCAAAAATACTATTTAGGCTATAAACTTATTAGCAACAGCAAAGCGAATGTATGCCACTCATATTTCTATTTTGCGAGACCATTTCTCATCATTTTGTTGGAACAAACATCCACACGCAAGATGAGGCTTAACTGCTTAACGAAAGTCGCCATCAATATCTTTTCACTTGCGCGTTTCCAAAGCGCTTTAGATATGAAATTACTTCCAACTACCGGCAACATGTTCTTTTGGACATTGGTTAGTCACTCATTTGAAAAATAATCCCGAAACATGTAAATAATTAGCAAGCGCCATCAAAAGAACAAACGCGCCAAGTCTTTTGACGTGATGATCCATTCCAATCGAATGCTGAAGAAAACGCGAGCGAGAAGCGAAGACAAAGGGTGACCACCAACACCACCAGCAGCGCCTGTTGGAGTGAGCCAGTGATGCCAGGAAACTTTCTCTATAAATGCTACTTTTCATGAGTGTTTACTTAAAATTTCATCAATTTTGGCAGCACTAAGCAGACCCAAAAGAGCGCTAGAAGAAAAAAGAACTAAGCTGAAAATAGAAATATGGGCGTGGCCCAATGCATTCTCGTCTGATTAGAATACATTTGAGAAATATTATTTTTAAATGCTTGTAAATGAAATGGAACAGCTTTTAGTAAAAGTGAAAATATACAGAAATGTTCACAAAAAAAATCTCTACTCGTTGGTGTACATGGTTTTAGTAAATTTCAAGGAACACTCCAGATTATACAGCATCTTTCAAACACGACCGCTTATTAGGCTTTAAATGTGTATATTTCCCCTACTACGTTACTTCGCTAACACAAAAGCAACTCATTTGGTAGTCAAAGGCAGCAACAATGTTTAGATGTCACAGTGTTAAAAATACGTGTATAAATTTGTTGAATTTCAATCTGAATGCCCTCGACTAATATTCCCATTGGCTAAGTCCTAAATCCAAAATATGAGCTCGATTGGACGAAAAATCAGTGTTGGGATTAGAGCGAGAAGAAGGAAAAAAGAGAGAGAACTTTTATTCCTTTCCTCCACTCGCTCGCGCTCGTCTTTTAGCTAGTGCTCTCGCTCAGTTGCTCTCGGCAGCTTGGGACTCGTGGCGAGAACTCGAGAGCCTTCCCTATGACCAAATAAGCTATTTTGCGTCATTGGTTCACCCATACAAGTCTCCATACAATTTTGGCTGCTGTCCATACAAAAATGGTATGTAAATATTCAAACAGCTGTAACTTTTGAGTGAATTTTCTGATCAATTTGGTGTCTTCGGCAAAGTTGTAGGTATTGTTGAGGTCGTTTGAGAAAAAAATAGGTACGCGGAAAAAAAATTGCAGATTTTTTATCAACTTTTTTTTCACTAAAACTCAATTTCCCAAAATAAGTTATTTTTGATTTTCGAGATTTTTTGATATGTTTTAGGAGACAAAAATCCGCAACTTTTGAGCCATAGAGAAACATGGTCAAAAAATCTGCCGCCGAGTTATGAATTTTTGAAAAAAAAACAGTGATTTTTGGAAAAAATTGAAGTTTCATACAAAAACAAGTTTGATATTATTTTTTATTGCAAAATTGAATTTGTAATCGAAAAGTACTCTACAGATTTTTTGATAAAGGGCTCCGTTTTTAAGATATAGCCACCGAATGTTTGATTTTAGTGAAATATTTTCAGATTTTCAATTTTTAAAAATAGTGACCATGAGTGACCATTTCTAAAAATATTGTTTTTTAGAAGTTCAGAAAATTTGCTATTAAATTGGCTAAGAGACATTGAAGATTGGACCACGGTTTGCTGAGATAGATCCGCTTTAAGAAAAAGAAACACGAAAATTGAAGTTTTCTTAATTTCACCAAAATAACCCACCATTTTCTAATGACAATATCTCAGCAACTAATGGTCCGATTATCAATGTTAGCAGATGAAACATTTTCCGATCTTTTCGAAAAAAATATTTTGAAATTTTTTAAATCAAGACTACCATTTTAAAAGGCCCAAACATTGATTATTACGCCCATTTAAAATGCTAGTCTTGATTTAAAAAATTTCAAAACATTTTTTTCGAAAAGATCGGAAAATTTCACGAATTTTTCATGTATTAAAATTGAAAATCGAACTAATGGTTGCTGAGATATGGGCATTAGAAAATGGTGGGTTATTTTGGTGAGATTAAGAAAACTTCAATTTTCGTGTTTCTTTTTCTTAAAGCGGCTCTATCTCAGCAACCCGAGGTCCAATCTTCAATGTCTCTTAGACAATTTTATAGCAAATTTTCTGAACTTTTCAAAAAAAATATTTTTAGAAATGGTCACTCTTGGTCACTATTTTTAAAAATTGAAAAACTGCAAATATTTCGCTAAAATCAAACTTTCGGTGGCTATGTCTTGAAAACGGAGCCCTTTATCAAAAAATCTGTAAAGTACTTTTCGATTGCAAATTCAATTTTGCATTAAAAAATTATATCAAACTTGTTTTTGCATGAAACTTTGATTTTTTCCAAAAATCACTGTTTTTTCAAAAATTCATAACTCGACGGCAGATTTTTTTACCATGTTTCGCTATGGCTCAAAAGTTGCGGATTTTTGTCCCCTAAAACATATCAAAAAATCTCGAAAATCAAAAAATACGTATTTTGGGAAATTGAGTTTTAGTGAAAAAAAAGTTGATAAAAAAATCTGCAAATTTTTCTTCCGTGTACCTATTTTTTTCTCAAAAGTCCTCAACAATACCCACAACTTTGCCGAAGACACCAAATTGACCAGAAAATTCACTCAAAAGTTACAGCTGTTTGAATATTTAATACCATTTTTGTATGGACAGCAGCCAAAATTGTATGGAGACTTGTATGGATGAACCAATCACACAAAATAGTTTATTTGGTCATAGGGAAGGCCCCCACAAAGTTTGAGCCAAATAAAAAAATACAAATAAAATCCATATCCGGTTTTGGTAGAGAATTGCTCATTTGACTCTCACAACTTCTTTCACTTGCGCAGAGCTCGATCGTTTCAATTCTCCCGAAATTCAGATCATTTGGCCCATGACTGCATTCAGATCTAAGGCAAGCGGAGAGGATGTCGATCCGCTGTTAGTGCGAGCCACCTCCATAAGCTAACGGTTGTGAGAGCAGAAAGGAGAACTCGTGAGATAGCGTGTAAAATGAGACAGAAGATTCTCTCCGTTCGATCCAGATTCCGATGATTGCTGTTACCATGCTCACCTGCACAAGCAAGAAAGAGATTAGCAAAGAGAGAAAGAACATGTGTCGACCACGACTGCTCCTTTTTCCAATACACAGTAAAAAATAATGTAATTTGGAAGCTGCAATTTTGGAAGGTTGAATATTACCTCTTTTATGATGTAATTTTACCTAAATTTAGACTGAAAAAGTGACATAACACCAGAAAAGTGGTAAAATTACACATTTCCAGAGGTAAAATTACACCTTTTTTTTCTGACATAAAAGATGTACCCCTTCCCAGATGTAATATTACCATGATTTTTTTTTCTGTGTACAAGTCAAAGTTCTAGTGAGAAATAGAAATAACCAAATCTGGAGTTTTTTTTAAAAAAGGTCCTATAAACCAAATTTTCATTTTTTGCTTTTTGGGTGTTTTTGAATACCCCTGACTCAAGGCGGTTCTAAATACACCCAAAAAGCAAAAAATGAAAATTTGGTTTATAGGACCTTTTCAAAAAAAACTCCAGAAATAGTCCAGACTCAGTTACCGTAGCCGTAGTAGTTCAAATTTTTTAAGTTTTTCAGTGAAATCCGGTAATCGATTTTTTTGTCGTATTTTTATTGCTTTTAAAAAATAAATCAGTCAAATTCGATTGATTGATGCCCTGTTACATTACCGCCATTTTGGCTGCAATTTTGGATTACGGATTATTTTTGAAATTTAAAATTTTGAAAAATGTTGAGAATTGAGTAAAAACTGTACTTAAATATGCTCAACATATTCTGAAGGCAAAGCAAAGATACTGCGGATAGGATCATCAAAATGCATAAATAATAAATTTAACAACATTAATCAAACATGATAAAAACTAAATGTTGAGCATTTTTTTTCTAAATTTATCCCTTTTTTCGCAAATTCAAACATTAAATTTGCAATTCCCTTACTGAAATGTATTTATCGTCCATCTGCCTCGTTTCACAGCTCGTATCAAGTTTATCATTTCTAACTCCAAACTCGAAACGATTCTTGCACTGTTGTCTTCGTCGTCGGCTTCGTCCGAAGCCTAATCGTTGTTGGCGATGTCAATTACAGATTGCAAGAAGTAATAATCGTAACGAAAGTTGGTTTATTTTTTTCTGTTTCGTTGACGAACGTTAAGCGGTGAAAGTTGCACGCATCCTAGCCACAAAAGTTGGACGTTTGTAACACCATGATAAACGTTACTACAAAGTATGCTTTTCTTTCACTAGAAACTATTTTGATAATCACAACTAAAAGTTTGCCTTCATTTTGTTCTCCAATCTTCTTGCTTTTTATTTGTTACAATACATAGTTCTAATAAAAAAAAAATTTCACAATATAATGTTAATAGATACATCCCTTTTTTTGAAAAAAAGCATTCGATAACAGAAAGTATACATAAAGTTCTTCTTCAAGTCACAGACGGGTAGAAAATGCACAACATATAATTGCTAAATGTCAACTTAAAAACTACAACATAAAAGAAAAAAATAAGTTGGTTGTGTCCGTTTAGGGAACAGCAGCTTAAACTTTTTGTTTTCTGTGGGTGGGGAAATTGCACTACCAAGTTTAAATAAGGTTTTACAGAACGTGTGTTGAGTTTCTTAGAATTTGTCTAGTCTAAAGAAGTAACGCGCGCGTTGTGGTGCCTGAGCATGGCCATTGTTGCAACGGAGGAACGAAGCGCAATAATCTGGGCCGCTTTTTTTTTCTTGCAATATTTTAGCTAGTAATCGTGCTTTGAGTTTGATTTTGATTGGCTTTGAATTATGCTACGTTTTTTGACGGGGGGTACTTCTTCGTCAACTCTCGGTCGTGAGGGAGGGGTGGGGTCAGATTTTGTATGACTTGGTGAACACATTTGCTATGGGTAATAATTTAACGAGTTTAAAAAATTTCATGAGAGGAAGGAACGCAAAATTCCACTCCGGAGAGATGCTGACGGTTCGCTGCTCAAAGTCAGTCTTCAAGTCACACACAAACACGCAGAATGCACGAACCTTGGCGGGACGACGTTCCTAGTAGAACCGGTAGCGAGTGGTGCTCGCGCTGGTGCGGGGATGAAGCAGCTGCTGCTGGACAGCGGCGTTGGATTTTTCCTGCTATAGAAGATTGTTGATTTGGCCCATCTGGAAGGAGGGAGAAAAATTGTTAGTAGGCCATGCCAACTACCTGCACTATTCCCAGCTACCCAACAAGTCGGACGCATTAAAGCCACAGTCACCTAACCAACTGTCTTTCTCTGTAACCTAGCAATGGCTCTTATGAAGACCCGCAAACAGGGACTTACCAATGACCGCCTGTGAGCTTCCTTTTCCAACACGACCTGCGTCTGCTGAGGAGTGAACTTGAGCACGGCGGCTATCACTTTGACCAGCGTGTTGTTGTTACCGTTCACGTTGCCGCTGAGGTACTGCAAAAATATCAAAATTAGTATCTTCATAAGATTTTTTTTTTGTTAAATCCCTCACCTGGAATAAAATATTCCGGAGATACTCGAACTCGGTGTTGGCTGCGATACCCTCATTGTGATGCATTGAAACCTACCCAAAAAAAGAACAAGTTAGCTCTCAGTTTCCAAAACCTCTCCGCAAATCAACTCACCAAAGTCTCGTCCAACTGCCGTGACAGCTTGTCGTTCTGCAGCTTCAACCGCTCGTTCGACTGCTCCAGAATCAGATAGTTTTCGCACTTTTGCTCCAGGAACAGGTTCCGGTTGGACACGTCCTGCACCTCATGCATAATCTTCTTCAGCTTGTTCTCCAGCTCCTCCTTCTTGTTCCGCAACTCGTCGACCGCTTTGGTCTGATCCAGCGCAGATTCACTGCTCGGCGTTTGTTGTTGCCGCAGCTGTTCAATTTCGGCTTGAAACTGTTGCACGTTCTGTTCCGTCTCTGCGCTGAAGTTCTCCAGCCGGTCCTTGAGCTGCGAGTGCTGCTGCATAAGCTCGAGCTTCTCGGCCATCGCTACGTTGAGTTCGCTTTTCAGCTCGTCCAGGTCGCGGGCGTAGTTGTCGTTTTCCAGCTTGAGTTCGTGCGCCTGCTGGAGTTCCTTGCGTAACCGCTCAACCTCTTCCTGGGCGGTTCCGCCCGTCTTGCTTCGCTGCTCCAGCTCCTCTCTCAGTTCATCCAGCTGGTCCTGCAGGCTCTTCTTCTCGTCCGTAAACAACGCCAGCACGGTCTTGTTTTTGTCCAGCTCGCTCTTCAGTTCTTCCTGCAGTTTTACGGCTTCCGCAAGCCGGCTTTCGAAGTCTTTCTTCTCCTCCACGTATCGGTTCTGCTCACCCTTCAGCTCCTCACTCAACTTGTCGCATGAAGCCGCTCCGTCTGTCGCGCGCTTCTCCGCTTCCGTCTTGCCGTGGTCCAGCGTCAAAATCTTCGCCTTCATTTCGTTTTCCTTCACCACGAACTCGTTGATCAGCTTCTTAATCTCCTGATCCTTCCCTTCGACGATCGCCTCGCTTTGGCTGACCTTCAGCTTGAGTCCGTTGAGTTCAGTGTCTTTGCCGGTGGCAGCTGTCTGAAGCTTTGTCCGCTCGTCCTTCACCGTGTGAAGCTCTCCTTCCAACTGTTTGATCAACGTGTTGAGGTATTCGTTCTCGATCTTAATTTCCTCGTAGTTCTCCAGCTTCTTCTCAAGGTCGGTGGCGTTCTTGCTGAACGATTGCTTCTCTTCATTAGCCTTCTTGATCAACGACTCCAGCTCCGTCAGCCGGTTCTGGTTGCTGTTTTTCATCGCGTCAATCTCCTTGTGCAGCGTGTCGTTCTGTTCCTGAACGGCGTTCTTTTCCCGCTCCAGCTTGGCCTTCAGCTCGGTCTGCTTGCCCTTGAGGTAGTCGCTCTCCGTTCGCACCTTGTCGATCTCAACCCTCAACGCGTCGCACTCTTCCACCAGTCGCTGTTTCTCCTCCTCCAGTGTCTTGCTGCCGGTCTTGACCGCTTCCAGCTCTTCCGTCAAACACTTGTTGTTGTCCAACACGCACAGCTTCTCCTTCTCCTTCGCTTCCAGTTCATCCTGCAGCGATCGGTGCTGATGGTCGAGCAGTTCCTTCTCGTTGAACAGCTTGGCGTGATCTCCGGCACACTGGCTGAGTCTTTCTTCCAGCTCCTGGCACTTTTTCTTCCACTCCTCAACCTCTTTCCCTTTTTTCTTGTCGTGCTTGACCGCGCTTTCCGCATCCTGCAGGGCCGTCTGAAGCTTCTTGATTTCTTCCGCAGTCCGTCGCTGGCTCTCCTCCAGCAAGCAGTTCTTTTCGGCCAACTGGGAGTTCTCGCACTCGACCTGCTGCAGCTTCGTCTCACCTTCCTTTATCTTCGCCTGCCACCGGTGCGTGCTCTCCTTGTCGGCTTTGCTTTTCGCTTCCACGTGTTGTCGCTGCAGCCGCTCGATCTTCTCTTCCAGCGTTTGCTTCTCACCGAGAATCGCCGAGTGGGATGTTTTCACCTCCTTCAGCTGTTCCTCCAGTCGGCCAATCTCCTGCAGAATGTTTGTCACCTGTGCCTTCAGCTCGGTCTTCTCCCGGATCTCTCGTTCCAGCGTCTTTTCCAGGTCCTTCTTTTCATTCCGCAGCGATTCAACCTTAGATTTGAGCGTACCAGCTTCCGTAGCCAGATCTTCCTTCTCCTTCTGACTACCTTCAAGCTTTTCCGCCAGTTCGTCACGTTCCTCCAGCAGCTTCCGGTTCTCCTCCGACTTGAGTTCAATCACTTGGTTCAAGTCGCGAGTCGTTTCCAGCAACCGCTCTTCAGCTTGCGCCAAGCTCACTCGCATCGACTCCTGCAGCGACTCCAACGCTTCCGATTCCGTGTTTTCACTGATAATTTTGATGTTCCGAATTTCCTCGGCGAGCGCAGCCTTTTGCTGGTGCAAACTGTTTACCTCCTGCTTGCAAGCTTTGATGTCCGCCTGGAGCTGCTCGTTCTGCGACTTTAGACTGCCCTTTTCGTCGGTGATCTTCTTGAACTTGCCGTTCACCTTCTCCAGCTTATCCTTGAACTGTTTCAACTCGGCCGTCAAGTGGTTGTTCTGGTCGAAAACTTCCTTCAAACTGTTTTCATTGCTGGCGCGGTCCTTGTCGTGTATCTCCTTTTGCGCATCGAGAGCTTTGGTCACCTCGACCAGCCGTTCCTGGTCCAGCGTAATGGTTTTCTTCAACTCAGATATCTTATCTTCTTGCTCGATAAGTTTTTTGTTCTTTTCTTCCAGTTCTTTCTGAGTCGACTCTAACCTGACGCTGACCTCTTCGTGTTGACTCTTAAGGTCCTGAACGACCATTTCCTTATCAGACAATAAGCTTTTCAGCGAGTCAACCTCCTGAACGGCTTGCTCACTCTCCGCTAGCTTTTGGCGATACACGTCAAGGTCCTTGAGCGAATTCATCACCGACTGCTGCAAATCGTCGCGAGTGGCGGTCAGCTCATCGACTCGCTTCTTCAGCGCGTCGACTTCCGCCGTAGGCGTAAGATCCTTAGACTGGGCGACCAGCTGTGCAAGCTTCGCCGCAAGGCTCTCGTTTTCTTTTGCCGCAGCGGTCAGCTTCACTTCGGATTCTTGCAACTTCTTCGACAGCTCAACCTTTTCCTGCTCGAAGGATTGGCTTGAGCCCTTCATTCGTTGCTTCTCCTTCTCCAATTCGAGTATCTTTCGTTCGAACTCGACAAATTTGGATTCCAGCTTGTTCTTCTGGTCGTTACATGTCGATACCGTAGCTTCCAGTTCTTTCACCCTAGACGCAGTCTTCTCGACTGCCGTGAGCTTCGTTTTCAGCTCGGTCACCTCCTTCCCGAGCGTATCCTTCTCCACCAGCACCTGCTTCATGCTCTTCTCGATGCTCTGAAGTTGTTCCTTCAGCTTCCGGACCTCGGCTTCTTTGCTTTCCAGCTCGGAGTGGATGGCCATTTTGTTTTCCGCGAGGGATATCGAGTGTTCCTCTTCGCGCTTCTTCAGCGCGACAATTTCTTCACTCAACGCATCCTTCACCCGAGCTTCTCCAGCCAGCTTTTCTTCCAGCGCCTTGATCTTGGCTTCCCAAGTCGCTGCGCCGTCATCTCCTCCGCTCAACGAAATCAAGTCCGGCTCGTCAGGTTTGACCGCATCCTGCTGCTCGCCGTCCACATGGTCACCAACGGCTTCCAGCTTCGTCTTGAGTGTCTTCACCACGCACTGCAGCTCTTCGATTTCCATGCGCAGGGCCGAATCTAGGTGGGCTTTGGCTTGCTGCTCCAGCGAGCACTGCTCGCGGAGTTCGCTGATTCGCCGCAGTGCTTTGTCCTGTGTCTCCACCAGGACCGAGCGAGCCTTGGTGTTGTCCTTTTCCAGCTCACGGTAGCGTCGCGCCAGTTCCGTGTACCGTTCGCGATACTTCTGGTACCGGTCGAGTGCTTTCTTGTACGCCTGAAACAGTTTGTCTTTGCTGACGAGGTCCAGCTGACCGTTGCTGGCGGCTGCACCAGAAACGGATTCCGTCTCGCTGGCCGATACGTCGACGTCGGTCTCCAGGTGGTAGATCTTTGGAGGGAGGGGTGGTGAATTAAGTTTAGGCATGCGCATCAACTAGAGATTGATGTAGGACTACGTTTGGTGATTTTTTTTCTTTTTTGAAAATATGAATTACTTAAGGTAAAAGGCAAATACGAATTTATAGTCTGATGGTTGCCATTTTGTTTTGAAAATATTGCCGTACCGTATCCCATTAAAGGATAGTACGGAGCTGGCAAGAAATGAAAAACTCCGTTTAAAGAATAGGGAACTAAAGCCTTAGGTAAATGAAAACCATTTATTATCACTTTTTTTTATTTTAATGCAAACAAAAAAAAATGACGAGACAACATTTTTTCGATGGATCAACATTGTTCCCCTTGGAACGAGCTGTCAAGTAGGGCCGCGGAGTTAATTTTCAAAAATTGATTTAAAAATCTATTTTAAATCCATTGCGGTCGTACGAAGGGTTATTGTACTCAGAAAAATAAGAAAAATAATATCAAAAATTTAAGCTTAATTTTAGGACCCAATTGTACAATAGAAAAATTTAAGAATTGTGGAATGATATATTTTAAAGAATTTAAGGGGTTACATACATGTAAATCGGCAAAAATGTCAGAAGTTGGTATGAGCACACATTTAAACTTTTTTAAAATATGTTTTCAGGGCATCAAAGTATACATTTTTATCTTTTACCAGAACAAGTTTGAAGACATTTGGTTGTAACATTGCCGAGATATAACTATTTGAAGTTATAGCACTTTCAAAAAACGGGTGCCACGATATCTCAACACTGCTTTGACCAAATCGGCTCAAAATTTTAGTGAAGACTCGTTAAACAGGTCCCGTGTGCATGACGAAGGCCGATTTTCAAAAAGTTTATATTAAAAAAAAAGATAAAAATATTTTTATGTTTATTCATAAATTTAGACATTTAGAAATTTAGACATTTAGAAATTTAGACATTTAGAAATTTAGAAATTGGGAATTTCCAAATTTAGAAATTTAGAATTTAAAATTTTAAAATTTTAGAATTTTAGAACGACCGCAATGTTCAAATAGTGAAAAAACAGCAATTTGCATGGAATTAAGTGAATGATCTGCCAAATAAGATAGATTTTTGAACAATGAATTTTTGAACAAAGAATTTTTGACAATGAATCAACTGTCATAATATCGCACGTAGTCCAACGCCAAAGCAAGGCCCACCCCAGTCAAATCAATCCGAATTCTGAAACGGAATCTAATTAGAATCGTATACAAATTCCGTTTCAAACGCAACAACCGGTTCGAACACGGAACCGGTTGTTGCGTTTGAAACGGAATTTGTATACGATTCTAATTAGATTCCGTTTCAGAATTCGGTTTGAGTTAACTGGGACTTACCGCAGGTGAATCGTACGACGGCAACCGGAACGACACATCGCTCGCCATCGATGAGTTGGACAGCCGGCGAACCCGAGAGGCGACGGTCGGCGACACTCCGTTATTGCTGGAACCATTGGCGGAGGAGCTGGTGTTGGTGGCGGCCGCATTTCCCCCGGCAAAGCTCGAGAAGAACGATCCGCCAAGGTTGATGCTATTGCTGCTGGTGTTGTTGTTGGTGTTGTTGCTGCTGCTGGTCGTGGCATTTGCGGTCGAGTTGGAGGCCAGCCCCGAAAACGATGAAATGCTGCTGTTCCCCAAGGTGTTGTTGTTGATTTGATTTGGCGTAGCCGGCGGTTGGACCGGCGTACTGGTGCTGGTGCTGTTTAGGGCTTGCGATTTGCGTAACGGTGAATTTTGGGGGGTGTCTGGAAGCGTGAATTAAGAATTGAAATAATTTCCTAGAATCAAAATAAAGGACAACCTACCATCTTCTGTTATGCTAAAAAAGTTTTCACTTCCGGAAACCTCCGAAGTCGTCGATGAAGCCGAGCTGACCGCGGCCTGTGGATGAAACAATATAATAAAAATATATTAGTTTAAAACTCAAACAACGAAAATTGCAATTTAAAAAACATTAGAATAAGTGGAGCGCGAAATTTCTTTTTTAAAATAATTTTTTTTGAACAGGTTCCGCAGCGATACCTGAGCCCGACGAAGCCCCGCTGTTGACTGGTCGACTAGCCGTCGGTCGGGTCACGGTGGCTCCACTGCTGACCACCTCGTCTTCGTAAACGGAAGACGCCGGCGGATAGCGGTAGAAGGAATTCTGATTCGAGAACCGAATCCGACGTTGTTGCTGCGACGGCTGAGGATCGTCCAGCGATTCCTCGTCGAAGCTTGAAATCGATCGGTGATTTGGTTTGCGGACTCTTTTGTACGCGTCGTACTCCTCTTGGAACGAAGCGTCCTCAATGTTGATCGAGGGCACCATCGCCGGCAGGTCAATTGAGGATTGACGGCGTTGTAGACGCGGCGGCGGAGGTCTTTTGTAGGTCACTCCGTTCATGATTGTAATGGTGTTGGAGTACGGATCCGTTGCCTGGGGGTTGTACATCACGGTGGTGGTGGCCTTCACGATGCCCTGCTTCGCTGGGGCTTGGTACGTCCACTTGCCGGCACGATCCGAGTTCTGGATGACCTGCATCAGTTCGTGCTCCTTTTGCTTCATGAACGCGAGCGTTTCCTTGACCTTGGGCTCATCCGAGAGTCCCGGTTCGGTGACGATCACGGTTTCCGCCTTTGTGACAGGTCGCTTGGAGTATGGTGTGAAGAATTCGGAGACGTACTTTGTGATGATGTGTTTTCGCGGGTCGATGACCTGGTTGGCCACGTTGATCTCCACCGTTTCTTGACGGGTGGTGGTCGCAGCCGGTTTGGGGCGAGGTTCCGGAACTTTCGCAGTAACGGGGCGGTTCATATTCGCTCGTCTAGGTGGATCGTAGAAGGAAGAGTTGCCTGAGGAGGGTTTATGCGGATTGTAGGTCGGATTTGCCGACCGAGGCTCCTGAGGCGGATCGTAAAAGTCACCGCGGGATGTGCGGACACGATGCTGCATTCGCTGACGGAATTCTTGTTCGGCTAGCTGGCGCTTCCGTTCTTCCTGCTTCCGGCGGATGAGCTCCTGCTGGGCGTCGAATCGGGCAAAAGATCGCGCGCAGTCGTTCCACGACATTTTTAGATTTCTAATTATAACACAAAAATTAACAAATTCACAGAACACAATATCTTTTCGACCGGTTAAAGCTATTGTTACGACCTTTTCACCAAGAACACTTTTGTCTTGAAGATCTGTAGAGATTTTAGTACAAGGTACAAAATGGTAGATATCTGCTATAATCTATCAAGACAATACCAGAACACGTAACAAAATGGCACTTACCAACGAACCAGTCGACAGCCGAGATCATCCATTCAAGCGTTTCCCGAATCAGGTTTTTCAAAAACACAACAGATTCCCGGTACAACCCGGCAGCTATCCTCCGGCATCGCGCCCCTTTCGTAACGATCTGTCCAGAACCATCTGGTGTGGAATCTTCGCAATTCTCACCGAGGTCACCGGACTCGCCATCGTCAGGGGACTTGGGTGCTTCCTCGACAGTTCCCACCGAAGGAACTCCAGAAGCTCCCATTGTCTTGAACCAGGAAGTCACGCTACCAAACCATGTTCTCACTGGCGGGTCCTCCAAGATCGTCTCTTCCTCCACCGCTGAGAAATCGACGCTCGCTTGCTTCTCAACCGGGGGTTCCTTCACCACAATTTCTGGAGATTCAGTTCCATCTGCCACGGAGTTCGACTCACTCGAAGTGACCGCACAGACTTCACCAAACTCTCCCCCGGTAGTCTCCTTAGGAACCTCCTTGGGAATTCCCTCCCGTGGAACTCCGGGAGTTCCCGAACTCAGAAGCATCTGCTTCACAGCCTCACTGATGGTGTACTTCTCCTTCTCCCCACCACGTTGCACCGGAATCTCGTTCCGCACGCGACAGTTGATGGCCACCGAACGGAAGGCACCCCCATTACAGCAGTCCCCGGAGAGTCGCATTAGGGCCGAAGTGTCCGCACTCCAGCGGCGCTTGCCGAGGCCGTACTGGCGGCGCACGTAGTCACCGTACTCCCGCCGCACTCGGCTGTGCCGCTCCGCGATCGATTCCGGCCGGTTCGGCAGCACCTCCGCGTACCGAAACTTGGGCCAGTCCATCATCCTTGCACCAGCAGGGGATCAAAAAAGTGGTAAAATTTGGGCGAACATTGAACGTAAAAAAAACAAGATTGGACGTGCACTTTGCGGTAGGCGATCAACACATTATGGATCAACGCGATCAGCAAAATGGAGATAGCGATCGGTTTAGTACACTCTGCAGAACAATGGGTGCAAAGCACCACCAAGTAGATTACCACTACAAACTCAAATAACTTTTATTCTGTTAAACAAGACCAAAACGGCCTTTCCTGGATGGATATTCTTTTTAAATCTTATTTTTTAGTTAGGAGTACTGTACCGCCCAAATCCCAGCTTGTGCCCAAATCTGATATGCTCTAGTTTCTCTACAGAGTCTAGAATACAAATTTAAATGAATATTATTTCATTGCTACGATTCATGCCCAAACTTGATCCATTTCTACGAACTATCTCTGCGGTAATTAATACGTAGTAGGCCTGGCCGCTTCATTGTTTACAACATTTAAATGCATTCATATGCCTTGCTGAACTTTCCATAAAAATGATGCAGAATTTAAGCTATATTGTCTTCGGATGAGTTGTTACAAAAGGAAAGGGGCCATTTTTGACTTGGTTGAAATTTAGGATTTTTTGGTCTTCTCAATCTTTTTTATATATTTTTTTTACTCGTCGTTTTTAACTAAAAATTAAATTGTCAATGCACTTCTGCAAAAAAATAAAAGAGATTAAAAAAATCATTTAACATCCATGTTTTTTTCTTATTGTTTTTTTATTATTTTTATATTTTTTAAAATAGTTTTGGACACTTTCAAATAATTTTAAAATTTCAAGCAATGTGGCTTTCAAAGCAGGGTGACCACTCAAATCCCGTTTTTAAATTTCCGACTTTTCCAGAAACTCAATTAATAGCTAAATTGATAGCCATTTCTTATCTAAAGAATAATTTCAAACAAAAAAAATCTTTATAAAAAAATAAAATGAACCATCATACAGAATTTTTTAATGAATTAAAAAAAAACAAATTGTTAACAATTTTCTTAAAACAGAAACAAATTTTCAAGAATACATCAAAAATTAAAGCACACACACACAATTCGAGCCAAACATTTCATTAGGCCACAAAACCAAAAACCGCGATTCGAGAAAATCGCTGGCAAAAAGTGGACAACTTGTTTCAGTTCCTTTTTAAAAAGACAGCATGACTGGTGGTATTTTTTTCTGATGATACGATAAAACACATCATTATCCTGAACTCTGCTTTAATGGTTCTTAATTTATGTTGATTTTCGCAATAAAACTCATATTTAAAAAAAAAAATCTCGTTATAGAGCTCTTTTAACTTTCCAACTGTTGTTCATAATGGCCACCTGAAAAAAACAATGTTTATTTTAAAATTGGCAAACATATAGTTTTTGATACTTAGTTACTTAAAAAGTTTTTCTTGTTTTTTTTTTAAATATAGCACGTTCAAATATTCAGGAATTCGATTTATTTAAATTTTTTTTTGCCAAGTTCCTATTTTAATCAGTATTTTATTATTATAACTTTTTTCAATGAAAAATTCAGTATGATAAGATTTCATGTTCTACCACTTAGTTATTTGCAATAACTAAAAATTTCTTTGATAGTTGAGCAGTTCTCTACGAAGTCGACCTTTTTTTGAATTTTAATTTTTGTATTTTTTAATCCGGCTGAAACTTTTTTGGTGCCTTCGGTATGCCCAAAGAAGCCATTTTGCATCATTAGTTTGTCCATATAATTATTCATACAAATTTGGCAGCTGTCCATACAAAAATGATGTATGAAAATTCAAAAATCTGTATCTTTTGAAGGAATCTTTTGATCGATTTGGTGTCTTCGGCAATGCTGTAGGTATGGATAAGGACCACACTGAAAAAAAATGATGCACGGTAAAAAAAATTGATGATTTTTAATTTAACTTTTTGCCACTAAAACTTGATTTGCAAAAAAAACACTATTTTTAATTTTTTTTTTATTTTTTGATATGTTTTAGGGGATATAAAATGCCAACTTATCAGAAATTTCCAGGTTGTGCAAAAAATCTTATGAATTTTCGAATCAACACAATTTTTTTCAAAAAAATCGCAATATTGGTCGCAAAAATTTTTCAACTTCAATTTTCGATGTAAAATCAAATTTGCAATCAAAAAGTACTTTGGTGAAATTTTGCTAAAGTGCACTGTTTCAAGTTAAATACACTTTTAGGTGGCTTTTTTTGAAAATAGTCGCAGTTTTTCTTGTTTTTAAATTAGTGCCCATGTTTGCCCACTTTTGAAAAAAATATTTTTGAAAAGCTGAGAAAATTCTCTATATTTTGCATTTTTGCAAAAAAAAAAGGAAAATTAATGTTTTCTAAGTCTCACCCAAACAACCCATCATTTTCTAACGTCGCTATCTCAGCAACTAATGGTCAGATTTTCAATGTTAAAATATGATACATTCGTGAAATTTTCCGATCTTTCCGGAAACAATACTTTTAAAATTTTCAAATCAAGGCTAACATTTCAAAAGGGCCAAACATTCAATATTACGCATTTTTGTTATTGTTAAGTGTTAGTCTTGATTTAAAAAAAATTAAAATATTTTTTTCGGAAAGATCGGCAAATTTCACGAATGTTTCATATTTTAACATTGAAAATCGGACAATTAGTTGTTGAGATATTAACGTTAGAAAATGGTGGGTTGTTTGGGTGAGACTTAGAAAACATCAATGTTCCTGCTTAAACCATTGCATGGCAATATCTCAGCAACTAAAGGTCGTATCAACAAAGTTCAAAAAAGAACAATATAGAGAATTTTCTCAGCTTTTCAAAAATATTTTTTTCAAAAGTGGGCAAACATGATAACTGCGACTATTTTTGAAAAAGTTACCTAAAAATGGCTCTAACTTGAAAACGGTGCACTTTATGAAAATTTCACTGAAGTACTTTTTGATTGCAAATTTGATTTTACATCGAAAAATGAAGTCGAAAATTTTTTTCGACCAAAATTTCAATTTTTTGAAAAATTAGTGTTGATTCGAAAATTCATAACTCGGTCAAAGATTTTTTGCACAACCTGGAAATTTCTGAAAAGTTGGCATTTTATGTCCCTTAAATATATATAAAAAATAGTGTTGTTTTTGCAAATCAAGTTTTAGTGACAAAAAGTTAAATTATAAATCACCAATTTTTTTACTGTGTATCATTTTTTTTTTTTCAGTGTAGTCCTTATCCTTACCTACAACTTTGCCGAAGACACCAAATCGATCAAAAAATTCCTTCAAAAGATACAGATTTTTGAATTTTCACATTTGTAATGGAAAATTATATGGACAAACTAATGATGCAAAATGGCTTCTTTGGGCATACCGAAGGCACCAAAAAAGTTTCAGCCGGATTAAAAAATACAAAAAAATGGAATGACCGAAATCTCAGAGAATTGCTCAGTTTTTAAATTTCATTTTTTTTTTTCATGTATTCTAAACGTAAAACAGTTCAGAAGTGGCCACCCTGGGCTTTAGGTAGTGGTATACATACCGACGTCGTCGTGCTATCTTGTCGCACCCGCCATTTTGACGTTCCGAGAAAAACGCGTTTTAATGTTTGACCTTGAATATTCAAAAACGAGAGCACGCAATGTAAACAATAACAAACACGTTTTGTTTGGCTCACCATTCTGTGCATTGTCCCAAAGTTTGGTTGAAGTTGGTTGCTGGAGTCCCGAGTTATAATTACAAATGTTTACGGTAGTCTAGCTTGTACGTGCGACAAACGCATCCTGACTTTCCTGGCTTGAAATCCCTTTGGCCTTTTGTTGCACTTACATCAATTTTCAGGGAGTGACAAGATAGCACGACAAGATTGAAACTACTTTCATATGTAAAGTGACAAAAATGCAGGGAATTTTTTCGGTTTTTGTTGAATATCTCAGGATTGAAATCGAATTTTGGGGATCTGTGAAGGTCAAAAGGTGAGGCATTGTGAGCTGTACAAAATTGCGTTCTTAACTCAATTTGGCCCAAAATGCACGTACGACAAGTTAGCACGATGGCGACGATACATACATTTAACATTCGGTGAAATGGAAATAGTAATTTATGCAAAAAGTTGCATAAAGAATATTTTTTCAGCACAAGTAGTAAATTTATCCAAATTCGGTGAACAATTGAGTAAATACGACGAATGCCAAAAAAAAAGTTTAACAACCAGTCGAATACAACATTTTCTGCAATTCCGAAAAACATACTTTGAAAAGAAATGTAAGTCGATTGTCCATGTGTTTAGTCCATTTAACGTTTAAATGAATATAATATTGAAAGATATTGCTTTCCCATACAAGTGATGAAAAGTGAAGTATTATTTTTCGATTCTGTTAGTTTTGGTAGAAAAAAAGTAGGTCGCTTCGACGCTCAAGAATGAAAGGAAAAGTCAGTAGTTTCACGACGGAATTGCTAAACAAAACTTCGATTTGGCTATGAATGGGAAGGGACTGGACTGAGACGTTTTCGCAGAAATGATCCCCGAGTTTAATACTCACCGAAATTCCTCTGAACTTTAAAATTTAACCGTTCTCTACGAGAACGCAAAATAAAGTCCAAGTGTCGACTCGTGCTTTGACTCCTTGACAAACACGCTGGTCTTGATCATCTCTTCAAAGCTGGCCACCGGCGTGATGCTTATCGCTCCGGAACCGGCCTCGACGATGACGTTCAGGTAAAGATGCGTTTTGTTTTTGGTAGCTTTGGCCCTGGCATCCTTGGTACTTCTCCAGCGAGAAACTACGGGAACCTGCAGCACTACCCACTTGGGTTTGGGAGTTGGATTTTTTGTCAGCATCCGTCCCATCCACGAGAGCATCTTTACTACCAGGAATCTATCGTCATCGTCATCGTCGTCCTCTTCGTGGGTTATTACGACCTCCTTCGGTTTCACCGGGCTTTTGGTCTTTTCCGGCTTCGCCGGACTAACCTCTTCCGTGACGAACTTTTTACGGAGTTCTTCAACCTTCAACCGTTTGCAATCGCCGTCTTTTCCGGGCTCACAGCAACCACAGTTCGTTGGGACAGTCCAAATCTGCGACAGAGCTATCTGCGGCGAACCGATGACCTTCAACCCGAAATGACCCCCGCCAGATTTGCGGACATCGTTGACACTTTTCGACAGTTGTCGCTTCAGGACCTTTTTAGCGAGTACCACCGGTGGTGACTTTGGCTTCGCTTCTTCGTCGTCTTTAGATTCTGCAATCTTTGAGATTTTCGGAATCTTGGGCTTTGGATGAAGTTCAACAACCTTACAATCGTCGCGAATCTTCGATAGGTCACACAGCGATTCTGTCTTCGAGCAGCGAACCCCATCCTTGGTGAACTTTACTTCGAAATTGTCGTCATTCGCGTGGAGGCAAATCTGCGACAGAGTCTGCTTTAGTTCCGGCGCCCCAGCACCGACCTCCTTAACATCGTTGGCACTTTTCGAAAACTGACGATTGAGGGTTTTGCTCCTCCCGAAGGCAACCGCCCGATGACGTTGGTTCCGGATTTGCTGCAGCAGGGATTGTCGGTACTTTTGAGTCACTTCCTGATCTTCGCGCGTCCATGGCTTGCGACGGTGGAGTCCTTTTGTCGTTGGTGGAGGAGGGGGATAGTCTTTTAGCATAATCACTTCGGTATTCGAGGACATTTTTTGAGTCGAGAATTAAAAATTAGAACTAACAAACGCTTTGTATCATTCGGACAATTGAACACTAATTAGACAAAAATTGGAAGGTTTACATTTACGAGAACAATAGCGTTTTAGTACAGATTTTTGCTATAAAATGGCACAACTAATGGTTAAACACCATTTTGTAAGCAATAGGGTAGAGTAGTCATCAATGAGACACGGGGAACAATGATAAAATGGCTCTCACAAGTCGTAGTTTCAACCAATCAGGCTCATATTTGGGGGAAAGGTACGTCTACTGGATACACATCTGCCATATTAGTGGCTTTGGTTATGGACGCTCCCTTGAAAAGTAATTCATAAATGTTTGATTATGGGGTGTAAAAGTAAATTATGGACAAAAAATACTTTTTCGCTCGTAGGCTGCCATTTACACAAAAACTAATATTTCTTCAAATTTCTTTCGACGTTCCATAGGGATTAAGTTGGGCTACAATGTCCTTTCATTAAGTTTGGCCAAAATTTAGAATATACCCAGAATCCAGGGCTGTCTCATTGTTCCCCACTCATTTTAGCCCATGGGTAACAATGAGACACTTTGATTTTTCTTCAATAAACTTTTCAAAATCGATGAAAATCTTTCAAAACATGAATTAAAAGTGATTTTTGGCATATTTATAGAGTTTAAACTTCATTTAACCAAAAATACTGAGTTATTTGGTATTAATTTATGGATTTTACAAAATTTCAATACTTTTTAGTGTAACTTTTGTTATTAAAAGTTTCATGTAGGCAAAATTGCTCTAAAATGTTCAAGGCAAGTCACCTGCAATGGAACAATACAAAAACATGATGTTTTGCTAGAAAAATGTTGATTTTCGTAGAGTGTCTCATTGTTCCCCAGCTGTCTCATTGTTCCTGCCAAGTGCGTCTACAATGAGACAGTTGAATAACTCTGGCTGTAGATGTCGGATCGATCTCATATTTTGGTCAATGTTAGAACACATTAAAAGAAAGATAATGCAACTAAAAGCTCATTAAAACATTCTAATGAAAAAATTAGAAAAATCTTTGAAAGTTGAAAACCAAAAGTGTCTCATTGATGACTACCCTACCCTACTTAACAACTCACATTGGTCCAGATCGCAGACTTTAGTGGAAAATTGATTTTCCGAAAAATTGTGAAATTTTAAAGCTTTGGTGTCTTCAGAAGAGTTGTTGTAAATAAAAAAGTGCAACTTTTGGTTAGGTTGAAAATAAGGGTGATTTTGAGCATCTAACTTTTCAGGAATATTTTTGGGATTTTTTTCGTCTTCTAGAAAGTTGTTAAGCTTGCCAATCCAAGCAACTTTGTCGAAGACACCAAAATTTTATCTCGTAATCTACGCCTTCTACGACCATCTGATCTGAGCATCTGAGTAAACCTTCAAAAATCAGTTTTTTTAACATGGCAATTCAGGGTTAAGTTTCAGAGGAACAGTGACAAACAAATATTTTAATTTTTGCCGAGTCAATTTAGACTTAAGGGTCAAAAGTTACAGCCATTTTAAGGTAAAAGAGATGAAAATTTAAAACTCAAATATCTCGAAAAGGCGCAAGCCAAATTTTAAGCGCCAGGTTGCATTTGAAAGAAGACCACTACATACAAACGCTGAAAAAATGTTGCGAGATTTTCCAATTTAATGGCTGATCGGAATGGTCTATCTAGCGACAGGTTTCATGATGCATCCAATATTGACTTTCATCAAAATATCACACATTTTCCGACTTTTGTCTATAGAGAACACCTAAGTACTCTTAACTTTGACATAGTTTCCAGAACTTCAAAATTAAATACTCATTGAAATAATCTTTCAATTAGGTATCGAAGCTCTATGGAAGTGGTCACTAAATTTAAAAAGTTTCTATTATAAAGAAAAATGATAAAAAATAATAAATTCAACGAAAATGTGAAATCACAGTTTAATTTCAATACCTACAATATTTAGAAGGATTTAATAATTTGAAACCACGATACTTAAAATATTGTTATTGTAAGAAATAATTTCCAACCTTTCTAAAAATCTGGTTAAATTCTGTAAACCACATCGGATCTCCCTGCAAATTCTAAAAATTGAATTCAAACCAAATCATCATTTCTGGACATTATAGGTCAAGGGAAAGTTTGATAACACGATGCTCAAAGTTAAATGCACTTAATATGGATTATTTCTTGAAATCATGAGACTACTTAATTTTTTAAAAATCTCCTTTAACTTAATTTTCACTAGCGAATTAGGATTCTTTCATAATTTTTTGGAAGTTAAGAAGAACACAACTGAATCGAATTTAAAATAAAAATAAATTCACAAAAAAATTAGGATAAGCAAAATATTTTTTTTAGTAGAATTAAATGTAAAATAAAAAAAATATGAAAAATGTATTCAATGATAAAATCATACATCATTTTAATTGTTGTTTCTCTATGTGAATTGATTATCTAAAAAGAAAAATTTATATACAAAATTCAAAGTCTTATTGAATTAGATCATACAGCTCGTTTATTTGTAAAATTTCCTATAATTATTGCAAAAATAATCAATGCAACTGGTAAGGTTTTTCTCAAGATTATTATTTTTAAAACATGTACTGGGGTAGGCCCCACAGTCCATGCAAAAAAATCAAATTATTCGCTCTACAGCATTGCCTTGGCGTTCTCGATTGCGAGATTCCTACTCGAAACTAGGTGTCCGAAGGCTTGATTGTTGAGGCAATTGCAAACCTCTTTTTACACCTTAGCTTCCATCCACCCCGGGATTCGAACTGACGACCTTTGGATTGTTAGTCCAACTGCCTACCAGCGACTCCACCGAGACAGGACCCAGGGAGACGACTCCTACACCTGGACTGAGCTAACGACCTAACCTCTAGGTTAGACCGGGGCCAACATTTATTTCCCTGTCCGACGGAAGGCGTGATCAGACAAATCTCGTCTCGAAAAATGCCACCGGGGCCGTCTGGGATCGAACCCAAGCCGACTGAGTGAGAGGCAGGCTTCACGCTTACCCCTACACCACGGTCCCGGACATTTTAAATATCTCCTTTAACTTAATTTTTACTAGCGAATTAGGATTCTTTCGTACTTTTTAGATGTTAAGAAGAACACAACTGAATCGAATTTAAAATTAAAATAAATTCACAAAAAAATTAGGATAAACAAAATATTTTTTTTTAGAATCAAATGAAAAATAAATAAATATATGAAAAATGTATTTAATGATAAAATCATACATCATTTTAATTGTTGTTCCTCTATGTGAATTGATTAAGTATCTAAAAAGAAAAAAAGGGTGCATTTTCATAACCCCAGAATTCTTGTACTTGAATTCATGTTACCGGTTCAATTTTGACAAGAATTATTTTTCAGGTACTTTCGCATTAATTTGACGAAAAATCTCGCAAACATGCTTGCTTACTCAAAAAAAGCTCACCTACATAACTTTTTTTTGAATTCATCATAAAATACTTGAAAAAACTGATGTTAAAAATTCGAGGTGAGCGAAGCAACAATTGAATTCTTGTTCGACAACAATTCAATTCTTGTCTTACAAGAATTCAATTCATGTCAAGCAAGAATGATTTATAGCGAACAAAAATTCGTGCTATAACGGATTTGACAGATGTTTGTGTACATTTTCGAGCTGGCTGCTTTCATATTTTGCAAGGCGGTCAAGTTTCCGAAATCTTTCCACTTTTGGACGCCGTTTTGGTAAGCGGCGAGTGTAACCGGATAGCCGCCGAAGTGGCCACGGTAGGTGGAGGCGATTGCCTGGGGGAAGGAATTGTGCTTGAGCTGTTCGGCAACGAGTTGACCGATGGCGATAAAGACGGCGGCGCGGTAGGCCGGGTTGGGCGGACAGAGCTGGACCGTTTTCGAGGGCTCAGGCGAGTTCGGAGAAGCACTCGTCGATGTGTTTGTAGACCTGCCTCCATTGAGATTGGCGCCGTAGGCCATTTGGGGCACAAATCTGGTGCATGTTTTGGGGGGCAGCGTTTTGTTTGCAAAGTTGGACGATCCTGGTCTCCGGATTTTTTTCCTCTTGCCGCCATACAGCCCGCAATGCACAATTCTTTACTTTCGTAGGTCAAGTTACACGAGTCCAGCCTGCGCGGCGGGGCAGATCTAAATGGCCGTTTTAGGACACATTCTTATTTATTTAGAATTCCGATTGAGTTGATTTGGAGAGACCCCCAATATCACGGTGTAGAGTGAACATTTTTGATTTACTTTTAACGCATTTCATCAAAATGAGGCCAATTTTTATCAAAATCACATCTTTGTGTGCGGTGTGTGTTTCCCGCTTTTCACCAGCTGGTTTTGACAGAAGCATGATTTTTCTCGGCATTTTTCAGCGAACGCACCCCGTTTTGGCTGCGTTGCTATAAAATTGAATGCAACTTTGCACCGGTCCGGAAGCGGTTTGACAAGAATTCAGCAGCAAGAAACAAGAATTCTGGAGTTATGAAAATGCACCCAAATAGACACAAAATTCAAAATCTACTTTTGATTTGAGGTCAAATTTGTAATTTAGAGTCTCTTGAGGCACATTCATAAGAATTTGATGGATATAAACATGAACCCATCGATTTCTATCGACTTTTCTGAAGAAAAATCCTATAAAATCGAAAAAAATCTTCAAAAAAAAAGTTGCTCTGGACCCCCGACGAAATATTTCGCCAAACCCCGCAAAATGTCGGGAAAGAGCCCTTCTTTCATGGTGCCAAATATCAGACTTGCCGATTTTTTTTATCTTAAGTTTGTTCTAGGAAACACACCGTGTCCCGTAGAGGTGGGCGAAAACGCTCTTTTTTAGGAGCCGATCGTTTTCGCTCGTTCATTAAAATGAGCAGCTCTTTTGAACGGCCCTCTCGCTCTTTATCAAAAAAATTGTGAAGATGCTTTTTTAAAGAAAGGTGTGAATTTTTAATGTTTATTTCAAGACCTTTTTTGAAAACCTATTCAAAAAAAACTCTGAGTTTATTGGACTTTTATAAATTATTTGAAATAGCTTAAAAACGAGAAAAAATCGCTTGACAACCATAGGTCTTGGCGTTCTCTGTGTCAAAATTACGTTTGAGCCTAAGCGTTGAATAATTGGATTGGGAAAGCATAAAAAATTAAATCTAGTATTTTGGAGAACTTGCAATTTATTTTACGTAATTGCGCTCATTTCTGATAAAATTAAAAATAGTGTGAATATTGTGTTGAAATCGAGAAAGTCTATAAATGCCAAGGTTTAGCAGGATTTTTTTTTTGTAAAATTTAATTTGCTATTCAATTTGCTATTTTCCAAGCTAAGAATTTTGAAAAGCTCAAATTTGTGATCGGATAATACTTTAATGTAGTTACTTCGAGTTTAATAGATACGACCAGTGCTGAAAAAATCAAGCTTTGCAACGAGTTCCATACAATATTTTTTGCAAATCCGAAAACACCCTTTGAATGGAATTTTAAGTCAAATGTATATGTATTTAGTCATTTCACCGTTTAAATCGAAACAATGTTGAAAAGTAACACTTTTCAAAACAAGTGCTGAAAATTTCAACTTTTCAGCATCCATTTCAGTTTTGAAAAGTATTTCTTTTCGATTCTGTTATTTTTGCTAAGGAAAAGTAGACTGTTTCGTTGTTTGAAAATGACAACGCAAATAAGGGGTTTCACGACGGAATTGATAAAAAATAATTGTATTTTTAATGCAATTCGAAAATGTTGCGATTTATTAAGACCCTATTCTGAAAATTCATTGAAATAACAAAACATTGAAAAGGTTAGCAAAATGCATCAAGGTGGAGCGTGAATTTTAAAGGACAAAAGGGATTTTCCAAGCAGAGATTTATATGGAATTATATTCTGTAAAAATTTCAAAATAATAAATCATTGGTTGAAAATAAAAAAAAAAAATCATCTTGGAAGCTTCGAAAATTTAAAAAAATACAGCAATTTTCTTTGTGTTTCACATGCGGCCCGAAATACTACGACTAATTGCCAAAATGGGCCGCGAGGTTCGGCTTCCGTTTGTAATTTGTCGATCTCGATGATTTTGCAATCTTTTTGAAGCAATTTGTACGTTTTTCGTAGATCTACGAAACTTTTTTATTGATTTCAGAGAATCCAGCAACGTGTTTTTTTGTGTGAACTTTTAATGTACTTTAATCGAACTTCAATACGTATTTGTGGTCACGCCCCAAGCTAAACCTTATGGAATAAATCCGACGTGAATCCGTTTAGCCAGTTCCGAGATAATTGATTGACGTTTTTTGTACAATCACGCAAAATGTTGCATTTTTTTCGGTAAGTGAAATTAATTAAATCGTTGGAGTAAGTTTCAAACTGTCAACTGTATATTTATCATGGTATAAAACTTTATAAAACTCTGCAATCAATTTAAAATTAACGAAAACATTCTTCCTATAAAAATTTACAACTAAAAATAAATTCTCGCCAAATCCACACCGCATAAAATCAGCATTTCATTCCGCGAACACCACGCCGTCTGCGCCGTCCGTATCGATCCTGTAAGAACAAGACATTCAATTTGAGACTAATCCCGACCCAATTTTCAACTCTTCAAACTAACCCCCGTCGACTAGTTGAACACCACTCGAACCTGCTTCTCGTCCTTCTGTCGCGAACTGACGGTGTCCTTGGTAGTCCCCTTCTTGGTCACCACCGAGGAAGCGCCCTGACGCGCCGTCGCGCTCTGCTGCATCGTCACCGTCATCTTCCCGTTCAGCGTGCGCGGCATGATGACCTCCGACATCGAGGGGCTTCCCTTGGGCGTAACCGACGACGCCGACTGGGCCTCGCTAATCTTCAGATACTTGGCCGCCGTGTCCTTGACGTACCCGTCGCGAGGTTGAATCGGCGCCGCCGGAACGATCTTCACGGCGTTGGACGCCGGCGTCGAACAGATTGCATCCTTGGCGGTTCCTGCCGGAGGAAGCGCGGGAGCAGCGGGTTCTGCCGGTTTGCCCTTGATGCCCATCCACTCCGCAATGGACGAGGTGACCTTCGCGTAGATGCTGTCCTCGTGGCCGCCGGTGTTCTTCACCGAGAACTTGGCACTCTTGATCGACTTTTGCTCCATGGTGTCCTTTCCGCCGCCGCGAGCGTACTGACGCGAGCTGGCCTTCATGGTGTGTTCCTCGGTCAGAATCAGACTCACGTCGTCCGCACTTCGCGACAGCTGCCTGTTCAGGGTCTTCTTCTTGAACGCCGCCTTCGGTTGTGCCTTGGACATCGCTTTCATGGTCGCCTTCAGCTTGCGCTGCTTTTCTTCGCACTCTTGGCACTCCCCGGTCGTGGGGCACTTGTGGGCCATCGGGACCTTCTGTTTGAGGGCGGCCAAGCGGCGCTGCTCGGCAGCTTCGAGGCGCGCCTTGAGGTCCTTGTCGAACGCGCTCAGGCCCTTGGCGTAGTCGGTCTTCATCTTTTCGTACCGGGTTTGCACCGTTTGGCGGTCCTGTTCCGCCTTGGACAGGTTTAGCGCGTTCTTCGTGGACATTTTGGTGGGTATTTAAAAATAACTATTTCGACACAAAGACACAATTTTACAACAAATAGAACATTCAATAATTAAAAAAGACTTTTTATCTAGCACTCGATATCCTTTCTGCTCAACAGATAATGGAGAATGAGCAATGGAGTGTGAAATATAAAATGGTGATGTATGCCACATTTAGTACAAGAGAAAGTGCTATAAAATTGCTTTTAGATATTTTTTAACCGTGCAACCAATACAATTAAAACAATACATAAATAGATTCAATTCACATTTAAGGTAGAAGGCAACTTTATGGAAGAATTTCAAATATTTTTTTTTTTCAGGAGATGTTTCTTTTTTCTCACAAAACAAAATGTATTGATCTTCTTTAGTTTTATAAACATTTTTTTTAATGATTGGGATCCAAGAAATTGTAAATAAAAAAAGGGTTAAATGAGACTCAGGAGCAATTCAACAAATAAGTGATAAAAAAAACTATCTTTTCATGATTTCTGCACCAACATATCAGAGGGTAAAGCGAGCGTATGACTTATGAGCATTATCTTTCTATCACCGCACCGCATTCTTTCCACATTCACAAACACTCGCAAAAGATTTTTTTGTTTTCTCCGAAAACCGCAATGAACGAGACAGAGGAATTGAAGAATTCGACGACATTTTTCCCGCTAGTTTCGTTGTTGTTCCAGCGATGTTCGAAATGACAGCCTCCATACATTTTGAGCAGTTTTAACGGAAAAAAACGTTTCTTAATCCACCATTAGGTGGGTGGTGCCTTCCTCACATTAACAAAGTATTAATGAAAATAATTTTATGAAAAAAATATCATACCTGATACAGACTTTTCCAGAAAACATGCAGGCTCTAATTTGAAGCAATATGGCAACCGGACGTTTCGCATCTGGCGCGACTCTCGCACGTAAACAAAAAGACCCGTCCTTTTGAGGTTATGCAAAAAATCACCCTTTTTGGTATCTACAAAAATCTTTTTCTTGGCATAACTTTTTAAATACTTAACTAAACAAAATAAAATTTAATAGGGTCTTAGGGGACCCCAAAACGAACAGAATAAGGCGGATCTGGCCAAAATCGGTTCAGTCAGTTCTGAGATAATCGTGTGGAAAAAAAATCGTGTCTACACACATCCCCACAGACATTTGTTCAGAATTTGATTCTGAGTCGATAGGTATACGTGAAGGTATATCTAGGAGGTGTATTTAAGAAGTTCATTTTTCGAGTGATTTTAAAGCCTTGCCCCAGTGCGGTGAGGAAGGCAAAATACGTTTATAGTGAAAAATCAAACATTTTCAGAAAAGTGGGGTATTGCAAAGTGTGGCAATTTCGCTAACGATCATAATGCGTGGTGAATTGTAGCGATTAATTTTGACTGGTATTTTATTTAGACGATTTTTCTAAAAAGATGATCGATATTTTGGATGACTTGAGTTATATGTTGCAAAAGTTGAAATTAATCATCAATTGTAATGTAAAAATGTTTAAACATTACTTTTCTTCCTGTTTTACCAAAATATTGATCTTAAAAAAGCTTTTTGCTGATTTTTTGGATTTTTTTGGAAAAATTCGAATAACTGGTAATATTTTAAGAAAATTATTGTAATTATGCTGTAATATGACTCTAATAGTTTGTTCTATCAATGATACACACATAAGGAGCATTATCAACCAATTAAATCTTATTTAAATCAATTTTCCAAAAGAGCTTTTTGATAAATTCGAGGAAAAAAGCATGGAAAATTAACTCAGCCTCAGATTCATACATCATTTGATTCGTTTTTGCAATTGCCACACTTTGCAATAACTTTCATCGATGTTAAAACATATTTGAATGAAATAAAAATCAAAAACTGCAAAAAAAAATATTTCCAAGCACGCTGTCATTCCGAACATCGTCGCGTAGTGCTTCTACTCGCCACCAGGATGCGTGCACGTTTCTGTCGAATCACTCAATTGAGAATCGAACATGCATTACGTCCCGTTAAACTGCGCTGACAAATTTTGTTTTGTGACGTTGAGGGCGGATGATTTTGAATGTGGGAATGATAGAGATAGAAAACAACAATGCTGGCTCTGAGAATCTCGGGCTGAAATTTCGGGCGGGTACAATCCCGCTGAGAATTGAAAGTTTGATATTTTTATAACGCTGCTCAGGATTATTTCTGGCAGATAAATAAATAATACATAGAAATTTGGGGCCTCCATAGAATTTGGCAGCAGTTCATCCAAAAATGGTTTGTAGATATTGTAAAATCTCTATCTTGGTGAGGGAATTGTTGATCGGTAACTCGGTGTAATCAGTAAAAATAATAAATGCCTGATCCCATTTTTGTTTATTTTTTTTTATAGTGGAGCAATTCTCTACCAAAACCGAAAGCGGGTTTTATTTGTATTTTTTTTTTTTGCTCAAGCATTGTGGGGCCTTCCCTATGACCAAAGTAGCCATTGTGTCATTAATAAAGTGGTAGATGGTGTCTTTCACTTTTGGGGCAATGATTGTAAATGATAGTTCTGAATTCAGGGTTCAGAAATATTGAATTGAAATGAAAAAAAAACAATCACTATATCTAAAATGCTTCTACAAATAACACAAAGAAAACAATTTTTTGATTGAAACATTCTGAATCAAGATTTGAATTTTTTTAAACAAACATGGCCGCCAAATGGCCGATCGGGTATGATACCTTCTAGAGCCTTGATTCATCCATACAAGTATCCATACAATTTTTGCAGCTGTCCATTCAAGAATTTTTTTTTTACAGTGATTTTTGGAAAAAAATCGAAATGCTTATGACCAATTCTGTAAGATTTCAGTCATTCGTTTTTTTTTGTATTATTAAATCCGGCTGAAACTTTTTTGGCGTCTTCGGTATGCCCAAAGAAGCCATTTTGCATTGTCAATTTGTCCATATCATTTTCCATACAAATTTGGCAGCTGTCCATACAAAAATGATGTATGAAAATTCAAAAATCTGTATCTTTGAAGCATTTTTTATCGATTTGGTGTCTTCGGTTAAGTTGTAGGTATGGATAAGGACTACACTGAAAAAAAGAATACATGGTAAAAACACTGGTGGTTTTAATTTCACTTTTTGTCACTAACACTTGATTTGCAAAAAAAAAAACACATTTTTTCTGATATGTTCTAAATGTCCCACATGCGTTTTCTGCAAGTTAAGAAATAGAGCTTCAAAGTTTTGAACAATAATATACCATAAATTTCAAATATCATTTTACTGCAGGGTGGCCACCGGATTTGGATTTTCAAATTCCCGGTTTTTTCCCGGTTTTCTCCCGAGGCCAGAAGGATTTTTTCCATATAGTTTTAAATCAAATTACAATGTTTTTTTTTAAAGACTGACGTTAATCTAATCTAATCGAACACAAGCGCAGCCAGTCCTGGAAGAATCTTGTTTTTTTTATAGACTGACGTTAGTATCAAAATACTTGTTGAACGCATACATTTGGTTCAATAATTTTATTTCTCAAGAAAGCTTTCAAATTGAGTACAAAAAGTAAGAATCCGTTATTAAAAGTATTTAGTCCAAATCCTTAATTTCCATAATGCTTGTGATTTTTCATCTCCATGCTTCGCAATTTTTCTTAACTTAAAATCAATAAAAAATCGTATTGTATTAAATTTATGAATAACGTAAATTATTACTGGAAAGCAGGAAATAGCATTCACAATGTTTAGTATGAGTATAAGTAGAAAAGATTTGCAAAAGAAAACAACATTAATGCAAATACTCTTCAGTTTTCTTTGAAAAAGCTTTAGTAAATTCAAGAAGAATGATTCTTCCAAAGAAAAAGTGCCATATGTTTAAACAATCGATTACCTAAAAGGATTTAGGTACCGATGAGATGATTTCTAGAAAAAAATGTAACTGTCAAAAAAACCCATCTAAGTTGGCCTGTACTCTAGCCTGTACTTCAACCCCTCATCGTGACTCGCAGATCGCGCAAACATAAACATAATTCTCGATACATCCTTTGTGTGAGCCGTGCCAAATTTATTGAAGAAAAAGAAAAAATAAACATGTTTGGATGTTTTTAAATTTTTGAGTAACACAGAATGGTAAAAATCAATTGCCGTGCTGCGATTTTCTGAACAACACCTCAGTCAAAATTCAGTAAATCTTTTTTTTTACAGAATTTTCAGATGAGAATTAAATAAAACCCAACAAAAACTCATTTTTTGTGTTTGAATAAAAATGTTTGTATTGAAATGACTACTATGCAGTTGAACTCTGAAAATATTGTAATTTTAAAACATCTGAAAAATTTATTTAAAATTTAAATTATAATTTTAAAATAAATTTTAAAATAAAGATATAAAGATAAAATGTTCTGAATTTGAAGATAATTTGATAGGCATTTAACTGTAGAAAGATTCCCAACAAAGTTTCATAGCAATTTGTCCTTAATAATTTGTTTAACTGAGAAAGCCAAAAATCATCTTATAAAATACTACTGAAAACAGATTTTTGAAATTCCACCAAATTGAACAAAAAAAACAATTCGTATTTTTTTATTTTCTTACTTTTAAAATCAAATTCAAGTTCAGCGACTTAATTTTAGTCACTGTTGAGTGGTTGATTGCCTATTAAATTTAAAAATGCATTTTTTCAATATTTCATTTCAGCCATTTTGACCGCCATCTTTGATTTCATAATTCTAAATCTTTTAAAATAGTTTAGGCTGGTACGAATTTTATTTAAAGTTTTTGTCTCCCCCTTCAAAATTGGCCCGAAAAATCAGGGAGCAAAACATTATTTTCAATAAACTTCAAAATTATAATGAAAATTTAAGTGGAATCAACTGAAATCAATTTTAGATCCATTCACCTGCGTTCAGAATCATTTTTAGCATGTTTGGGTTGATTTAAAAATCATTTGAATTTTTGAAAATTTTCGTTTTTCATTATTTTCATCATTTCGTTAAAATTTTTGTTTTCGTCAAATTTTACATTATTTGAAAACTAATGATTGCAAAACAACTGAACTAGTGTAAAATGCATTTTAAAACACAATCTCCATGCAAATGTTGAAACTGTGGCTTTTTATTTCAATATTTATATTTTTTCCCCCAGGAAAATGGGGTCTGAACTGTATTCTTATATTTAACGGCGCACACAAGCTAAGCTTTTTGCACCACGATTTTCGGTACGCAAATTTTAGTATCTTCGAAATTATGGGAACTATTGGTTATTTATTCCCTGAAGTTACTGTCTACAAAAAAAAAACAAAAAAAGGATTTTGACTCTTTTTACAATCATATTGCTGAAGGGTTAAATCCGTAAGAATGACAAAGAAATATATCATGGAATACTCAATTCAATTAAAGCTAATTAAAAGCGTTTTCAACTGAACTCGAGTGATAAATAGCTCAATAAGAAGTGAGCAAGCAAGTTTCTACCAAAAGTTTTGCAAAATTAGTTGTTTAAATAGTTAAAATCAGCAAATTGGATGGAGTTAGGAGCGAGTGCTTAACCTGCCAAACATACGAGAATTTTCCCTAGCTTGAGTCTATTACACAAATTCAAATATTATTTTCCCGAATT
Source organism: Culex quinquefasciatus (assembly GCF_015732765.1). Lineage (NCBI taxonomy): Eukaryota > Metazoa > Arthropoda > Insecta > Diptera > Culicidae > Culex > Culex quinquefasciatus. The sequence goes on from NC_051863.1 coordinate 177,786,752, forward strand.
CTTCATTTAATAATATTCTAATGGAGAAAAATATACGTTGAAGTCATTTAAGAGGAATTTCTCGAGTTTTAACGAAACTTAAAATATTTTCCCGGTTTGTTAGTCGAATTCCCGAGTTTTTCCCGGATTTCTCCCGGTGGAATAAATTCCCGGGTTTTTCCCGGTTTTCCCGGTTTTTTCCCGAGGTGGCCACCCTGTTTTACTGAAAAACTAATCAACAGAGATCTCACACATACTGTTTTTTATGCTTTTGAAAAGTTTGTACGGATAATTGTCTTAATTTTTCTTTTTCGATTTCAAAAATTACGCAGAACTGGACTTGGTATGTGAACATTTTCTTCATAATCCATAAAAATGTTAGCATACTGGCCCGATCGAAGCATGCTGTTTTAAAAAAATGTTTAAATCTGCTTATTGTGTGGTGTGTGTGTGTCCTGTAAATCAATGGAAACCATTTAGAATAACCGGATTGAAAAAAAGCTGCCAAAATTGAAGAGTTCTATAACTCAGAAAGGTATGTTAAAGACTTGATTTCCAACGCGGAACTGATTTGTGAACATTTTTACTATGTGACTCATATTTGAACATTTTTCAGATGGGACAAACAAACATGCCATAAATTTTAAAATTTCTGGAACAATGTGATAAATATTATCAGTGTAGCTAAAAGTAAACCATAACATTGAGTCAACCAAAATGCACATGGGTCATTTATGCGAACATGGGCAGTTTAGGGAACATAAAATGTCAACTTTTCATAAAATTCCAGAACGAGCAAAACATTATTTTTTCATTCAATGTTAAGCCCTTTTAAAATGTTAGTCTTAATTAAAAAAAATGAAAATATGATTGGGTGAGACTACACAGAAAAAAAAATCATGGTAATATTACATCTGGGAAGGGGTAATGTTACCATGATTTTTGTATTTTTATCTCTGAAAATGTGTAATATTACCACTTTTCTGGTGTAATGTCACTTTTTCAGTCTAGATTTAGGTAAAATTACATCATTAAAAAGGTAATATTCAGCCTTCCAAAATTACACCTACCAAATATACACTTTTTTTTAACTGTGTACACAAAAAATGTGTAAATTTGGAAGGTTGAATATTACCTCTTAAATGATGTAATTTTACCTCAATTTAGACTGAAAAGCGACAATACACCAGAAAAGATGTAAAATTACACATTTTTAGTGGTAGAATTACACATTTTTTTCTTACATAAAAGATGTACCCCAGATGTAATATTACCATGTTTTTTTCTTCTGTGTAGGTCGTATCAACAAAGTTCAAAACAGAAAAATATAGAGAATTTTCTCAGCCTTTCAAAAATATTTTTTCGAAGGTGGGCAAACATGAGCACTAATTTAAAAAAATGAATAACTGGGACTATTTTCAAAAAAGTTACCTAAAATGGCTTTAACTTGAAAACGGTGCACTTTATCATAATTTCACTACAGTATTTTTTGATTGCAAATTCGATTTTACATCAAAAATTGGAATTGAAAAGTTGTTTCGATTTTTTGAAAAAAAAATCAGTATTGATTCAAAAAATCATAACTTGGTCAAAGATGATTTGCTAGTTCTGCAAATGTCTGAAAAGTTAACATTTGATGTCCCCTAAACATATTAGAAAATAAAAAATAGTGTTTTTTTGCAAATCAAGTTTTAGTGACAAGCAGTAAAATTTAAAACCACAATTTTATTTACCGTTTGTCTTATCTGCTTGTTTGTTTGTAATTCTGAAAAAAACCCCTAAAACTTTGCCAAAACACTTTTTAAAGGAAAGTGGTGACAATTATGTTTTTTCTGCTTAACATTTTTGTATGAAAAGACCTTGTTTTTATATGATTTTTATGGAGCTGGTACGGAGAGACTATTGATGCAAAATAGCTGTTTTTAACAAACGTTTTAGTTTAGTTTTTTTTTTTTTGTTTAATTTTTTGTTTATTTTTGATCACTTTTCCTTGAGTTGATCAGTTGAGTTGCAAAAATAAAAGTTTAAAATTAAATAAGACTTCTTTGCAAAATTCCTAAGGACTGCACAACTTATTTCTTTTGTTTCTGTTCTAATTTTCTATCAGGCAGAAACATCTGTATGGATTCTCTCTATAATCAAACGGTAAAACTTCGTCCAAGAACTTTAACCTAACGCCAAACTAAAGTACAAACAAACATCAAAGGGCGATTTCCCAGTTCACTGCACTGAGCACTGCAGCAGCTTCGTCAGCAGTCTGGTGCACCACCAAAGAAAGCAAAAGCTGTTCAGCAAATTGTTTACAAAAGAAACAAGGAGTGGCCACAATCTGCAGGGCTGCCACAAACCGATAAGACCCAATAAAAATCACAGAGATCATCATCGCTGTTATTATGTTGGCATCAAGATTAAAGCGACTTAAACCTTTTAAGCGATCCGACTCAAGCTCCATGCTCAGTGCTGCGTGAAAAGTAGGCCTTGATGCGTATGAAAACAAACACTTCTTTTTTTCGACTTTTTTGCTCTCTGTGCAACAAAATCTCTCCTTTTGGCGAAAGGTTTACTGATCCGCGAGGACACAACTTGGCGAGACGACGGCGCGTGGATGTGGCCAGCGCAGGTGGAAAGGGTGGGAAAAAATTACGAAACGCCAATTAGGTGGCACAATCTAGGCTTGCAACAAAAAAAATGTCACTTTTCTTCTTTTGAGGCCAAAATTCCGAATCGTCCGCGCTCCACAATCTCAGTTCGGGGACAATCCACTCACCTGTAGACCCTTGGACAGTTGCTCGAAGCGCTGGGGGGACTGTTTCACCTCCTCCGTGATTTTCTCCTTGAGTTTTTTAAACATTTTTGGGCTGTGGTCACACGGACATCGGACTCCGCTCTAATGCTGGAACATTCCTCGGGAAAACACTAACACTTCTTCATTCACAAACCCAACCTGCTGCTGGCAAAAGAATGTCCCGAACAAACACCCCCGCACGACAAGGTGAACACGATACGCGGAACGCGACAGAGGAGAGAAAAAAACGGTTCTCCGCCGTACGGAACTTGGCCAAAATCTACGTGTAAAAATTTCTAACTTTTTCAACTTGCGAAAAGCAAAGTGACTGACTGATGACAAGGGATAAGTTACGCCCACCCCGTTGACGGTGCAGTGTTGGCGTAGCGCTGGGAGGTATCGCTGGTGTTTCGGGACAGTGGGATATTTGACGACTTTTTTTTATAAATGGGCAAACAAACATTTTAAAGGCATTTCGCTAAAAATGTAAAAGTCTCGTACATAGCTTGAAAGGAACGCCAAACTCTAAATAAAAAAAAACGCAGTGTTAATACTACAAGGATAACCATAATGACGAAGAACTTTAGATTATTGAATAGCACGTCCCGAGATGGATAAGATGTTTCATATTCAAGGCTGAGACGCAGATCGGAAGGAACGCAAAACTCCACATCGGGATTTTTTTAAAAGGTCCAATAAACCAAATTTCTAGTTTTTGCTTTTTGGGTGTTTTTGAAACCGCCTTGAGTCAGGAGTATTAAAAAACACACAAAAAGCAAAAACAGAAAATTTGGTTTATTGGACTTTAAAAAATATATATATATTTATTGCTATTTATTGCTAGTACCAACTAGCAACCTTTGGATTATGAGTCCCTTGCACTGTCCGACTGATCCACAATGGCGGAAAATAAAGTAAACCAGAGTGAAAATAAACTTGACAATAATCATACAAATATCTATTTTCAAATATCTTTGAAATTTCAATAATAATCTTAAATTTTGGAATTCAGCAATACAATCAATTCAAAAATAAAAAATCGAAAATATGTAAAAACCGAGGGGTAAGACACAAGCTCTAATCAACGATAATTAATCTGTTAGTTGATTAAAATTTACAGTTAGTTGATTAGTATTATTGCTAATCAATTAGCGTATCCCTCCTTTTAACTTTTATCTTGGGCTGACGAACAAACGTCAAAGCATCAAACAAAACAAAAAAATCTTCTCGGCTTGCGGGTGTTTTGCAAACGTATGCAACGAAAGTGGCCTACCTGGTTCCGGAACCGATAAAACCACCTCCAGGACAATCGTCGATTGAAGAGCTTTCCTAGCGTAGATGTTTTCCGAACAACCCATATTTTTAGAGAAGCTGGAACCAGTCAGGTTAGGTGCAAGTGGCTACCGAGAGCAGAGGAGGGAAGCCGATGAGAGCATAGGTCGTTTCCGTCGTAAGAACCGACTGCCAAAAGAGGCCAAGGAAATTCTTTCTCTGAAGTTTCAACTTGCAACAAATCTTCCAACAGTCGAAGCCGTTGCCGCAGTTTAGGGTGGAGAATAGGTTCGCGGTCAAGATCCTACCGGTGCGTAGCCGAATAGAATCGTAACGGCGTCCTTACGGACAGGTTATTCGTGTCATAATCGGAACAACAAACCACGGCGCAGGTCCCGGAGTTAATCTTAACGTTCACGTTCAACCGGTTTCCCGACTGTCCTGTATCCCAAAACAGCTTGCATCCTGCTGAAGTCTTGCCACAGGGTTCACAGCTTTGTGGCATTTGGGATTGAGTAAAATTAAAACTTTATTTAGAAATTTTTCTCATTTTTATTCGAACTTAAAGTTTATTCATTACGGTTGCTTTCAGATTTTTCAAAATACATTTCTATTTGTCGTCGATTGAATCGTCCATCTTGGAGTCATACTTGGTGTCGGTGTCCACAATTACGAGCGGTGCTAGCCCTGGACGTCGGGAGAGTTTTTGCACCCTTTTTTCTCCCGACTTTCTTCACACGGATTGTACCGATCTGGATTGACCAGCTTGCGAATATTTCCGGCCGTTTCCTCTCTTGTGCTATAGTTTCCACTCCGGTCCCGTTTTTCTTTCTGGTTCTTGGTACATTTTCCTCCTTCTCCAGCTCTCGGCGTGCCTCTTCTCCTTTTTAAGCTCTTCTAGCATTGCGTTGGGCCACGCTCAGCGGCTTGCCGTAATCCATGCTACGGCGGAGCCCGTAACCTGCCTGCACCGGATGGAACCGCACTCGGGCATAGATTTTACAGATAATTGGGCGAAATAAATGTTTTTTTTCTGATGCAGTTCTGTTTCCTCCGTCTTATGCAAAACACGTTTTCAAACTGTCAAAATGGCTCGTCTCCAGATGTCAAGGTTATTTGATGTGGGATAGGAACGAGATATCAGATCAGCGCTAATCAATTAGCTAATTGACTAAAATCAGCTCAAATTAACTAGTGTAAAAATAGTCGATTAACTGTGTCCTGCCCCTCGGTAAAAACAAACATTTCAATTGTAAATAACGAAAAAAAAAAAAAATTTCAGCAATGCTTAATATCTGAAATTCGGTGTTTCAAAATAAAAGATATGTAGAATTGAATAATTATTTAAGTCTTAAAGCATTAAAAAAATTAAAAGCTCAAAAAATTTGAAATTTGTAACCTGAAAATTTTAAGACATTTCAAGTTGAAATTTCAAAAGTTTTTATAATCTCAAAAAAATACAAATTTATAAATCCACATATTTAAAATTTGATTTTGTTTAAGAACCAAGGAATTTTAAGTTCAGGTCCTCAAATGAAGCTTACATTTGTGATATTATTGTTCACAGCGATAAGGCTTATTTTTCTGAGTACAATGACCCTTTGTACAATCGCAAAGGATTGAAAATGGATTTTTAAATCAATTTAAAAAAAATACTTCGCGGCCTTTTTTGACAGAAAAGGTCTTACTTGATAGCTCGTTCCAAGGGGCCCATAGTTGAATGAAAAACAAAGTTGAAATGGTTTTTAATCATGTTTTTCAACGTTGTTCATAAAAAATGAACAAAATGAACCCTATTGACATTTAGGACCCTTTCCAAGAATTTGGGATTTTTTTTTTATATTTTAAGATATTTTGACCGACCTTGATGGTCAATCAGCATCAAAAATAAACTTATTCGAAAATTGGACAAGAAAAAATATTTCAAGCATTTTGGTGCACAATTTTCCCATATTTTTGGATGAAAACCGTAAATTTAGAAAAAAAATCAAGGAAAATTAATGATTTGAACTTGGATTTCTGGAGTTTTTTTAAAGGTCCAATAACCAAAATTTTCAGTTTTTGCTTTTTGGGTGTTTTTTTAAAACCCCTGACTCAAGGCGGTTTCAAAAACACCCCAAAAGCAAAAACTGGAAATTTGGGTTATTGGACCTTTAAAAAAAACTCCAGAATTGGGTCTTAAAATGAAGCCTAGATTGCTGATATTATTGTTTACAGCAATAAAGCTGTTTTTTTCTGAGTCCAATGACCCTTTGTACGACCACAACTGCCCCTGATCGCATAAATGTCCCATATGCATTTTCATCGATTTCGAGTTATTGATGCAGTTTGATTCAAAATTGTGTGATCTTTCGAAAGAGCCTATAACATCCAGTACTTTTCTAGAGAGAGCAAGGGAAAACACGACTGGTTGTGGGGAAAGTTAAATGTGGAATGAAGTTTTATTGAACGGAAAACTTAAAGTTAATGATCACCGATTGTCATTGATTACTTCGATCTTCATTACTCCTCCTCAATCAGTGATCTTGAAGTCCCATAGCAGCGCGATGTAACTCCAGTTTCTGCTTCTGTAAAGGCTTGGTCAATCCATCGGCTACCTGCACTTCGGTGTTGATATAGGTAATCTCGACATCGCCACGATCTAGTGTGTCCCGTATAAAGTGGTGACGAATGTCAATGTGTTTCGTTCTGGAGTGGAAACCACCGTTCTTCGAAACGGCTATGGCGCTCTGGTTGTCGCAGTAGATGACGATCTCCTCATTCTTCTCGATCCGGGCGCGTAGACGTTTCCACCACAAAGCTTCTTGTACTGTGGCAGACAAGGCCATGTACTCCGCCTCGCAGGTTGACAACGCCACGGTTTGTTGTCGTTTGCTGCACCACGAAATAGCTCCACCTTGCGCGATGAAAACGTATCCCGTTACAGACTTCCGGCCCTCGCAGTCTGCGGCCCAATCAGCATCCGTGTACCCCTTGATGTCTGCGTTACCGTCCTTCCGATACGTCAACTTGAACTTCGATGTCCCTCGCAGGTACCGCATCAGGTGTTTGACGGCGTTCCAGTGCTTGTCTCCGGGGTTGTCGTTGAAGCGGCACAGAACGTTCACGGCGTGGCATATATCTGGACGGGTGCACTGTCCCAGATACATCAGGCAGCCCACTGCCTCCTTGTAGGGTACGTTCGCCATCCGCTTGGCTTCTTCAGGATCGGTTGGTTCCATCGACTTGGTCAGATTTTCGGCGGCGTTCATCGGTGTGGCAACCGGCTTGCAGTTGGACATCTGGAAACGAGCCAACACAGACTCAACGTACGCCTCTTGGTCCAGTGAAACGGAGTCCTTGGTCCTTGAAACACGAATGCCCAAGACGTGCTTAGCTGGGCCAATATTCTTCATCCGAAATTCACCACAAAGTTGATCCTTGACCTCCTTCCTCCAGCGCTTGCAGTTGCTGAAGATCAGCAAGTCATCCACGTACAGCGCAAGAAACAGAACCTTCTCTCCGACGACCTTGTAGTATACGCACGGGTCGTAGTTGGCACAAGTCAGACCAAACTTCTTCAACGCAGCATCCAGCTTGAGGTTCCACACGCGGCTGGACTGCTTCAAGCCGTAGAGTGCCTTCTTGAGTCGGCAAACCTTCGTCTTGTCTTGGTCGTCAAAACAGGGCGGCTGTTCCATATAGATTTCCTCGGTCAGCTCACCTTGGAGGAACGCGGTGATGGCATCAATCTGGTCGATCTGGAGATTCATCCTGGCAGCGAGCGCAAAGAGGTATCGCAGGGAACTATGACGAACCACGGGGGAATAGGTTTCTTCATAATCCACCCCCTTTCGCTGAGAGTACCCTTTGATCACCAGCCTTGCCTTGTATCGATCCACCTTGCCGTCAGCGTCAACCTTCGTCTTGTACACCCATTTGCATCGAATCGCCTTCCGATCAGCTGGTAGTTCCGTCATCTCCCAGGTCCCGTTGCTGATGAGAGCATCGTACTCCTCCTGCATCGCACGTCTCCAGCGGTCGGAATCGTCACGTGTCAATGCTTCTTGGTGTGTACACGGATCATCGAGATTGCGCTGTGAACAGTTGGAACCAGTATCGCCATCGTGGACATCAACATGGGAATACTTGCCGTGGGGTGGGCACCCCCTATCGTTGAGCATCAACCCATGTTGGAAAACGTCGTCAACTGGTCTTTGATTTGATGACGACGGGGGTGCAGTGCTGGCAGCATTCTCTCGTCGGGCAGCTGAAGTGGACGGTCCGTCCATCATCGGGGCATCTGAAACACGCGAAGAGCGCTTACCACTGCACTGGACATTGAAATCTTTATACTTGCCAGGGATTGCGCGCTCCCTACCGCTGCGCCTCAACGCCTGTGACTGGGGCGGATGTGAAGATTGTCGCGGCGGGAGCGCAGGAAGTGTCACGGAGTCATCAGCATCCTCTAACTCGTCCGAACTTGTATCGGATGCCTCCTCTTCTTCCACTTGCTCGAATTCTTGAGCAGGTTCCGGTTCTTGAACAGGTTCCGGCTCTCGAACAGGTTCCGGCTCTTGAACAGGTTCTGGTTCTTGAACAAGTTCTTCAAAGTCCAACCTCACGTACGTCGATTGTGGCCCCTTGGTTACTTTGAGAGTTGTCCTTCCGTCGCGATCCGCCAATCCTTCATCGAGGAAAGTCACGTCCCGGCTCATGAAGATCTGCTTCGATTTCACGTTGTAGAGACGATAGCCCTTCGTCTCCTCGTCGTACCCGATCAGGATACATTCAACCGCCTTCGGATCCCATTTGCGCCGCTTCTGTTTCGGGACATGGGCCATCGTTGTCGTCCCAAACACTCGCAAATTGGACAGATCCGGTTTACGACCAGTCCAGGCTTCTTCTGGTGTCGTCTGAATCCCCGTGCACGGAGATCGGTTGATCAAATACACGGCAACAGCAGCTGCTTCCGCCCAAAACGTCTTCGGCAAGTTGGCCTCGAATAGCAAGCAACGTGCCTTCTCGACGATCGTCCGGTTGGCCCTCTCCGCTAGACCGTTTTGCTCTGGTGTGTACTCAACGGTGGTCTGGTGGCGAATCCCCAGCTGACTCAGGAGCTTCTCGAATCCCTTGTTCTTGTACTCCGTCCCGTTGTCCCTACGCAAAACCTTCAGCTTGTGTCCTGTCTGCCTCTCTGCCATGCTGTGAAAGTCCTTGAAGCAGCGAGTCACCTCTTCTTCGGATTTGTGACGCAGGAAGTAGATGAACATCTTCCTCGTCCGATCGTCGATGAAAGTGATGTAATATCGACTTCCACCGATGGATACCTGCTCCATTGGTCCGCAGATATCGGAATGCACCAACTCAAGCACCTCGGTCGCTCTGGTTCCACTCTTGTTGAACGGCAGCCTGGTCTGTCGCCCCATGGGACAGATTTTGCAGCCAGCAGCACTATCAGCCTCCAGGAATTGGACTCCAGTCACCATGCCGTTGCGCAATCTGGTCAAGTTCTTGATTGACAAATGACCGGTACGCTTGTGCCACAGCTCAACGGTTGTCGGCTGACACACCAGCACCTTTGGTACGTCCTGTTCCAGCTTGAATAGTCCGTTCGAGCGACTTCCAGTCGCGATGCACGTGCCTTCGAGATCGAGCACTTCACAGCCCTTCTGGCCGAAAACAACGGTGTGGCCACTATCGACGATTTTACCTACCGACAGTAGATTGACTACCAGTTCTGGAATCAGCTGCACTCCGTTGACGTCGATCTCTTCTCCACAGGTCGGATGTAGCACGGCAGTGCCCTCCGCGACGACCTGCATTTCGCCTTTGTTTGCGGCGAACATCTTCCCATCTGCTTGATGAGCGTCACGCAGCAACGACTTCGTCCGGGTGAGATGGCAAGTGGCTCCGGAATCGAAGAACCAGTCCTCAGTCTTCATCTCGTCCATCGTCGTCAGCACGGCACCAAATGCACGACCTGGCTTGCTACCACCTTTTCTCTCCGGCGGTTTCGACGACGACTTGGCGGGACAATCCCGCGCGATGTGTCCAAACTTGTGACAGGAATGGCACTTTGGACCCTTGTACTGCGGCTTACCAATATTCTCCTGCTTGTAGCTCGGCTTGCCCTTCACCGCAAACGCTGGTTCGATGGTCTCCGTCGGCTCGTGATCCTCCTGCAGCAACTTTGTCTTGATCAGGTCGCCCGTAATCTTCGAGCCAGAGTTTTGTAGCGCCATCACCATCGGCTTGTAGCTTTGAGGCAAGCCAGCAAGCAGCAGCATTCCAACCCATTCTTCCGAAATCGGGAATCCGACACCACCGAGTTGGTTTGCGGTAGCAACCATTCTCGTCACGTACGCCTCCATGGATGCGGAGTTGGCCAAGTTCGTTGTCATCAGCTTGTGCAGGAGACCCCAGCGACGCGTCAATCCGTTGTCTTCGTAGGTCTGCTCCAGCTTGTCCCAAGCGCCTTTGGCCGTTGTTGTCCCCTGGACATGGACGTACAACGAAGGGTCGAGGCCAAGAATAATCTTTCCTCGAGCTTTACGGTCCTTCGCCTTCGGAATTGCTTCAGGCGTACCGTCATCCTTCAGGTTCGGTTCCACAGCTTCCCACAGCTCCTCCGTTTCCAAGTAGGTAAAAAAAAAAAAAAAGCTTAGACACTTTCCACCCACACCTGGGCCCATAACCTCTATAGAGAGCAAGGGAAAACACGACTGGTTGTGGGGAAAGTTAAATGTGGAATGAAGTTTTATTGAACGGAAAACTTAAAGTTAATGATCACCGATTGTCATTGATTACTTCGATCTTCATTAACTTTGTTCTAGAAATCAGGAGGAAATCCAGTTTTTTCGCGAAAACTTAACACGTAGCCTTATGTATGGGACAAACTTCAAATGCATTTTCTCAGCTTGCTGTTTTTGCATATGGGACATTTATGCGAACATGGGCAGACAAAGAGTTTAAAATGGATTTTTAAATCAATTTGGAAAAATTAACCTCGAGGTCCTTCTTGACAGAAAAGTTCCTACTTGACAGCTCGTTCCAAGGGAGCCCATAGTTGATCCACCGAAAAAATGTTGTCCATCGAAAAAATGTTGTCTTGTAAATATTGCTTATTGCGAGTTAAAATCACGTTTCTCCTTCGCTGTGAGTGACAGAAGATTTTTTCCGCCTGACTACCGCAGTGTAAAAATCAGCAAGTTGAACTGAAATTCTGCGTTGATTTGGCTGTCAACTCCAAAAAGTCAGCTGAAAACTCAAGGCAACCTTTGACAACAGCCAAAAATTTGTTCTGCGGTTGTCATGCGGCTGTCATGCGACCATTATCTTGCGGCCGTATCACCGCGCGTGAACTCTAATTATTGACGCCCGCAGTAATATTTTTTTTCTGCATTAAAATGAAAAAAAAGTGATCACAAATGGTTTTTAATCGTGTTTTTTACCGCTATACATACAAATTTACATAGGGCTTTGGTACCCAATTGAACTAGAGAGCCTGGAGCTTATTAGAGAACGGACATCTCAAACCAAAAGTACTAATCGAAGCACGAGAACTGTCAAACGGAGGTACCAATCGAGCATAAGACAAATAATTGTGCTCGATTGGTACCTCCGTTTGACAGTTCTCGTGCTTCGATTAGTACTTTTGGTTTGAGATGTCCGTTCTCTAATAAGCTCCAGGCTCTCTAAATTGAACTATTTCGAAAGAAAACCTTTACAAAATCAAAATGTTGGTTAGTTCCACTTTTGCGTGTAGACACACTCGGTGGCCGTAAAATACCTCCCAGCTCACCCCACATCATCAACGCCCACCCTCGCAGCTGGCACCACTGCCGATCTGTCAAACTCGCACAACAGCGACATCTGCGCCGCGCCGAACATCGTCGCGAAATCGTTTTCAAAAGCTCCGTCAAGCAAAAACGCGTTCGGATTTCGAAAGTTTTTCCGTCGAATTTAGTGCTGCAAAAATCCCCGGCCGCGGATGCAAAAGTGCTGAATTTTGTGCATTAGTGCTCGGGGAATCAGGTGAGGGTGGATTTTGGGGCGGGGGTGTGTTTTTCGGTGGGGAAAAGTGCGTTTGAAAATTTTACTCCGAGGCCGGCCTTCGCCACTTTGTAATGGCCGACTTGGATGCCGGCAAGAAGACTACTTTGATGGGGAAGAAGAAAGTTGGGTTTGGGGGTAAATAAAAAAGGTTTGTTTTTTTTTTTTGCAGGTGACACGATGGCGATTCCACCGTACATGATTCCGCCGAACCAGTGGGCCGCCCACATGATGGCCCAGCAGCAGGCGTTTGCGGTCCAGCAGGCCCAGGCGCAGCAGCAGCACGCTCAGCACATGCACGCCCAGCAGCTGGCCGCGACGCAGATGCAGATTCCGCCGCCGATGGCACCGATTCCGCCGCCGGGTCCGCCCAAGCCGGATCCGGTGCTGTCGCAGGAGAAGTTGATGGAGAAGGCGCAAAAGTGGTCACAGCTGCAGACGAAGCGGTTTGCGGAGAAGCGAAAGTTTGGCTTTATTGACGCGCAGAAGGAGGACATGCCGCCGGAGCATATTCGGAAGATTATACGGGATCATGGGGACATGACCAGTAGGAAGTATCGGCATGATAAGCGTGTTTATTTGGGTGCGCTCAAGTACATGCCACATGCGGTTATGAAACTGCTGGAAAATATGCCCATGCCGTGGGAGCAGATTCGGGACGTTCCGGTTCTGTATCATATTACGGGGGCGATTACGTTTGTGAACGAGATTCCGTGGGTTATTGAGCCGGTTTACATTGCCCAGTGGGGCACAATGTGGATCATGATGCGTCGTGAGAAGCGCGATCGTCGTCACTTTAAGCGGATGCGGTTTCCGCCCTTTGACGATGAAGAACCTCCGCTGGATTACGCCGACAACGTGCTGGATGTGGAACCGCTGGAGGCGATCCAGATCGAGCTGGACACCGAGGAGGACGCCAGCGTGCACGATTGGTTCTACGAGCATCGTCCGTTGATTGGGACGCCGTACGTGAACGGGTCGACGTATCGCAAGTGGAACCTGGCCCTGCCACAGATGGCCTGTTTGTACCGCTTGGCCAACCAGCTGCTGACCGATCTGGTCGATAGCAACTTTTTCTACCTGTTTGACCCGAAGAGCTTCTTCACCGCAAAGGCACTCAACATGGCCATTCCGGGGGGACCGAAGTTCGAACCGCTCATCAAGGATCACAACGTCGGGTAATGAAGCATCTGGTGGATGAAATCGCGCCGAATTTAACGATACTCTTTCCGTTTCCTTTCAGGGACGAGGACTGGAACGAGTTCAACGACATCAACAAGATCATCATTCGGCAGCCAATCCGTACCGAGTACCGGATTGCGTTCCCGTATCTGTACAACAACATGCCGCACTTTGTGCACCTCTCATGGTGAGATTCAACGTTTCATCGACTTCCAAAATTGTACGCCATTGCAAATTAGAGCCCGATCGTCACACCCTGGATTGCGTTCTTATTCCCGATGGCAAGAGCAAACCCGCGTCGTTAAGAATCAACTTACTACTATATCACACCTTGTTTTCTGTACCCGTTTTGCTTCCTAGTAAAACACCCAACCTCGCTTCGAAAGAAGTAACTCTCAGTTCAATCGACGGTGACCGCCGATGTTGGTTGCCCCTTTTCCAAAGATCCATGGGAGGCAACCGTTGAAGGTCACAAACAATCTTCCTCAAAAGAAGCTTTTGCTTTCTGAACCCGTTACTATCTCTGTGTTTGATAGATGTTACTCTGTTCTCTCCCTTCAGGTACCACATGCCGAACGTGGTGTTCATCAAGACGGAAGATCCGGACCTGCCGGCGTTCTACTTTGACCCGCTGATCAATCCGATCGCGCACCGTCACGCGGTCAAGTCGGCAGAGCCGCTACCCGAAGACGACGAGGAGTTCACCCTGCCGGAAGAGGTGCAACCCTTCCTGCAGGACACCCCACTCTACACGGACAACACGGCTAACGGGATCTCGCTGCTGTGGGCGCCGCGGCCGTTCAACATGCGCTCGGGGCGGTGTCGCCGGGCGATCGATATTCCGCTCGTCAAAGGCTGGTACAAGGAGCACTGCCCGCCGGGACATCCGGTCAAGGTGCGCGTGAGCTACCAAAAGCTGCTCAAGTATTACGTGCTGAACGCGCTCAAGCACCGCAAGCCGAAGCCGCAGAAGAAGCGCTACCTGTTCCGGTCGTTCAAGGCGACCAAGTTCTTCCAGACGACGACGCTGGACTGGGTGGAGGCGGGGCTGCAGGTTTGCCGCCAGGGCTACAACATGCTGAACCTGTTGATTCACCGGAAGAACTTGAACTATCTGCACTTGGATTACAACTTCAACTTGAAGCCCGTCAAGACGCTAACCACGAAGGAGCGTAAAAAGTCCCGGTTCGGAAATGCGTTCCACTTGTGTCGGGAAATTCTGCGCTTGACCAAGCTGATCATCGACTCGCACGTGCAGTACCGGTTGAACAACGTGGACGCGTTCCAGCTGGCGGACGGTCTGCAGTACATCTTTGCCCACGTCGGGCAGCTGACCGGAATGTATCGCTACAAGTACAAGCTGATGAGGCAAATCCGGATGTGCAAGGATTTGAAGCACTTGATCTACTACCGCTTCAACACCGGCCCGGTCGGTAAAGGTCCCGGCTGTGGCTTCTGGGCGCCGGGTTGGCGCGTGTGGCTATTCTTCATGCGCGGAATCACACCCCTGTTGGAACGCTGGCTGGGCAACTTGCTCTCTCGTCAATTCGAGGGTCGTCACTCGAAGGGCGTCGCCAAGACGGTGACCAAACAGCGCGTCGAGTCTCACTTTGATCTGGAACTGCGCGCCTCCGTCATGCACGACATCGTGGACATGATGCCCGAGGGAATCAAACAGAACAAGGCCCGTACCATCCTCCAGCACCTCTCCGAAGCGTGGCGCTGCTGGAAGGCCAACATCCCCTGGAAGGTCCCCGGACTCCCCATTCCCATCGAAAACATGATCCTGCGTTACGTCAAGATGAAAGCCGACTGGTGGACCAACACCGCCCACTACAACCGAGAACGTATCCGGCGTGGCGCCACCGTAGACAAAACCGTCTGCAAGAAAAACCTCGGCCGACTCACGCGTCTCTACCTTAAAGCCGAACAGGAACGCCAGCACAACTACCTTAAAGACGGCCCGTACATCTCCCCCGAGGAAGCCGTCGCCATCTACACCACGACCGTGCACTGGCTCGAGTCCCGCCGGTTCGCCCCAATCCCCTTCCCCCCACTCTCCTACAAACACGACACAAAACTGCTCATCCTAGCCCTAGAACGTCTAAAAGAAGCGTACAGCGTCAAATCCCGCCTCAACCAGAGCCAACGCGAAGAACTGGGCCTGATCGAGCAGGCGTACGACAACCCGCACGAAGCGCTGTCCCGAATCAAGCGTCACCTGCTGACGCAGCGAGCGTTCAAAGAGGTTCCAACACCCCCACCCCCAAAAACCATCAAGATCAGCTTAACAATCAAGACTCTTTTCATTTCAGACCGGAATCGAGTTCATGGACCTGTACAGCCACCTCATCCCGGTGTACGACGTGGAACCGCTGGAGAAGATTACGGACGCGTACCTCGACCAGTACCTGTGGTACGAGGCGGACAAGCGGCGCCTGTTCCCGCCGTGGATTAAGCCGAGCGACACGGAGCCGCCGCCGCTGCTCGTGTACAAGTGGTGTCAAGGTGAGGAACTGCTTCTTGATGTGCGCCTTTTCAGCGGTCGTCGGGAGCGGACCCGCTGCGGGTGTGTGCTTTGTGACAACGAGATTCAGCTTTGAAATCATCCCCTTGTTGCAAACCTCACGCTTGCGGTGGGGGCAAAAACACAGCAAGAAATAACAAGTAAAGTGTGCAAACTGCGAAGGAAATCGCACAGCCAACTATCGCGAGTGCAATTTCTCTTAGATCTTGTTCAATTCCCACAAACTAAAGCGAATAAATTCCCTTCCCCAGGCATCAACAACCTGCAGGACGTGTGGGACGTATCGGAGGGCGAGTGCAACGTCCTGCTGGAATCCCGCTACGAGAAGCTGTACGAAAAGATCGATCTTACGCTGCTCAATCGTCTCCTTCGTCTGATCGTCGACCACAACATTGCCGATTACATGTCCGCCAAGAATAACGTCGTCATCAACTACAAGGACATGAACCACTCCAACAGTTACGGAATCATCCGCGGGCTGCAGTTTGCCTCGTTTATCGCCCAGTACTATGGGCTTGTGTTGGATCTGTTGGTGCTGGGTTTGCAACGGGCCAGCGAAATGGCCGGACCGCCCCAGATGCCGAACGATTTCCTCACCTTCCAGGACGTCGCAACGGAGACGACGCACCCGATTCGGTTGTACTGTCGGTACGTGGACCGGATTCACATCTATTTCCGCTTCACGGCGGAGGAGGCGCGTGACTTGATCCAGCGCTATCTGACGGAACATCCGGATCCGAACAACGAGAACATTGTCGGGTACAATAATAAGAAGTGCTGGCCGCGGGATGCCCGGATGCGGTTGATGAAGCATGACGTCAATCTGGGGAGGGCCGTGTTTTGGGACATTAAGAACAGGCTGCCGCGTTCGGTGACGACGGTGCAGTGGGACAACACGTTCGTGTCGGTTTACTCCAAGGACAATCCGAATCTGCTGTTTAACATGTGCGGGTTTGAGTGCAGGATTCTGCCCAAGGTGAGTTCTTACTGGAAGGTCCTAGAAACAACCTTGTTGTAATTGCTGATCTTCCCCCTTTCCAGTGTCGCACCCAGAACGAAGAGTTCACCCACCGGGACGGCGTGTGGAATCTGCAGAACGAAGTCACGAAGGAGCGTACGGCGCAGTGTTTCCTGCGCGTGGACGACGAGTCCCTCTCGCGGTTCCACAACCGCGTGCGGCAGATTCTGATGGCTTCCGGGTCGACGACGTTCACCAAGATCGTCAACAAGTGGAACACGGCGCTGATCGGGCTGATGACGTACTTCCGCGAGGCGGTCGTAAACACGCAGGAGCTGCTGGATCTGCTGGTCAAGTGCGAGAACAAAATTCAGACGCGTATCAAGATCGGGCTGAACTCGAAGATGCCTTCGCGTTTCCCGCCGGTGGTGTTT
The DNA here is from genome assembly GCF_015732765.1 of Culex quinquefasciatus. Lineage (NCBI taxonomy): Eukaryota > Metazoa > Arthropoda > Insecta > Diptera > Culicidae > Culex > Culex quinquefasciatus. The sequence goes on from NC_051863.1 coordinate 177,803,923, forward strand.
TACACGCCGAAGGAGCTGGGCGGGTTGGGCATGTTGAGCATGGGTCACGTGTTGATTCCGCAGTCGGATCTGCGCTGGTCGAAGCAAACGGACGTTGGGATAACGCACTTCCGGTCCGGTATGTCGCACGACGAGGATCAGCTGATTCCGAACTTGTACCGGTACATTCAACCGTGGGAGAGTGAGTTTATCGACTCGCAGCGAGTTTGGGCGGAGTACGCGTTGAAGCGGCAGGAAGCGAACGCGCAGAACAGGCGGTTGACGCTGGAGGATTTGGAGGACAGCTGGGATCGGGGAATTCCTCGGATTAACACGCTGTTCCAGAAGGATCGTCACACGCTGGCGTACGACAAAGGTTGGAGAATCCGGACGGAGTTTAAGCAGTACCAGGTGCTGAAGCAGAATCCGTTCTGGTGGACACATCAGCGCCACGACGGCAAGTTGTGGAACTTGAACAACTACCGTACGGACATGATTCAGGCGTTGGGTGGAGTTGAGGGCATTCTCGAGCATACGCTGTTCAAGGGAACGTACTTCCCCACCTGGGAAGGTTTGTTCTGGGAGAAGGCATCCGGGTTCGAAGAGTCGATGAAGTACAAGAAGCTGACCAACGCGCAGCGTTCCGGTTTGAACCAGATTCCGAACCGTCGCTTCACGCTCTGGTGGTCTCCGACGATCAACCGTGCCAACGTGTACGTCGGTTTCCAGGTGCAGCTCGATCTGACCGGTATTTTCATGCACGGTAAGATTCCGACGCTGAAGATTTCGCTCATCCAGATCTTCCGTGCCCATTTGTGGCAAAAGATTCACGAGTCGATCGTGATGGATCTGTGCCAGGTGTTTGATCAGGAACTGGACGCGCTGGAAATTGAAACCGTGCAAAAGGAAACGATCCACCCTAGGAAGTCGTACAAGATGAACTCGTCCTGCGCGGACATCCTGCTCTTCCCGGCTTACAAGTGGAACGTCTCAAGACCATCCCTTCTGGCGGACACAAAAGACACGATGGACAACACCACAACGCAAAAGTACTGGCTGGACGTCCAGCTTCGTTGGGGAGATTACGACTCGCACGACGTCGAACGTTACGCCCGAGCGAAGTTCCTCGATTACACAACGGATAACATGTCGATCTACCCGTCGCCAACGGGCGTCCTAATCGCGATCGATCTCGCTTACAACCTTCACAGCGCCTACGGCAACTGGTTCCCCGGCTGCAAACCGCTCATCCAACAGGCCATGGCCAAGATCATGAAGGCCAACCCGGCTTTGTACGTGTTGCGCGAGCGTATCCGCAAGGCTCTCCAGCTGTACAGTTCGGAACCCACGGAACCGTATCTCTCGTCTCAAAACTATGGAGAACTGTTCTCCAACCAGATCATCTGGTTCGTGGACGACACCAACGTGTACCGCGTGACGATCCACAAGACGTTCGAGGGTAACTTGACGACGAAGCCCATTAACGGAGCGATTTTCATCTTCAACCCGCGCACCGGGCAGCTCTTCCTGAAGATCATTCACACCTCGGTGTGGGCCGGTCAGAAGCGTCTCGGCCAGCTGGCCAAGTGGAAGACGGCCGAAGAAGTGGCCGCGCTGATTCGATCGCTTCCGGTGGAGGAACAACCCAAGCAGATTATCGTCACCCGAAAGGGCATGTTGGATCCGCTGGAGGTGCACTTGTTGGATTTCCCCAACATTGTCATTAAGGGGTCGGAACTGCAGCTGCCCTTCCAGGCTTGCCTGAAGGTGGAGAAGTTTGGTGATTTGATTCTGAAGGCCACCGAACCGCAGATGGTTCTGTTCAACCTGTACGACGACTGGCTGAAGACCATTTCTTCGTACACGGCGTTCTCGCGTTTGATTTTGATCCTGCGCGCGCTGCACGTCAACACCGAGCGAACCAAGGTCATCCTGAAACCGGACAAGACCACCATAACCGAAGCCCATCACATCTGGCCGACGCTAACCGACGAGGAGTGGATCAAGGTTGAGGTTCAGCTCAAGGATTTGATTCTGGCGGATTACGGCAAGAAGAACAACGTCAACGTAGCCTCGCTCACGCAGTCGGAAATTCGTGACATCATCCTGGGTATGGAAATCTCCGCGCCGTCCGCGCAGCGTCAACAGATTGCCGAAATCGAGAAGCAAACCAAGGAGCAGAGCCAGCTGACGGCGACCACGACGCGAACCACGAACAAACACGGAGACGAAATTATCACCTCCACCACGAGCAACTACGAAACGACCACGTTCAGTTCGAAGACGGAGTGGCGCGTGCGTGCCATTTCGGCGACCAACCTGCACCTCCGCACGAACCACATCTACGTCAGCTCGGACGACATCAAGGAAACCGGCTACACGTACATTCTCCCGAAGAACATCCTGAAGAAGTTTGTCACGATCAGCGATTTGCGTGCCCAAATCGCCGGCTATCTGTACGGCGTCAGCCCGCCGGATAACCCACAGGTCAAGGAGATCCGCTGTATCGTAATGCCACCCCAGTGGGGAACCCACCAGCAGATCAACCTGCCCAACTCGCTCCCCTCCCATCAATACCTCAAAGACATGGAACCGCTCGGCTGGATCCACACCCAACCGAACGAGTTGCCCCAACTCTCGCCCCAGGACATCACCACCCACGCCAAGGTCATGTCCGAGAACCCCACCTGGGACGGTGAAAAGACCATCATCATCACGTGCTCCTTCACGCCCGGGTCCTGCTCGCTCACCGCGTACAAACTCACCCCGTCCGGCTACGAGTGGGGCCACAAAAACACCGACAAGGGCAACAACCCGAAGGGCTACCTGCCGTCGCACTACGAGCGCGTCCAGATGCTGCTGTCGAACAAGTTCCTCGGCTTCTTCATGGTGCCGGCGCAGGCCAGCTGGAATTACAACTTTATGGGCGTGCGCCACGATCCGAACATGAAGTACGAGCTGCAGCTGGCCAATCCGAAGGAGTTTTACCACGAGGTGCACCGGCCGTCGCACTTTTTGCTCTTTTCCAGCCTGGAGGAGGGCGGCGACGGGAACGGCGCCGATCGGGAGGATTTGTTCGCGTAAGGGGAGTGAATATGAAATATATCTTTTAGAGTTAGTTTTTAAGGTTTTTTTTTTGGGTTTAAGTACCGATTATTTGTAAATAGTAACTTGATTCTGCAAAGCTACAGTCTATTATCTTCAATAAAGGTTTAACGTAAAAAAGGCACTTTTTTATTATTTCTGCATTCGAAATAATACATTTTAAGTTATGCGGCTTGGTCGTTTTGTTGGATAAACTTATAAAGTCGACACAATACTTTCCACCAGATTTTGGCATATCCGTAGAACACGTTCCAGCGATCTTCGGCGTCCGAGTCGATTTTGTCGACATTCTGATAAAATTCGAACAGCGGCAATATTACTATTGAGAAGAATTGTACAGCACCGTTAAAAATTTGGTTTGCTACTCTCCTAAAAAAATATTTTTCCTATTAGAAATAGAAAACCTGAGATTAAATTAAATTACCAACCTTGGAGATTGCACGTGGTTGGGGATATCCCATTCTTTGGAAAACAAATTGAACGCGATCGCCGTCACAAAAGTTACCACAGCAAGTCTGTGCGTATTGTTCGGTACAAACTTCAGAACGAAGAGATTCGCGTAAGACAAGAAAGCCGCTGCCAAACTGTGCCAAATGACTCCTTTTTCAATGCCGAGATTGCCAACGGACCAGATTCCTTAAAAGAAGAATGAATACGATTATTCCTGAGAATCTGATTTAGCAAAAAAACAATTAATAAATACCAATTGCAACTCCAAACGGCGCAAGCAGCCAGTGCAAGAAGATCCATTCAGTACTCGGAATGGCCAGAAGAACCGTTTTCGCCAAAAGGAATCCAACCATGTTGCTCAATGTGAATCTGGGCGATGAAAACGGTGGCCTTCCGTAGGAACGTAACGCAGGTGGCTTCGAAGGAAAAATGAGGACTAATAGTGCCGTTACGATGATCCAACGAATGAACGCGCTGTAATCGTCGTGCAGGAACAGGCGGTAGCTCTCGACGATGCACAGGATCGACCAACAGACGTGTAAAAGGAGCCATTCAGGGTTCGTGAGCAGCATGGCGGCGCCCAAACCGTTCCGCATTCCGAGATTCTTCCGCGTTCCGAACATGTTTGCTCTAAGCTCCGACTAGGTCAGTGTACTACCAACTCAAAACGCAGACTTTCTCGACCGTCTTTCGTTCACTCTTCTCTCTCGCGTACGAAAAATCGGTGAAAATAATCTCAAAAAATCATCCGCTTGATTATTCGGCGGATAATCTTTTTCACTCACACACTTGGCTCTGACAGCTCCGAGAGTGTAGACGTGTGTGACGTGAGCGCTAAAGGCATCGTGCCTCGAGTTGTTTGACGGATGGAGGTGGAAGAGACCTCCGAGACGGATGATTTTCAACTCATCCCCGGAAATCGGAAGCGGAAGAAGACCCCTGACATCACCGGAGCTGTCGTCGGAGAAGGAAAAGTGGAGCAGAATGTGCTCAATAACAACAAGTTCAGCCCGCTAGCGGAAAACGAAAACAACAACAATGCCAGCCCAGTAGGAGGAGGAGACGCCCCGGCGGTTTCATCACCCGGCCAGTCGGCAGGTAAACAAAAGCAACCACCTTTGGTGGTGAAGAGCACCACGGATTTTTACAAGCTCGTGGCAATAGTGGAAAGTTGTAAATTAGGTTTCAAACCGATTTACAAACTAACCCGATTTGGAACCAAGGTGACCTGCTTCTCTGTCAAAGATTTTGACAAGTTGCAAGAGCTCTTCAAGAAGAAGAAAGTGGAATTCTACACCCACGATCGGCGGAGCGAACGAAATCATCGGGTGGTTCTTCGTGGTTTTCCTGATGAACTGAAACCGGACGAGGTCAAGTACCTGCTGAAGAGGGATCTCAAGCTGGACGCGCTGGAGGTGCATGCCATCAAGCGGAAGGAAAAGTCCACCGTGGACGAAATTCCGTACATTGTGGTCTTCCCCAAGGGATACACCAATCTGAAGAAGCTTTCTGCAATGAAGGTTGTGGCAAGCACTATCATCCGGTGGGAGGCCTACCGGAACAAGCCGCCGAACGTGACCCAGTGCAGGAACTGCTTGCAGCTGGGTCATGGAACCAGGAACTGTCACCTGAAAGGCAGGTGCAACAACTGTGGGGGTCCCCACAAGACGGACGAGTGCAAAGTCCAAGAAGCCGAGCCGAAGCGATGTGCCAACTGCTCTGGAGCCCACGAAGCCACGGACCGCAGCTTCCCTAAGCGTGCGGACTTCATCCGGAGGCGCCAGCAGGCGTCGAAACCGAAACCGCCGGCAAGGAAGGCGGAGAAGCAGAGTCCAGCAGTTCCGGCGTTTACGCCGGTGGAGTTCCCTCCGCTGCCAGGCGCAGTTCCGGACGGAAAATCCAAGGATCGCCCTCGTCCCGCAGGAAGCAGCCAAGGTGGCCCCCGAGACGGTGGAGCCACGGAGAAGGAAGCCGGGGAGGTACTCTACAGTTCGGCTGAGCTGAGGGGGATTTTCTCCGAGTTCATCGGTAGGTTCAAGACCTGCAAGACCCGCTTGGACCAAGTAACCCTCGTCAGTTACATGATCTCCAAGTATGAAATTTAAGGATTTTTTTTTGTTATTATATATTGTTTTACTGATCCTCGGTCCCAACCTGGTCACAGCACCTAAAAGGACCTAATAAAAATAAGCTGAGAAAAAAAAATCTTTTTCACTACTACACTTGCAAAAGACAAATCCAGCGAAAGCTCAACGCTGCTTTTTGATGGTGAGAGATTTGACAGCTTCCATACTAAATGTCTGGATTATCATACTTTTTGTTAATTTTCTTTTAAAATAAAATACTTAACATATGAAAACTATATATTTTTGGTGCCCAAAATTCCTGCTGAATCGAATGGTGTACTTATCTCGATTACAAATTTTTCGAACAGTTTTTATTTTAATAATATTCTAGACACATTTTGTGCACCTAATCAATCAATACTTTTATCATAAATAATCATTTTATTGCTTAAAAATTGAGTTTTCCTGAGCTCCCATATTCAAATACATGGAAGCTGTCATTTCTAACACCATTGGCCACCTATCGGCCATTTCAAACTGGATTCGTCTAAGGGAGCGTTCTTTTATTACGTAACGCAGTAGGGGGGGAGGGGGGGTCGGAGGCCGTGTTACGCTCCATACAAAATTTTTAAAATTTGTATGGAAATTTTGTTACGAGGGGGGGGGGGAGGGGGTCTAAAAGTCCGATTTTTCGCGTTACGTAATAAAAGAACGCTCCCTAATGTAACGCCACACGTCGAAAAATCAGTAACAACATTTCAAAAGGGCGAAACCTACGGTCCTGCCGTTTCGGGAAAATCAACATTCAAAATTTTGCAATTCCGACAATTCCGATCAATTCCTATTTCCACAAAAAAGCATGAAAACCATCATTTTTTCAAAACGTAATAGAAAATAGCAATAATTTCATCATAGAGAGCAATTTGAAATTAATTAAGGTGTTTTTGCTTTTAAAAATTGAGAAAAACAAATTACGCCTTTTTGAAGAGCGTGCCTCCATTTTCACCCACCGTATTCGCCACCCACTCAACCAAAACAACGGTTTAGCCCGTCAGGTTACGCCACAAAGCAAAAGTAAACAACAGATTCGCCCTTTTGGTTTTTGTTCACTTTTCGGGTTTTTAAAGAAAAAAGTGGTGAAACAACTATTTTATCATTGTGAAACGTTACAGTCAGTGATAATACAGTGATATTTGCAACCTCAGTGATAAAAAATTGATTTATTTTTTATTTTGAGCAATTTTCTTTTGCGTGCCTCCTCTCTCTTTCGCGGGTGAAGAAAGTTGCGATTATTCCATCCCTGTTCACAACACTTGCTAGGGAATGTAAGCATCAGTTTACCTTTTCAAAAAAAAAAAAAAAAAAAAAACTCTAGAAATATTTTGAATGCAGTTATTATTTGAACAGGTGGATAATTTAGTGCAAAGTTTGTAATAAAAAGTCAAATAAAAAAAAAGGTTTTTTTTTTTACGCGTGACTCTTTTTGCTGAAAAATCCTTATCAAAACCTACCGCTTTGCCAAAGACACCAAATCGATCAGAAAATCAGGGAGTAAACGACCTGTCAAACTTCATACAGTGAGAGATTACCTTGGCTACTTCACAACAGAATCGAGAAATTAAAAAGAGAGATGTGAGCCGGTAACATGGAGTGAAACTTTCTCAGCTGTCATGGAATCCTTCACAGCAGCTTGACAGAAAGTTTAACTCCATGTTGCACTTTTAATTTCTCGATTAGGCCAATTCTGAATTACATGCATTTATGTACAAACCCGTTTTATTTGATCAGCCCCCAAAATGGTATGGGTGAACCCTGGGGGTTGAAAAGAGAGATGCGTAACGTGATTTTCGAATGATCCCACTTTGTTTACATCCGTCTCATTCGTTCCGTCTTGGGGTCCCACAAGATCCTAGTTAATATAATGCAGTTAAGAAAAGTACTTCAAAAATTATGCCAAAAAAACGATTTTAGCTAAACTTTGAAAGATTGTAAAAAGGTTGTTTTTTTTTTTGTAAGACAACCCGTCATGCTATACATTGTTAGAAAGGTATTTGAGACGCATTTAAAAGATTGAAGATCTGACAACCCCATCAAAAGTTATGAGCACTTAAATGTTATTTATACACTTTTTTGAGGCTTTGTAGTGTATTCACTTTATGAATGTTAGGAAGACACTAACCACGTTTTTCTTTGTTTTTTCCTTTATATTTTGAGAGTCATGTTCATGTTTTGTTTTTTTTTTTTCAAACATTTTACAGATTTTTTTCAATTAGCTTTCTGTGTTATTTCGTTTTCCAATAATATTATTTTAAAAGCTTTGTATTAATATGTACCTTCCTCACTGAGAAAAGTCTTTTTGATAGATTCAGTCCTTCCCAAAGTAACCCCAGCCCACGTTGCCAAAACCATGTGGTAAGGATGCGTTGCGCATGAGCGTTGGGCGCGCACACACTCCGACCCGGCTGTCTTTTCTAATAATTCTCCAAGTCAGGTTCGAACATTTCGAGAGGGGGAGTGCATAGAAATGCTCAAGCAAAGCAATGCAAAGGAAGGAAGGAAGAAAGGAGGAACACAAATTCGCATACTTTTATGTGGAGGGTGACTTCGATGATGAATCACCATAGCAATCAGATAAACAGTTGGGGACAATATCCGAACCAGACTGGGTGCATTTTCCGTGGAAGTTTTTCCTCCCGGTGGCAGGTTGAAATTTTGTGGAAAAGGTAGGATCTTTTTCGCTTTTTGAGGAAATAATAGAGAAAAGCTGGACGTGATTTTTGAATTTCCATCAACAAGTAGTGTCCGGTGACCGTTAGACCACGATGGATGACCAACCGAAGGCGGAAGGAGAAGCGGACAAGAAAATCGTCCATGTTTACCCTTTGGTAAAGGTAAGTCGTCCGATTTTGATTCTATTTTGGGCACATTTTGCACCTCACTCAAATCTCGAAGAACACTCGCTTTAATTGGCTTCTCAAATGCTTCATTCTCACACCCCAAACCACTCCAAAAAATCACGCTGGACCAGTTTTCCGACATGAATGACGACGTTCGGGCAGAGGCGATAGAACTGAGCATTACAGCCTGTGAGAAATACGCACAAAACTACGAGGTAAAGCTCATTTTGATGTAATTTTTGTACAAAAAGAAAAACATCTTTAAAAAATCACAAAAATCAACCAGCACGCGGCCAAGGCGATCAAGGAGCTTATGGACAAAAAATTCGGCACATTTTGGCACGTGGTCGTTGGGGAAGGATTCGGCTACGAGGTTTCGTACGAAACGAAGAACATCCTGTACCTGTTTTTCGGTGGAAATCTGGCCATCGTCCTGTGGAAGTGTTCGTAGAAGCAAACCGGGCTCGGAGTAGTCGAATTGGTCGAAAAGTTGGCGATTGTAATAAAATGTAAATTAATTTTCCTGTATATAAGCATTATTTTTTAGAAATCCTTTCAGCGAAATGAATCTCTCAAGTGTTGCTGAAGGTTGAAAAGAATTTGCACACTTTGGATATCCATTTCACATTGTACATAAACGAAAACATGATATTGTTGTACATAATTCCCCGTGTACAGTTTGATTGGTTTGATTGCATTGAAAATTACACTCTGTATCCCTTTCTGTGTGTGTACAATGTAAATAAATAGTTTCTCGCGATCTGCAATGCTGTTCTACTCAAATCTGGTACAAACAGCGTCATTTGGGCAGTGTAAAAAGGGGCTGTGCTTAGCTGAACGAGCAGAAACCCGTCTGAAATCGAGGTCCTGTAATTGTGCTTTGCATGAACTTTGCTTACATCTAGCATATTTTCCGAAAAAAATAATAAATGTATGTTTTCAAAAAATCATCTAGTCTTTTTCAAAGTAAATGTTTACTTTTTTATATTTTGAGCACTGTTTCCAGACATATTCATTATATTTCTCAATACAGTCCAAAGTCCTCGCTAAAACTTTACTTTGGATGATCGAATCTAAAAAAAATAAAATAAAAAAAAATCGTTGTCTTACTTTAGGTTTTTAGTCGATGACTTTTTCAGGGTGGCCACTCAAGTCGGGAAATCGGGAAAGTCGGGAAAAAGTCGGGAATTCGCCATAATCCGCCAAAAATCGGGAAAAAGTCGGGAATTTATGATTTTTTGTCAAAAAGTTGGGGAAAAGTCGGGAATTCTGAGCATACTTGATTGAAAATTATTTTTTAACTCTTGAATAATTTTGTATTATTTTGTAAAATTTTCAAATTGAATTCACTCATTTCTGCTTTAGTAACTTGCTTTAAATTTAAGGTTCTTTTCACTTTTTCAATATATTTGAGTATAGAAAAGCTGTTAAAGGCATTCAAAATCTTAATGAATGTTGGAGTCTTTGACACAGATTTTCATAATATTTTTTTATGAATCAAATGATTGCTTTAGTTTTTGTTCATCAAACAAGAGGTAAAGTTAATGAATAACTAATATAAAAATAGAGCCTAATGGCCAGCTTAGAATTATGATTCTATTTCATTTTGTCACATAATTGGATATTTGGTGACAGATTCCAACTTGAATTTGTCAATGGTTTTTTTGGTGAATATTTTTAATTGTTGAACTAAATTTATTTAGTAATTTAAAATATTTTTTTTTCCAAATGTTGCCCTTGAAATTTTTTTTGTGAGTATGGGTAAATAGATAAAGCTTGATTTTCAGTTTTTGGAAAACTTAAATATCGAATAAAATCCAAAATTGAAAAACTTTTTACGTTTTGGAAACATAAAGAAAATATTCAAATTGAAAAAAAAATAATCCAAGAAATTTTTAGTTATGGCAAAATTGTTTAAAAAAAATGTTTCTTCAATTATTTTGCTTAAAATAAAGTGGGAAAACATAAAATCAACTTAATTTTCATTGAAAAAAAAACAGTTAAATACTGACCACTAGATAAATTAAAATTGATTAGAAAATTTAATATCAAAAATTACAAAATTAAAAAGGGAACTTGTCAAAAACATTTTTTTTTATGAATTCCTTGACATTTTTCTAAATCCTTTGAATGAATAATATCAGCAATTATGTTTCAATCATTCTTTGATATAAAATGATGATGCAGTTTTGAGTAAATAGGAACGCTATTTTAAGTTCAGTTATCTTTAACTTTTTGTCATTTTCAGTTGAAACGAAGTATCAAAAACTATACGTTTGTCAATTTAAAAAATAAAATGGAAGTTATAAGTATTGTTGAACTTTCGATTATTTTTTCAAAGACTAATTGTTTGTGTTTCTACTCTGAATCATAATAATGAAATTCCATTTTTGAAGTGTTTTTTTTATTTATTGTTTAGTTTTTGTATTAACAAAAAATGCCTATATTTGGATTTTTTTCAAATTCATTGTGATTTTTATTTCGCTGTTTTTTTGTTTTTTGTTTGAAATCATTCTTTAGATAAGAAATGCCTATTATTTGAGCATTCTGGAAAAGTCTAGAAAAAAGTCGGGAAAAAGTCGGGAATTTGAAAATGGAATTTGAGTGGTCACCCTGTAAGTAACTTTTTGTCAAATTCAACATACCCTACACGTGGCTTCAAACTATTTTTTGGAAATTCGCTTTCTTTTCCTGGATATCGCAAGATGTACTTGTGACATTGATAAATTTCTCAACAAAATGATTCTGCTTTTTTTTGACACTTCATACAAATAGTTGGAATATGAGGATTTTTTTCTTATTTTTTTATTTTTTTACACACACATTTCACAGATGTGACAAGTAGTACATTTTTCACTTTCACACGTGCTTTTCAGTTTTTTTTTGCATTATTTTTCAGTTTGAGTTCAAAACTCCATCGAGGATCTGACAAGTGCTGAAAAAATCGAGATTTGCATACTTTTTTGCATTTAAGACAAAAATAGGAGTTTATGCAACAAGTTGCAAAAAGAGGATTTTTTCAGCACGAGTCGTACACTAACGAGGTTCACCGAGTTAGATAAATACAACCGTCCCCTAACATGACAGTTTTCGTGAGTTGCGAGTATCTACCGACAGATGGCAAGTGGGGCTCGTCGGAGTACGCCCATCAAATACGCAACTCAAAATTTGCATAGCAAACTTTTTTTTCGTGACGGCTTTTGTGGCACGCTCACTTCAACAGTTCTGGACTAATATTTGAACGTGGCGTATCTCTAAACAAGTTTTTGGAGAAAATGATTCCATAATGCTTATTTTGTCGTTTTAAACCAAAACAAGGCAAAAACTATATTTAATTAAACTATTCGCCTTTTTCAAAAATTTGGCTAGATAATATCGAAGGCCGCCATCTTAGGCCCACTGGGCCCACAAAACGGGGTACGCTCAGTTTGTATGGGAGCTGTCAACATACTCCCGGGCTGGATAAATACGACGAGTGATGAAAAATCAAGTTTTGCAACGAGTTCCATACAACGTTTTTTGCAATTCCGAAAAACTCCCTTTGGACAGAATTATAGGACAAATGTCCATGCATTGAGTCAATGAATCGATCAAATCAAAAAAAAAAAATGTTGAAAAGTATAACTTTTCCTAACAAGTGCTGAAAAGTTCAACTTTTCAGCATCCATTTCAGTGCTGAAAAGTAGAACTTTTCAGCATTTGTTTTGAAAAGGGTTAATATTCGATTCTGTTATTTTTGGTACAGAAAAGTAGGCTGTTTCGTCGTTCAAGAATGACAGGAAAAGTAAGCAGTTTCACGACGGAATTGCAAAAAAGGAATTATTCAAACTTTTGAAAAGGATTATTCAATGAAGAGTTTGGTGTTCATTTGTTTTACCAACTCGAATACTGAAACAGTATCGAAAAGTATTACTCTAAAGACGTTTGCTGAAAAGTTGAAGTTATCAGCATTGAAATGAGTAAAAAATGAACTTTTTTGAGATCATAAATAGGGCATTTAATCGCTTTATACACAGTAAGTACAGTCCAGACTGGATTATCCGAAATTTCGAGTATCCGAAGGTTTGTATGGGACTTAGAACAATCAAATCGCGAACCTTTAAAAAAATTTTTTTCCTATTTTATACTTTTTTTTATATTACTAACATCAAATTCGAGTTTTGCGATCCCATTTTAGTCAAATTTGAATGGTTGGGGAACGTTCTTTTATTACGTAACGCAACAAAAAAAAGATTTTTGGACCCCGATCGTAACACAATTTTCAAACAAATTTTAAAAAATTTGTGTGGAGCGTAACACGCCCCCCCCCATTGCCTTACGTATTGAAAAAATGCTCCCTTGATTGCCCATTGTATCCAGGTTTTTAAGCGAAGATGGCGTTCGAATGATGAACATCCGAAATGTCAAAATCGCGCAGTAGCACCAACATTAGAAAACAAATGTGGCTTTCATGCCATGGCACACTTTTTTCGGAATATTGGTACCACTACGTGATTTTGACATTTGGACGTTCACCATTCGAACGCCATCTTCGCTTAAAAACCTGGATATAAATCAAGGGAATAATGGAAAGAGAGGAATCACAAATCCGTATAAATAATTTCAAGATTGTTCAGGTGTAAACCGAAAACGCGATCAAAAATTAAAATGGAAGAATAAGGCTTTTAACTGCTTATTTAATTGTCGGTGTACAGGACGCCGCACTGTTAAATCATTTTCTGACGTACATAAAATTTTGCAGTCCAAACCCAGCCATTGAATTGGAAAAATATTTTTTTTCAAATTTTCTTTTCTTGATTTGTGTGCACCTACGTCGAAGACCAAAATTGTTTACTTTTTGCTCTTTGGTCTGACAGTCTTGGTCTGACAGATTTGTTCTGTCAGTTTTATCATGGATTTTGGTCTGGTCTAGGCGAGGATAGGACACAGCACCTTCCTGATAAAAACAAGCTTGTATTAGATATTTCATCACCGTCATTTTTACCGCCATCTTGGATTTAAAAAAGCAAAATAAATAAATTAAGCTCAACAATCAAAAATAAGACTACTAAAAAACTTTTTTCTGTGATTCGATTATCTGAAGTTAAATTTTGCCATGGCCTTCGGATAATAGAGTCTGGACTGTAATTTCTAAACTAACAATAATTGCATATAATAAAACATATCAGCGATTCCACGTCAAACTAGCAGGTTCCATCAAATTCAAAAATGCCCCGATAAAAAAAAAATGCAAAATATCATATTATTTTTCAACTATTGAATCGATGGCTTGTAACTTTAATATCTAAGCTTTTTATTTTTTCCCCATCGATTTTGGTTAGACTCGTGGCCTAATTTATAGTGCTGCTAAGAATAAAACCATTCTTTCTCCTTTAATCTTATCAAACTGTGTCAGTAAATTCTGCAACAATGCGCCAAAATCTGGATCATCCACGTCATCGTTTCATCTCTCGGAATTATCACCAGCAAGCAACAACATTCCACGCAGATGTATTTAGCTTCGGTCATTTGACGAGGAAGTAAACCTTATCAAGACTGTAAAAATTTACCACCAATCATTGCCGGCTTGCCGCTCAGTCAAAAAAATTGCATGATTTTTTTTTGAAATCTATATCGCTATACAGTACGCACCTGTTGGTTGGATGCTTGTCAGTTAGTTTACGTTGCGTCACATTTTAAGTTGTATTTATTCACTCAGCACAGTCACACGCGGCCGATAAATTTAAGATAAAGCACGCGGGTTCGATTTGGGCCGTTATCAGTAGCTAAATATGTATGTACATCGCAGGGTTGGAATCGTAGGTGGGGAAGTGGGGGAAGTTTAGATAAGATATATATTTTTCTGATGTTCGTTGTCAATGTTCGACCAGCGGCGGCGATTCGGCAAACTTGTATGATATCGGTCAGTCGAATTTGGCCCGGCCACCGGAACCGTACTATTAACCGAGGAATGAGCTCCTGAAATTGCATAAATGTTGTTAAACTCAACTATGTGACAGTGAATTGTGCCTCACGAAAATCGTGATAATTATGAAAGTTTATATCAATTAGAAAAGATATTGGATACAAGATAAGGAAAAAATCATGGTGTTTGTAAATTACAGTGTTTTCAGGGCTTTCGCTATTTTTGCAGGAGTTTTCGGTATCGTAAGTGATTCACCTAGAACGCAGATGTGACAAGCTCAAGTGACAAACGTTTTTCCTTTTTTGTTGAAACAGTTCCAATCGTTGATATGGATTGGATTTGCCATAACCGGAATAGTGGCATACTACTGTGACATGGATTTCTCCGTCCAAACGGATACGCTGGGTTCGCTGCTCACGTTGACGTTCTTCCATCAGTACTTTGAGGGTAAGTATTTAGGATTTATGATGAGTTATGAAACTAATTTAGACTTTTTTAAAGTAAAATATTATAAAGCAAATAAATTAAAAAATAGTCATAAACTTCTGACATACCTTTTTATAAATTTCAAAAGTTTGGAATAATATGATGTTTTATTTAGCTTTATTATGCTTGATTATGTACTACATATCAAAAATAGTAACAAAAAAAAATAAAATGCTGTCTTTATTTCAAAGGTCAGTTTCGTAACCTTACAAACTCTTTCAAACAAAACCTAATTCTTGTTTTATTATGGATTATGATAGCAAGACATAAGCCGAAGATAAGATTCCCCAGTGTTAGTCAATAGTTTCATACTATCAAGTGCTTGTGCTTTAATGCACTGCTTATGCATTAAAAAAAATTATAATAAAATCATAAACATAAACAATTATTTAAAAATCGACTAAAAAATACATTTTCATCAGCAAACAAACTTAGTGATTCACTTTACCTTCCCAAGAAATCCCCATCCCGAACGTTGGTATGCGCTTGATTTTTTTTTTCATATCAATTTGGATTAATCCACCACGCAAATCCCGTTAGCCGAAAAAAAAATCTTATCTGATCGCTAGCCTCAATGACTGTGTGCCGACGAAAGTGGCGATAAGGTCTGAGAAATCTGGTCGACTATCACTAATTTGGACTCTTTCATCACTGTTTTTCAATCTGTTTGGGAAATTGCGGTCACGGCCCGATATTTTCACCAAAAATGTTGATAAATTGGTTTTGTTAGTTTATTTTTACTCAGCAATAGCATTCATGCTCATAACAGACATAATTGTCTCACGCAATTATGAAGAAATGAGAAAAACGCCAAATTATAACTGGCTCCGAGGCTTAATGGTTACGGCTTCTGCCTCACAAGCAGAAGGTTCAGGGATCAAATCCCGGTTGGTACCTTTGAAATTTGGAATCAGGAATCTGAACTTTGAATATGAACAAAAACGAAAATGAATCAGGTGGGATTCGAACTCACACCTTTGGATTGGTGGTCTGGGACGCTAAACAGTCAGCCATCAGCAGGTTTACACTGTAGCAGTGAATTGATCCGTAGTGTTGAAACATGTTAGGTATCTTCTCATATTAAATACGCGCTGATCTCTGATTTGCCTGAGGGGATTGGAAGTCTAAATATAGATCAAGTTTCCTTCAGATGCTTGCTTCTATGTTTAGGCGGGGCCGAACAATGCCCAGCGACCTCGGAATTGGACCGCAAGGAGCTCTGTCATTCTGAAACGGGTCGTTAGAAGCAGCGTGAGGGCTATCACCACCTAATACCCGGGACTGTGATAAGTTGTATCAGCATTCGGCATATACAAACTATACTTTCCCATAATATCGCTACCGGTTAGCGGGTATTGGATTGGACCACACACACACACACACAATGAGAAAAACGCCAAATTATGTTTTGAAATTCTTCTAACAATTAGAATTTCAAACTATTCTGGAGTTTTATATATGATACATATTTAAATCATTTATGTTAATAAAAAACTGAATGAATTTAGTAGTTTGCCCTACAGAAATGCTTAAAATAAATTCAATTTCACATTGCTAAATCATGTGCTACAAACAGGGTGGATTGATATGCACGGTGTCGTGCTGAAATCGAAGGAGGTGGGTATCAAGTTGTCACCTAGCACCATAGATTATTAATTACCTAGATGTCTCACTTCAGGATAATGCCATACATCCAGTTGGCGACACCCCTTTAGCGCTCCGAGCGCCACCACAGTCAAGTTACAGGTACTAAATTGCTAAACAAAATCGTAGCACTCTGCACTTTTCGACCTAATTTTTCCTGACATCAAAAAGTGCCACTGTCTTGCTTTGTTTTAAACGGTTTCCATGATACCAACGGAGGTGGTGGTGGTTTGTGGCGGTGAGTGAGTTGCAACAAACGATTTTCGAGAGGCGTAAACAGGGACTCTGCCGGGAACCGATGGTCCGTTAATGGTAAGAACAGCAACAAGGTTCTCCTATTTGATCTGTACAATTTATAAAATCGTGTTCTCTTTTCAGTGAAGTCTGCAGCAGCAAACTGGTTGCGCCAATTCATGGGATTCTCGTCGTTGAAAAGTTGATGTTCGATATAAAGGACCAGGAGTTGATAGCGGAAATGGCGATTGACAAGGCCGCCACAGCAGTTCCCACCCCAAGTGTCGTGTCCCCAAACAACTTGAATGAAACCAGCTCCGTTCCTGGCAGAGTACCTCAGGCCCAAATAAAAGAGAAGTCGCACAAAGTTCAGTTATGTAATGTGAAAAAAGAAGAATAATAAAAAAAAAAACTAGATTTTTATTTTATTCCCAAGAATTTTACATTGCGTAGTATACATTTAAACCAATTGTGTTACACACAACTACTAGCAGTATTGGAACATGACGCCGATTTACTATCGTTTCGAACCGATTCAAAGCTTAGTTTCAAGATGCATTATTTTACGAGATCAGATGCACATTTCCGGTCAGGTTCGCCGTCGAACCTGTAGTTGAACACCGGAATCTGTTTTTTTTTGTACAGGTGGCAGATGATTTGGGCAATCACAGGGCTTCTGTGGCAGGAGAAGCTTCTTTGGCGGGGCAGCATTTGTGCCCTTGCTTGTTCAGTAGTCGAGGTCTTAGGTTTGTCCGGATATGTGACTGAACGTTGATTGCCATCCACCATGGACGGTTAGACAGACTTCCGCTTCATCGTTTCCGAGTTCGCTTTCACCATCATAGTTCTCCGGAATCTCACGAAGCTGAGAAAATCGAAACGATCTTTTTGATGGAGGATTTTTTTGTTATATTCTTTTCCTCACCTGCTTTCTTGAAGAGCACAACACTTTCGATCTATTGACTGGAACATTCACGCCGCTAGAATCTGCATGGTAGAAACGGCACAACCAGCAAATTTATAAAACATTTACGAAGGATGCTAAACTAACAGCAAAGAGAACGAAAAATGAAGATGCCTTTGTTTTGACATTTCTTGTAAACAGCAGTTGCTAGTTGAAAGTTGCTTGGATATACCCAGTGAGCATTGAACTGAAACTGAGGAGGATTTTTTTTTTCAAACGTTCCCAAAGGGTAGATTAGAACCTGTGAATTGCCACCAGGTGTAATTTTGGCGTGGCGGTAGTGTCGCCAGCCCCAACAGCGGAGTGGCGTATCTATATATATTTAGTCTATGCTAGCACGCATGTTTTTCAGTGCCTATGGTGATGCACGTCATTTGTTTATTTTCATGTGCTTACTTTTCTGGTAAGCACGTCACAAGACAAGCACACTACTGCACGTGTGCTTATTTGAGACGGATTTTTTTCTCAAATCATCTCAAGAGGTTTGTTGAAATATTGTTTTCTTTCATGAGATCAAATGTAAAAAAAACTTTTTTCGATTTTAGATACTGTATGAAACAATAAACAACTCCATTCAAGAACAAGATGTTGTGAAAATAAAATTCGCCCGGAAGACCAGTTTAGACGGGGGATGTAGTTTACTGGTTGCAGTGGCTTGTTGTCGGCAGCGATGGTCCGGTATTCAAGTGCCGGTGCAGCGCTCTTCGCTGACCTTTGTGACCGGCTTCGCTTCCTCGGCATCATGCCGATTTCGGGACTAAGAACGATCAACAGGCGCTACGTCTGAGCTCCTCTCCTTGGCTATTTGGGAGCCCCAGTACCACTGTTCCGGGCGTATCGAGGGGACATCCTTTGAAGGTAACGCCTGCGACTTGACGTTGAATGGCGCGGAGTGTCGCTAGACGACGGATTGTGGTCCAATCATTAATATAATCAATCCTACCATTCCGGGACCTGGCGGGTGCTCACGTTACCTAACGATGGCAAGGGCGGTTGGCAATGTTACCCCAAATCGTTCACTTCCATCAAGAGATTACCTATTTTTAATATCTCCATCCGGAATTCATGAGATTTGTTGGTTAACAGTGAACTTAAAAAAAATGGAATGATCCGTGTTGAACTTGAGCCATAGTCTATCAAGTCCGTGGATTAAAATAATATTTGGCTGGGTTCAAAATAGTATTTTTAATCATAGGCACGGGAAAACATAAGCACCGCGTGCTTAACATAAGCACGAGCACTGCTCGCCAATATTTCTCGTGCAGAACCAAATCAAAGTACACCAAGAAAATGCATGTGTGTCTATCAATCAACCCTGCCTACAAATGAAAAAAACTACCTGAAAAAGTATATTTAATCTTATTTGAATGATTTTGATAATGTTGTACAGTTCTTGAATGAATCATGAAAATAATATCATTATTGTACTCAAACCCCGATGGTTTGACACCAACTGATGTCAAACGAACGGGGTAATTTTTTAGTTGACACCACTAGCGTGCACAGGGTGGGGCAACATGGGGAAACTGCCCCACCATCCTAAGAAATTTGTTCTAAATTTGGTCAGAGGGTGTCCATAAGTGACGTAATTTTCAAAACGTTCATATTATTGCCCCACCTTTCTCGATTAGCTGGGCACGCTAGTGGTTGACACCCCCTTTTAAACGGAGTTCACACACACACTACCAAACGTTTGTTTTGATAGTGTGCGTGAGCGCCGTGTAAAAAGTGACAGTTCGTCACCAACCAACGGGATACAAACTAAAAAAGTGTCAAACGAAAAAGTGACCAAAAGTGAGTGTTAAAAGAATCAAAATGTAATTCTAAAATTTGGAAGTTCGATTATGGTTTGTATGGGACTTCGGATAACCAAATCACGAACATTTTTTTTCTTTTTTTTAACATCAAATTATAGTTCTGCAAACCATTTTAGTCAATCTTGAATACAGTCCAGACTCGATTACCCGAAGCCTCGATTATCCGATGTTTTGATTATCCGAAGTTTGATTATCCGAAGGTTTGTATGGGACTTCGTATAATCGAATCACGAACAAAAAAAATGTTTTCGTATTTTTTCATTTTCTTGTTTTTAACATAAAATTTGGATTCTTCGACTCCATTTTGGTCCAGTTTGAGTTGTTGATTGCCTATTAAAAAACAAAATGGATTTTTTCGCCATCTTGGATTTAAAAATTCTAATTTTTTTTAGCGTAGTTTAGGGGTCATACCCAAGCTCGACAATCAAGAATTAGACAGCGAAAAATATTTTTTTTTCGTGATTCGATTATCCGAAGTTTCGATTATTCGAAGTGAAAATTTTCCGAGGCCTTCGGATAATCGAGTGTGAACTGTAGTTGATTTCATAATAAATAATAAAATGCATTTTTTTCAATACTTCATCACCACCATATTTGCTGCTATCTTGGAATTAAAAATTCTAAATCTCTTTAGCCTAGTTTAGGGGTCCTACTATAGTTCGACAATCAAATATTAAACAACGAAAAAAATGTTTTTTTTTGTGAATCGATTATCCGAAGTGATATTTTTCCGAGACCTTCAGATAATGGAGTCCGGGCTGTATCGAAAAAAAAAATTTTTTTTTCACTAAAATGTTTGTTTTTTTCTCAGTAGAACAGTTTTCTATGTATATTTATGGAGCAGCCGTGGTTGACTTTGTAAGCGAATAATCCTGGGTTCGGTTCCCATCTGCTCCAAACGAGAAAGTTTGAAACTCTAAACATGAACGAAAAATCAAAATCGCTCGAACCGGGGTTCAAGACCCCCGTCTTTTGAATTAGTAGAATTAGAAATACTATTACTACAAACTTTATATGCGCTGGGTCTTTGTCCATTTGACAAGGACTCGGAAGTTCTAAATAACGTTTGAATCCGATTGATGCAAACATTCTTCAGGGCGGGGCTTGTTGATTCAAGCTGAGGTACCTCGCGCACGGCAAGACAATGTAGAAATGGGTCACCGAAGCTCGGCAGAGCTAACACCTTCCAAATGCCTATGAGAGTTATTTGCATGTAAAGAATGTGCAATTAAAATACATGGAAACAACTCAATTTGTAAGAAGCGACCGTGTGGTCCCGTTTAATTGGTTGCCTCGTTGGTTGCACACACTTACAACAGTTTCTAAGTTTATTTGGGAAATGTTTGAATTATGTAGCAAATTTTGTTTTAGTGGCAACAAAAAATAATATTGTGCTTAACTTTTGGTAATGAATTTTATTCAAACTTGGAAATTTTTATTTACTTCCTTAAATTTAATCATTAAAAGTAAATAAACTTAGTTAAACGAACATATAATTCCATGTTTTGTAATGAAACATTTACTGAAACCTTACCAATGGTTAACTTGACGTAATCAATTCAATTTGATCAGGGGGAGGCTTAGGGAAACTAAGGAAATTTATCTGGGTTTAAGGCATGTGAAAATAAAGTAGAACATATTAACAATTTGTAAACCCTGCAGGAACCTGCACCATGACCGACATCCCGGTGATTGACATGACGGCGGTTCGGGAACTCAACCTTCTTTCGCCGGGTGACCTGCACGCCTGGATCTGGGTCTACCTGATTTTGCACATCTTCTGGGCGATAAGCTCTCTCATCCTGCTTACAAGTATTGTATCAAAATCATGAAATGTTCACGCAATAAGCTGAAAAAGGACTTTGATCACTTTCAGATGCCCGCAAGAAGTACATCCGGTACGTGAACGTCTTCCTGTACATCTGGATCGTATTCACCGTTACGATCAGCATCCTGGACCTGGCGTTGGGAATTCAGTTTGCCGTCGACTACGACACCATTATTGTAAATGATTTTTATTGTTTTTTTTTTTGTATTGGGTTATAACTATTGATTTTTGCAGAACGCTCTCTTCCTGCGGATCGCGCAACCAACGGTGACTCAGGCGGACCACGTTCTGTCCCTGGCTGCGACCGTTTCCGGAATCATGCTGGTGATGGCCTTTCGCGGTTGGATCTTCTGGCTCGTCAACGTTGGACTGGCGGTGTATTTGTTCACGCAGACGTTCAAAATCTACGACTACAACCAGCTCAGGAGAAAGGTACGGTCTTTTGGATCATTTGAACTGGGTGATGTCACGAATGCTTGTCTGAGAAACCAATCCATCAATCAAGCAGTTGATGGTGGCGCTTCTTAGCTGGCATGCGATAAAACGAATTGGTTGGTTCTACCAGTTATTTTATCATTTCCTTTCTATGTTTGACAGAGTGCCGGAATGGCCAATGGAGGATTCGTTGGAGACCAGGGAGCACGGCGGGCACCGATTGATGCGTATGATTCGAGGTAATATTTGCAGAAATGTACCATTGGTACAAGAAATTGCTTTGAATTTTTACACTTTTCCTAGTCCCCAACCACATAACGCCGAGCCCGAAGACTATCGCCGTCCTTACAACGGCCCTCCGGTAACCAACTACCGCCGTCCGCTGGATCGCATCAGTGAACAGCCGCGGGAGATTATCGAGCGCCCGATTCAACACCATCACCAGCCCGATTGGAGATCCAATAGTCCGCAATATCAGCCCCAACAACAACAACAACAGCAGCAGCGTCCTTACACTCCCCAGCAGCCCCAATTGGTGCCACCCCCGCAGCAAAACTTCACGGCAACGCGAACCTTCGAACCGCTGGCCCGGGAACAGTCCTTCACCGAACCGGAAGTGGAAATCCGACCGGATCCGCCAAAGCCGATTCCCCCACCTCCACCGCCCAAGAACTTTAACGCGATGAACACCGTCGTCCGGAGGGATCACGCCGCTGCCAAGGTCGCCCAGGAGCTCAACTACCGGAACAGTATCAACGCCGGCGGCCCCAGTGGAAACGGACTGCGAACGTTTGGACTGGCCGCGAGTTCAAACGGGGGAGACGCCGGTGAACTGCCGACGCCGAACTATAGCCCGCCGATGCCCCGGGTGAACCCGTTCGAGAATCGACCACCGCTGAGGTCGGTACTAAGGAACTCTAGATATCAGTAAGGGGCCACGTTTGACAATCTTTCCCCATCGAAACTAAGCTCGTTTATATTTTAAAGTTAGAAATACTGTACAATAGGCCGCAATAAAAAATACGTGGATTACATATTGTTATGTTTTTCTTCCATACAATAAACAAATCCTTCGAATCTTTTTCTGTAACTTAAAGTGATCATCAAAATATCTGAGATCCGACCTTAAAAATTGTACAATTAACAATTATGTACCCTTATAACTCACTCCTTGTAAAGGTCTTTAAAATACCTTTCTTAATATATTTATATAACAAGGAGATTATTTTTTTATAAACCACCCTGTTTAAAATTTTCAGGACATTCAGCAAAATCGTTGTTTTAGTATATTTTTTTGCAGTACTTAAGTAAAAATCGTGACTGATGGTTTATCCAATTATTTCAATCAAAATTCCACCACAAATACAGACCTTTGCTCAGAATGTGATTCTGAGTCGATATGTATACTTTAGGCTACTAACTCTTGACCCGAGGGCATAACAAACTGTATCACAATTAATTTGAGAAAAAATGGAATTTTGTACATTGAAAGATTAAACTAGCTTAAAAATTCAAAATTGAAGCTAACGACTTGCACGTTATAAAAACATTTTTTAAATAAACCGTAACTTGAAGCACAAAATCTTTACGTTTTTCAAATTGTTAAACTTTTGAAACTTCACGAATTGTCAAGTTTTTTTTACGAGTAATATCGCTCTAAGTGTTTATATTAATTTTGTTAATTTTGTTAATTTTGTGTTGTTATTGTTAATTTTGTTAATTTGCAAATTTTGATAATTCAGAATTCCACAAGCTGTTGTTGAAAGCTCTTGAATATTTGATTGGTGTAATTTGTTTTATAAGGAATGTAAAAAGAATAATTGATTATAATGTTTAACCTACCGAAATTATCCTTTTAACATCAATCTTACAGTTGAATAAAAAAAGTCTGGTTAGAAAAGCATTGTCCAAAGCAAAAAAGCAATTAATTTTGAAAAAGTTGTTATTATCATCATTAAATTCCTTTAAAATCCTTGTTATGCCAGAAAATCCGTACAAAAATCCGGCCTATAGAAAGCCGCGAAGAAGGTCTAAAATTCGTGCAGTTGGTAGCCTTTTAAAATAAGTATTTACGGTATTTACACCCCTTGAGCACGTTGCACATTTTTTGCTGACAGAAATCTAGTACTACGTTTTGTTCAGAAATTCTTGCTGAACATTTTGCTACAAAAGAATCATAAAAAAGATTATTTTTGTAAAAAGTAGTACTATGTTTCTGTCAACCCGGGCAGACGGTAATAACAAAATTCATGCCATTTCAATAACAAATACTATTAAACTAACAGAAAGTTTTTTTTTAATTAAATATGTCTTTATTGAACTTTCTTATAATAATTACATTTCATTTACATTCTAAGTGGTATGGCTAAATGCTCTTAATCTTTGTTATATTTTTGATTTATTATTAACTGTTCACATTCATTTATTCAATTACATTTTTGCATTGAATCGAATACATTTGGGTTAAAAAAGAAAAAATCACTTTAACAACTAACCCTAACTTAAAACTAAAAAAAGTAAATCCATTGAAATATTCAAAATCATTAGAACGAGTAAACTACGAACTGTATTTTAAGATAAATCCTCCAAGCGTTCTTACTTGTTCCGCACGAGTTTTGCAACTACGCAGTGTTCTCGATCACGATGAAAATGTTCAGAAGTTCTTGTGGTGAAAACAGGTCACTACTGCCTTCACCCGTTGATGTTGGTTGGTTTACCCTCGGTTGCTGACTGAAGCCAGGATGGGTTGTATTCTCTGTAACTCTTTGCCGCTGATTCAACGGCAATGGCTGCAGATTTGGAACCACTCGAACAGATCCCGCTCCTGGTGACGCCAAAGCAGGAAAATCCACGTCCGTGAAAGTTGGTGGTGTTTTGCGACGATTTGGTTGGTGCCTCGTCGTTGCTTGCTGCCGAATTTTCACAAACTCAGCTCGTTTTGGGCAGCTTCGATTCTTGGTAGAATGGTCGCCACCGCAATTGAAGCATTTCGCTTCGATGTTCTCGTTGATTGTGTTGCAAGCTTGAGTTTTGTGCTCACCTCCGCAGGTTGCACAACGACTCTTGATGAAACAGTTCCTTCCACCATGTCCAAACTGCAAACAGTTCGAACACTGTGTCACGTCACGGTGCACTGGACGATAACGTTCTCAAGACACGATGGTGTTGAAAATTGCCCGAACTGCTTTCAGCTCAGACGGCGTTGTCGATCCTTTCTCGAAATGAACCAGGAACAGTTGAAAACGATACTTGATGTCCTTGTTGTGTCTCGTCATCTTGAAGACTTCGATCACGTTCAACTTAAGAGTTTTGAGCTCTTCTTTCAGCACACTCACATCCATGTCGTACAGGCCTCGGAGGACCTGTTTCATGGGGCGTTTACCTGGATCGTCATGGCTGTAGTATTCAATCTTTGTGTTGTTCAGGAAATCCCGAACGTAGTTGTAATCCTTTCTGGTAGGTAGCAGAATTTTGAGTCCATCAGCACACAAGCGAATGGAAGCTCGTAAAGCACCCGATTTGATAAACCTGGTCAGCCACTTTCGCACCGAATCCGATGACGATGTTTTCACAAAAATGGGTGGCAACTTTTCCCGTCGTTCAAATTCTTCCTTCTCACTCATGTCCACAGGGAGGGTAGCGAACTGGTTTCCAGACAATTTTTGAGCGTCCTTGCTCAAACTGCCTGGCTTTGCAGGTAGCGCTTCGGCATTCTTTAGCTTCTTCAAATCTGCCGATCCTGTTGGTGAGGACCGCCTCTTTTTCTTGCCGTGAGGCATTAGGTCTATTCCCGTACCGCAGAATTCTGCAATTCTGCACAGAATCCGCAGCAGACCGTTTCCGTACTTTTCTGCACCAAAAGTTACTTTTCTCTCAGGAAAAACTTTTGCAATGAGAGAAGCAGAAGTTGCAGCAAAACCGTTCCTGTACTTTTCTACAGGTAGTTTCTTCTCTCTTCTGCTGGTTAGCTTCTTATGTAAATATTGCTTTCCCCTTTCTTGCTCTCCTGCAGAACTGCTGCAAAACAGAGAGTTGCAGAAAAGTACGGGCACGCGCTGCAAAAAAGTTACTGTTGCTGGCTGCAAAATTCTGCAGAAGCTGCAGAAATTTTGCAATTCTGCAGGTACGGGAATAGACCTATTTTTTGCACCTTTTAGCACTTTTTTGGTGTGTGAGGGACGCACGTCTGACTCACTTCTCTGCTAATCGCAGACTAGATAACAGAAAGTGTTATGGAATCATCTATCAAAATCCATTTCAGCATAAGTGTTTGATAACAGTTTATGTTATCATAACACAATTTGTTATTGGTTGAAAGCCAAAACAATTTTGGAATAACATTTTTTGCTATGGAATAATGCCTCCAGCTGTTATTGGGATGATCGGATTAGGTGTCAAAATAGCAAAAAAAAATAATAACATGGATTTGTTTGAAGAATAACTAAAAATGTTATTAGTCTGTTATTACAATAACAATCCAATTAGCATTAGCATTAGCATTAGCATTTTAGGACGCCCTATCCACGGATGGCTCCACAACGCTTATCCCACTGTTTGGTCTGGTTGTGTTAGACCCTCATCCGGACCAATAATCCAACACGGGAGATACCATGTCTTCATCTTTTGATGAGTGTGTAATACAGCCCAGGGCATAAGGGGGTCCTTGCCGGGTCTAAGCTATCCTTTGGGGAGCGGAAGGAATATTAGTAAACACCTATCTAAAGTGCGCAGGGATCCCTACGACACCTTAGGGGTATAGATGTTTGTAGGGAGGTTTTGGACTCAATGTTAGTAGAAAGGTAGGACCCTAGGATATACCTCGAAAGGTATTGCGGGTTGATAAAAAGTGGTTTAAATTTTGTTTTTGGTTAGACTCGCACAGCCGGCTGTACCGAGGAAAATAATAGAATTTATAATGATATATATTTTATTTCAATAATAAAAACAAACGATCGGGTGTTTGGGGATGCAATTCGCCTAATTATCATTTTATTTTGTGTGGAACGCGAATTAAACATAATTTAATAGATGAAAGAAATTTAAACTCAAACAGCCGACCGAACAGAAAATCTACTTGTTATCTACCATTTTTTGAAAAATACTACTGCTAAATTGTATAAGCAAACAGGAATTGATACAGCAAATAACAAAAATCCATCATTTTACACTCGAATTAAGTGTTACATTATTAAATAAAACGCGGAAAAGAAATGTTATTAATATCAACCAGCAAAAAAGTCAAACTCGTTGCGACGATATTTTTCGCTGAACTCTTTTCACTTCGTTTTTTTTCTTTTTCGCCAAAACCGAGCACGAAACAGCCTGCCGATCGAAGCAAGCCTTGCGAGGGCAAGCGCACCGGTGGAACTGGCCGGTTTTCTTTCATTTTTCACTTCTTTTTTTTTCCTTTTTCGCCAAAACCGAGCACGAAACAGCCTGCCGATCGAAGCAAGCCTTGCGAGGGCAAACGCACCGGCGGAACTGGCCGGTCTTCTTCCATTTTCACTTCTTTTTTTTTCTTTGTTATTACAATAACAATCCAATAACAAAAAAATCAAAACGAAATATAACAAATAACTTAAAATGTTATTGGCCTAGTATTTTCAAATATAAAAAAATATTTCTAGGTTATTTCTGTCTGCTCAGGAAACTTTAAATTGTTTACCCAGGGGGTGGATATACTTTTTTTAACATACTGTTCGTAATCTAGGTCTAATTAAGAAGTTCATTTTCGGATGATTTAGTACCGTTTCCTCATTGAGGAACGCAACGCATTTCGGCTGATTTATTATTGTTTTAGGAGACATAAAATGCCAACTTTTCAGAAAATTCCAGATTGTGCAAAAAATCATTGACCGAGTTATGAATTTTTGAATCAATACAGAGTTTTTCAAAAAATCGAAAGTTTGGTCGCCAAAGTTTTTTAACTTAATTTTTCGATGTGAAAACAAATTTGCAATCAAAACGTACTGAAGTGAAATTTTGATAAAGTGCACCGTTTTCAGGTTATAGACATTTTTTTGCACAACTTGGAAATTTCTGAATTTTTTTTTGCAAGTCATGTTTTAGTGACAAAAAGTTCAATAAAATGTTTTTTGAGTGTAGTCCTTATCCATACCTACAAATTTGCCGAAGACACCAAATATATAAAAAAAATCCTTCAAAAGATACAGATTTTTGAATTTTCAGGCATCATTTTTGTATGGACAGCTGCCAAATTTGTATGGAAAATTATATGGACAAACTAATGATGCAAAATGGCTTCTTTGGGCATGCCGAAGGCACCAAAAAAGTTTCAGCCTGATTAAAAAAAAAAAAAAACAAAAAAAAAACGAATGAACGAAATCTGAGAGAATTGCTCAGTGTTTTTCTTCAAGTGTAGCTGGTTTATCACGAACCAATATTAATATAATTTATTTCAAAAATCTTCAAGCATACATTTGTTCTAAAGTCATTGAACAGAAGAATTATGGCATTTTCTCAAATTGTGCGCAATTTCAGGATGGTTGTTCAACCTGTGCCTGTGACTTTCATATGTTTTGGATTTTTTTGTTAACCAAATGTGGCCACGTATTTGTCATGCTTTTTTCATAAGACTTAAACTTCACGACATAAGATAATGCCATTAATTTATTTTGTTTAATGTAAAAACGACAGAAAAAACAGAAAGTGGCTAGGGAAACAGAAAAAAGGTAAAATATTTTAAATGAAATTTTTAAGTGCATATACAAATTCTGAAACGAAAAATACTCGCATAAAAAGATGTCATTCATCCACTTAAAAGTTCAGGATGCTAAAAAATGCATTATTTTATGAAATGTTATGTAATATTTCTGGCAGACTTTTTGCTCAAAAATAAAATTTAGCTGGTCATTGTTTTCTTTCTTCAATTTACAAATTTAAATGTAATCGAGAACAAACACCACCTACATCCCATTTTCAAGCAATGTTTCCGAAACCCTTTCATTAATTCGAACCTCCGCACATTTTACAGTCAGGATGATAAGCAACCAGCAACACTCTTGGGGATTGTAGCTTTAACCCCCCCTACGAAGGGTCATTCGGTTGGCCTGCTGCTGACGCCCGGCATCCTTTTCTTGCTGCTGATAGTGCGCGTGGAGTTCGCGCCCACAGAATTGGTGTCATAACAAATTGTGTTCTGATTCGTCTTGTTCCGATTTGTGAGCGTGTTGTGTTCTGGACGAGGGTCAAACTGCAAGGCCCGACGACGACTTGAACACTAGAAGTGCCAAGCTTGAAAAAAACGTTGATTTTATTTCTTGAGTAGCTTGACGAAATTCAAATAAGGAATAGTTCATTTTTTGATTTATTTTATCATCCTAACACTGACTTTTCCTATGTTGATATTGTAGGTGTTAACGCCTCTTGGCGCAATAGAGTGGCGCTGCACATTTTGCCTACATTGTCTGTGGATGGTTTACGTAAAATGTAAGCTTACGAATTAATTGTGCGTATATGTATTTAAAAAAGCTTAGCCCCGGAGTGCTGATAAGTGCGCCGTTGTGTTGTAAGGACTGACGAGATTACACAGCAGACTGCGCGGTCAATGTCAGCTGAGCGGGAAAAGGGAGTGATTTCGCAAAAGTTCTGAGGAATTTTTGAACGTCAATGAAAAAAAAAAATTGACATTGCTTATCACTACAATGACGCCGCACATTTTTGTCTTTGAAAGCGTTTATTAACCCTTATTTTATAATAAATGAACAGATGTAGTACCGTTTCTAGCAGGCAATATTTAATTACAGTCCAGTCTCGATTATCTGAAGTTTTGATTACCCGATAGATCTCCATGCAATCTTCGGGTTATTTAGTAACGATTTTTTGAGTGGTAGCCTGTACGGTACCAAATGAATATTAGCATAAGTCCTTAATAAAAAATGTATTTCGAGCATCCAGCAGTTAGCTTTGCGTATGTTCAACAATAAATATTAAATTTCTGAAAAAAACTCTTTCTTTTACTTTTTGAATCTGCCAATAAAAATTTAAAAAAGAACTACCCTGCTTGAGTAGCATCCAACAAAATCAGTCATACTTCATCATATGTTTTCAAAACATGTTTTAGAGCTTTTTTTTATTCCTTTTTGTCTTCGTCATTTTACTATTAACGTTATCAGCAATCAAGGCAGAGGCTACCAAGGGAAAGTTAAAAATTGTAATAACAAAAAATATAGTGAGCAAGTTAAAAAAACACACACACACACAGTTCAAATCGTCTTGATAACGACAGTCCTCCCAGTTGGTTCGAACGGTTTGGTGGTTGTTTGGCGAGCTGTTGGCACGTCAGTAGGGCGTACAGATTCACCGAGATCGGTTGTTCGTCAGCTCTTCTTTTCGTTCAGTGTGAGAAAAAGCAACAGCAAAATGGTGTTATGTCATATTCGCGCGACGTTGCGGCTTGGCCAACTGGTCGCCAGCAGGTCACAGCAGGCCGGGCACCAGTGTCGATTCCTCAGCACCAGCAGCTTCCTGTTGAAAGGTAAAGGGCTGGGGATGGCTTTGAAGTGGTTGCTAGATGAAGGATTTGGATAGTGCCGGTATTTTAGAAGGTTGCGATATAAAGTGGGGTTAGGGGCGAAGAAGTGCGTTATCAAAACAAAACAAAAAGCTGACGATGGGAAGAGCTATTAATATAGGGTGGTTCGTAGCATGAATGAATAACTTTCAATAACGAGTTGGAAAACGTTGAACTAAAAAAATTAAATCATGTGTTTATAGTGTCTTATATAAAACAGATGAACAAAGGAAATGAAAAAATAATAATAAGGTGCTTAGTCATGTTGAATAAGTCATCCATGATTGTATGATATTACAACATAATTTTATGTACAACGGTAAAAAAAACGATTAAAAACCATTTCTGATCACTTTTTCTTTAATTTTAATGCAAAAAAAAAAAAAATGACAAGACAACATTTTTTCAATGGATCAAATATGGTCCCCTTGGAACGAGCTGTCAAGTAGGAGCTTTTCTGCCAAGAAGGACCACCTGGTTAATTTTTCAAAATTGATTTAAAAATCCATTTTAAACTCCTTGTGGTCGTACAAAGGGTCATTGTGTTCAGAAAAATAAGCTTTATCGCTGTAAACAATAATATCAGCAACCTAAGCTTCATTTTAGGACCCAATTGCCGTTATGTCACAACATTCTTTAGAGAAGCCATTTTGAGAGGCTGTCAAGCGCTCAACTAACTACTATGCGTCTCCACTGTGATACAACAAATGTTCTCTATTCTTTAGAATTTCCAAATGTGAGTTAAAAAAAAGATTTTTTTTCAGCGCGAGTCACACAATACGACGAGTGCTGGAAAAATCAAGTTTTGCAACGAGTAGCGTACATTTTTTTTTGCGTTTCCTTCGTGAAACTACTGACTTCTACTGATATACTGACACGACGGAAGGGGCATATTTTCCTCTACTAAACATACCAAAGTTCTACTTTTCAGCACTGAAATTGGTACTTTTTTCTGCACTTGAATCGAAAAACATTGACTAAATACATGAACATTTGACATGAAATTTGTTCCATCGGAAGTTTTTCGGTATTGCAAATGCACGACTCGAGCAGAGAATTCCCTATTCCTTTTTAATTGAAAATACCTTTTGAATGGAATTTCAAGTCAAACATCCATGGAAAGTTTACATCCATATCGAAACAAGATTTGAAAAAAGCATAACTTTTAGATACAAGTGCTGTAAAGTTCAACTTTTCAGCACCCCGTTGAGTGCTAACTTTTTCGCTAATTTGAATGGAACTGCATTCGAAAGAGCGAATCCAAATTCGCTAATTGGAACGACCGACAGCTGTCAAAAACTTGAAACCACGTGTTCAGAAATTGTCGAACAATGGTGTTTGACAACTAGTTTTGACGGTTGAAAAAAAAGTGGACATTCGAAGTAGCGAAATTTGAATTCCTGAAACCAGGGGATGTTTGGAAATATAAAGAGCTTTTAGGCTAAATATGAGGTTAATGGTAAGTGGGGCAAATTATGATGGTCAAAAAAAGTTTAAAATCTTAAATTTCCTCATTTTCGGAATTTCGGAATTTATAATACGTGTTGCGACGGAGCACGTCCCAAATACGGCCGAAGCAGTCCCCTCGTTCTACGTCAGTGTTAGTGTTTGTTTTGTTTGACTGGTGCCCGTGATGTCGCTTGGCAAACGATTAGAAGAATCAAAAAAATCTGAGCAAGCGGGAGCACGGGCGCAGCTGGACAGATCAGCTGCGAAAAGACACCATAATTGTAAGTTTATAGTTAAATTGTGAACGTTCTGATTGTAATTCATTTATTTAATAAATTACAGTTTTGTAGCATGTGGGAAATAAAAGAATTTTATATCGCCCTGCTCACGAAAACGGTGCCGGGAGTAGCACCTTCCCGCCTGTCTCAACAATACGCATGAATGTGAATATATAAAATTAAACAAAATTAGTATTTTTGAAAAAGAACCAGATTCGGAGATTTTTTTTCCTATTTAAGAGTTTATACCCTATAACTATGTTCAATGAAAAGAGTGGGCAATTTCTCAATAATTTCTCAATAGTATCTTAAATAAGACTCAACTATATTTTTTAGAAATGTCACGAAAAAAAAAATTAAAAAATATAAAAACTCGACTAGTCGAGAACAAAACACTGATGAAGTCTGCAAGTAGTAGATGAAATATGTAGCTGTCAAGATATTAAAATATATAGCGGAATTAAAAGGAACAACTCGTCTCTTTGTATAGTAATGGATTCTGTTAAAACGCTCAACCAAACCACAATAAAAAAACGGGGCAACCATGGGTGATCTCTCATGCTCAACCAAACCACAATAAAAAAACGATTATTCTATTGATTTGTCTTTTTAAAAATTCAAAACATAAAAAAAAGCTAACGTCATGATTCGAATTCCCGGACGCTTCGAAACCCGGACACCTCATCTTGTTTTATCAATTATTTGGATATAAGTTCACATTATGAATGTCAAAACTATTTTATTTGATGAATTCTAACATCAACTTTAATCTAAAGTTTGTTTGAACGCTGTAGTTAATGTTAAAACAATAAAATAAAATAAAATTATAAGATTACCAAAAATGCGAAACATTTCACGTGACATATTTCATAGGCGTCCGAAGCACCGGGAAGGCAAATCTGAAATTTATGGTTTTGATTTCCTTAAATTCTAGCAAATTTTTATATGAAATATCGATTGTTTTGATGTTAACAGCTTATTTGAGGCCTAAAGAATGCCATTCACTAACATTTCAGTCTAAATTTGTGCGATTCATTAGAAAAAATGAGTGTCCGGAATTCGAAGCAAAAGTGTCCGGATTTCGAATAAGCTTTTACCTGTGTCCGGGATTCGAAGCATAAAAAAAAAAATTTAATTTTGAAATTCTGATGAAAAATTGTTACAAAAGACATATTTAGCATGCATTCTCTTAAAACTGACTGTTAATACTACATCCTGATGACATTCTTCATTTCCAACTTATTACACGATTTTTTGTCAGCTATAACGAAAATTACATGCTACTAAGTGTCCAGATTTCGAATCATGACGTTACATATTTTTGTTCGGTTAGCATTTAGAAATATTCAGTCGTTTTTATCAGATCCACAATAGAAAAATAGTTGTTGGACTGAACATTTGTTTATCGTTGGCATTTTTTAAATAGTAGATGGATCTGATAGAAATTTCAGGTGAAGTTTTTTACACACAGAAAAAAAATTAGATTTATGGTTGGATAATTTGATGATTGAAATGCAATATCTGATTTTTTGTAGAATAAGTAAAACCAATCATAAACAGATGTAAATTAACACATTTTTGAAGGAAATATTACACGTACACAGCGATG
Organism: Culex quinquefasciatus; assembly: GCF_015732765.1. Lineage (NCBI taxonomy): Eukaryota > Metazoa > Arthropoda > Insecta > Diptera > Culicidae > Culex > Culex quinquefasciatus. The sequence continues at coordinate 177,837,602 of NC_051863.1, forward strand.
GAATAATCATCATCAAAAGAAAATCTTTGGAAGTTCATCAAGAGAAAAAAAAATCCGAAGGGAGCATGGCTCTCCTCTCTCGCGCACGAAAGATCGCTAAAAAGAAACTAAAAAAATAATCATCTTGATTATTCGGTGGAACATCTTTTTCATTACTAAACTTGCAAGTGTAACGTCACACGTCGAAAAATGACCTGTCACATATTGTAGATGGACAATGTGTGTAAACAAAGTGAAATAAATGATTTTGAGTGGTGCTTACAAGGACATTCACAAAAAATCATCAGCAGATTGATTTTCTTGGAGAATTTCGGAAGCGATTTTCTTTTGCGTGATTCGCCTCCTCTCTCTTTCGCGGGTGAAGAAAGTTCGCAAGCGAAATTGATTGTTTTGCGATTATTCCATCCCTTTTCAGACACAAAATCTGTCATCATTTCCAGATGCAATAGGATTTCAATTTTTTTCGGAATATTTTTCAACTGTTAAGGTTTTTCTCAAGATTATCATTTTTAAAACATGTACTTTTTTCAATAATGCTTTTAAAAATAGTTGCGTTGAAAATTCTTATTTTTAATTCCAGGGTGACTTTGATAGTCATAGTTTTTCTTGTTAATGTTAAATATAAGGTGTTCCATCGCTAAGGTGGGTAAAATAGTTTTTAAGAAAAAAAATATCAATATTTATATTCAGTTAACTAAGTTTATAAGCTTTTCAACAAAACAAATATATACTTTAGGTAAAATTGTTAAAAAGTCACAATTTGGCCTGAATTTTTTATTAAAGCAAGTCTGGTTTATTATATTATCGATTCATATTGCATTTTAAACTGAATTCGAAGCAGGAATCAAAAGTTTTCAAAATATAAAAAAAAAATCTAGAAGATTTTGTCCAAAGAATCTTAAAATGCATTCCATTTTCTGATTCGAAATCATGTTCATTGAGAAAATCATGCAAGAAATCATTGCACTTTGAGAATATTAGAATAATGCTATTCGTCAACATTTTCTTAATTATAGTTAACTAACTATTAAAACTAATAAAAATTGTATGTAAACTTCTTCTACTTTAAGTACTTTAATTACATTGAACACTTCTCTACCATAGTTTGTATGATTCCACAACATTCCAAACGTATTTTATTTGTACTCTTCATTTTGAAAAAAAAAATCTCAAACTTATCAAAGTCATCCCGTTTTACGGTACCATGATGTTGTGTTTATTAGTTTATTAGTGGCTCAAATATCAAGTATGAAAATTATGGAATAGATAAATATAATGTTCCCAGCTTAACGTGTTATCACTATTTTTTTTTAATTTTGATACTGAAATACGAGTTTACCAATTTTTTTTCAAATTTTTTCAAAGCAAATATTTTTAACATCACTCATTAGCAACGTGATGAAATCAATGCTTGTATTGCATCATTTTTCGCAAATAAAGCGAATTAAAAATATTAAACAGCAGCCCAAGATCCGGAACCTTGCCCATTCTGCGTGATTCCAAACGTATTAAAGCAAAAGTCCGATAACCCGAGAGTTGTAAAATTGCTGAACTCTCGACACTGAATTCACGGCACTGAATTAATCTAATCTGCGTGCCTGTTCGTGGTGGAGCTTTCCGAAAAAAAAAAAAAATGTTCTCGACACTTGTCACGTATTTGGGTGGTGAGAATTTCCTGACCAACTCATGAGGAATTGATGACGATTTGCTTTTTGGATTCACGAGGTCACCGTGCGATTAACACGTGCTCTAGGGTGGTACTTATGCGAGTTTTGTTCTTTTCTTTATTTTTCACTTTCAGAGAGATTGTTCACCGACAAACACGAATGGGTCGCAGTAGATGGAGATATCGGAACGGTTGGAATCTCGAAATTTGCACAGGTAATATTTTGGGCTTGAATTCAATTTTTATATGAAAACTTATGATGTCTTCATCGTAATTGGCAGGAAGCCCTCGGTGACGTCGTGTTCGCCCAGTTACCTGACGTGGGAACAAAATTGGCCCAGAAGGACGAATGTGGTGCCTTGGAGAGTGTGAAAGCGGCCAGTGAGGTGTACTCGCCGGTGTCGGGAACCGTTACAGAAAAGAACACCGCCGTTGAGGAGACGCCTGGTCTGGTGAACTCGTCGTGTTATGAAAATGGTAAAAATAACACAACTAATCCACCATTAATTTAAATATAAATAGAAATATTTCTGATACTTTCAGGGTGGCTATTCAAACTGCGTCTGACCAAGTCGGAAGAGTTGTCCAAGTTGATGAATGAAGAGCAGTACGCCGAGTTCCTGAAGCATGATGCCCACTAAAAGTAGTCACAGGTCGTTCGTCATAATTGCGAGAGAGCGAGAGAGAAAGTGATAGATTCAACCCAGAGATGCATCCAAACGGATTCAGTCAGTCGCTAAGCAGGGAGGAGTTATTGCAGCTAATCAGTCGAAGCATTATGCGCGCACGATCACGTGCAGTAGTGGATAGTTGCTAGGCCAGATAAGTCTTGTGTAAATCGAATGTTTGTAATTTAAATATAAAGTAAATACGTTTTTCCTACTCAACTTGGGTGTGGCTTTTCACTGCTTAGAAACAATCCGAATTTAATCAGGAGAATATCAAAAGATGTTGCTATTTTTGATTAAAAAAATATGAGCTCCAAGTTATGATAGATTTGGGCACCCTGAATATGCTCTAATCAACAAAATTGAATGTAAGTTTATTCCCTGCCAATGAATAAAGCTGTAAATTTCGGGTATAAATTCTCAAGAAACCATGCGCACCCACGTTCATCTATGTGGGTAGAAAAAATAAAGGGGTGCGCATGGTTGCTTATCTCATGTTATTCGTCTTTTCTGGAGCAACATTTGAATAGGGCGCATAAGCTTTTTGACAGCTGGAACTTTTTTGAAAATTCCGAGACACAAGGTCACTCAGCAGTGTGGGAAGGTAGTTGGAGAGGCCAGCTATTGTTTAACACTTTTAGTTTTATGAAAAAAATCCTGCTGTTTATTCGACCGTATCAATAAATTTTTAGGTTAGGTTTTGGCTTTCGGTCTGTTTGGGGAATCAAAACACTTGTATGTTCTCTTCAGAACATACAAGTGTTTTGATTCTCCAAACAGACCGAAAGCCAAAACCTAACCTAAAAATTTATGAAAAAAATAGAAAAATAGCATGAGAATTAGCAAAACATTACAAATTGTCAAAATGCTAATCCACCCTTTTCTCGTGTTGCTCCAGTTTTAGAGCTTTGGTCTTATTTGACCAATTATGGAAATTAAAGTTTTCTATCAAGGGAAAAATGAGACATTTTTGGAAGGTTGAGAATTCCTCGGGTTTTTTTTTTCAAAAGGCCGCAAGCGCCACCTTGACCACCGACACAAATTTTCATTTATCTCTAAATTGAAACAAAATTTCAATTATTTTCAGTTTAGGGCATTGAAAGGACGTGTAGATGAACAATCTCAAGCATTTTTGAAATTGTTTCTTTTAGTAAGTAGATCAAATGCCGATGCAAAAAAGACTTTGTTTACCAATGGAGCAACTCTCTACGAAATCGGCCGATTTCGACCATTTTCATTTTTTGTATTTTTTGATTTGACTCAAACTTTGTGGGGGCCTTCCCTATGACCAAATAAGCTATTTTGTGTCATTGGTTCACCCATACAAGTCTCCATACAATTTTGGCTGCTGTCCATACAAAAATGGTATGTTAATATTCAAACAGCTGTAACTTTTGAGTGAATTTTCTAATCAATTTGGTGTCTTCGGCAAAGTTGTAGGTATTGTTGAGGACAATTGAGAAAAAAATAGGTACACGGAAAAAAAATTTGCAGATTTTTTATCAACTTTTTTTTCACTAAAACTCAATTTCCCAAAATACGTATTTTTTGATTTTCGAGATTTTTTGATATGTTTTAGGGGACTAAAATCCGCAACTTTTGAGCTATCGAGAAACATGGTCAAAAAATCTGCCGCCAAGTAATGAATTTTTGAAAAATAGTGATTTTTGGAAAAAAAATCCAAATTTCACGCAAAAACAAATTTGAAGTTATTTTTTAATGCAAAATTGAATTTGCAATCGAAAACTACTCTACAATTTTTTTGATAAAGGGCTTCGTTTTCAAGATATAGCCACCGAAAGTTTGATTTTAGCAAAATATTTAAAGTTTTTTGATTTTTAAAAATAGTGACCATGAGCGACCATTTCTAAAAATATTTTTTTTTGAAAAGTTCAGAAAATTTGCTATAAAATTGTCTAAGAGACATTGAAGATTGGACCTCGGGTTGCTGAGATACAGCCGCTTTAAGAAAAAGAAACACGAAAATTGAAGTTTTCTAAGTCTCACCAAAACAACCCACCATTTTCTAATGACGATATCTCAGCAACTAATGGTCCGATTTTCAATGTTAAAATATGAAACATTCGTGAAATTTTCCGATCTTTTCGAAAAAAATATTTTGAAAAAAAATAAAGCAAGACTGACCTTTTAAATGGGCGTAATATTCATTGTTTGGCCCTTTTAAAATGTTAGTCTTGATTTATTTATTTTCAAAATATTTTTTTCGAAAAGATCGGAAAATTTAACGAATGTTTCATGTATTAACATTGAAAATCGGACCATTAGTTGCTGAGATATCGACATTACAAAATGGTGGGTTGTTTTGGTGAGACTTAGAAAACTTCAATTTTCTTGTTTCTTTTTCTTAAAGCGGCTGTATCTCAGCAACCCGAGGTCCAATCTTCAATGTCTCTCAGACAATTTTATAGCAAATTTTCTGAACTTTTCAAAAAAAATATTTTTAGAAGTGGTCGCTCATGGTCACTTTTTTTAAAAATCGAAAAACTGCACATATTTTGCTAAAATCAAACTTTCGGTGGCTATATCTTGAAAACGAAGCCCTTTATCGAAAAAATTGTAATGTAGTTTTCGATTGCAAATTCAATTTTGCATTAAAAAATAACTTCAAATTTGTTTTTGCGTGAAATTTGGATTTTTTTTTCCAAAAATCACTATTTTTCAAAAAATCATAACTTGGCGGCAGATTTTTTGACCATGTTTCTCGATAGCTCAAAAGTTGCGGATTTTTGTCCCCTAAAACATATCAAAAAATCTCGAAACTAAAAAAAATACGTATTTTGGGAAATGGAGTTTAAGAAAAAAAAAAGTTGATAAAAAAATCTGCAAATTTTTTTTCCGTGTACCTATTTTTTTCTCAATTGTCCTCAACAATACCTACAACTTTGCCGAAGACACCAAATTGATCAGAAAATTCACTCAAAAGTTACAGCTGTTTGAATATTTACATACCATTTTTGTATGGACAGCAGCCAAAATTGTATGGAGACTTGTATGGGTGAACCTATGACACAAAATAGCTTATTTGGTCACAGGGAAGGCCCCCACAAAGTTTGAGCCAAATCAAAAAATACAAATAAAATCCATTTCCGGTTTTGGTAGAGAATTGCTCAATGGCTCTTGCGTCCTTTCGAACACTAATCCGTGATTTGCTCTAATTTAAATCACAATTCTACTAAGGTTGTTGTTTTTGCGACGCCAACATTTCAAAAAGCATCACATAGAAACCATGCGTTTTGAGAAAAACGCATTTGAATGTTGAGCATCATTTTTCAATTCCCATTTTAATATAAAAACAAAAGAATATGTTCTAATGGTAAAAAACGATGAAAAATGTTGCTTTTATTGATACTTGATCATCCATTTTCAAAACATTATTTTCGTTCTTATGCATAACTTCTTTTTAAATCATCACCGTCTATATCACCCTGTGGTCATTGGAGGGAGCGCTTTGTTATGATTCGATTATATTAAATTTGCATGGCAATATCGACAATATTGCAATATATGCATGGTCGTATCAACAAAGTTAAAAAAAAGCAAAATATAGAAAAAAATTCAGCTTTTCAAAAATATTTTTTCAAAAGTGGGCAAACATGTGCCCTATTTTTAAAAAAGCTACCTAAAAATGGCCTTAACTTGAAAACGGTGCAAAATGGCATTTTATGTCCCTAAAACATATAAAAAAATAAAAAAAATAAAAATAGTGTTTTTTTTGCAAATCAAGTTTTAGTGACAAAAAGTTAAATTAAAAATCACCAATTTTTTTTACGTTGTACCATTTTTTTTAGTGTAGTCCATATCCATACCTACAACTTTGCCGAAGATACCAAATCGATCAAAAAATTCCTTCAAAAGCTACAGATTTTTGAATTTTCTTACATCATTTTTGTATGGATAGCTGCCAAATTTGTATGGAAAATTATATGGACAAACTAATGATGCAAAATGGCTTCTCTGGACATACCGATGGAACCAAAAAAGTATCAGTCAGATTAAAAAACACAAAAAAAGCGAATGACCGAAATCTGAGAGAACTGCTCTACTGTATGTCATCCTTGGACCAAGTAGCGCTGCTAGTAGCTCTAACTAGTGGTTAGTAGCGCAACCACCGTCAGTAAGGTAAATTAACCAGCTTTGGACGTAAAAATATGTAAATTGCCACAAATCGAGCTGGTGGGAATTCTATGTTTTTTTTTCTACATTATGCTTTGAAAAACAAAAACAAATGAAAGTAGCTGATTTGGACAGGTTACCCTAAAATATGGGGCTAATTAATTCGGCTAGAGAACCCCCAGTCTAGTTTTGTTTTTTTTTTCATGCAGTTTTTGTGGGGAATCGCTGCATAAATAATAAAAAAAAGAAATTCTCGGTGTTTTTTTGAATCTTGACAAGATTTTTCAGAAATTCCTATGAAACATTTTTTTGAAAAATGGGATTTTTGCAGAAAAAAAATCGAAGCAATACAGGTTTTGGACTAACACACCTCAATTTAAACCAACCTCAACCTTAGGCCAATGCACATTTTATTTTAAGCTTTTAAAAGTACCCTAAAAAACGTCAGGAGCAAAAAAACTATTCATGAAAATTAAAATTTTAATTCGAACAACTTGTAAAATTGATTGTAGGTTGACCCAAGGATATTTTTTTTTCATAACTTCATCGCTGGGATAAAGTTACATAAGCCTTAATTACTCTCATTAACCATTAACCTACGGAAATGATAAGTAAGCTGCTGATTCATTTTCAATTAATTCGTCTAAGTCACCTCTCCGGCTATCAGCTGTAAGGAACATTGATTCTGTCGTCAGGGAGCGCTGGTGGACACACCTCTCCTCACGTAATAACTGATGTCGTCGTATCAGCTGCGACCATGCTCGACGCGAATGCTAAGCTGATCACGAGCGCTCCCTATCTTTCCGTTGACCAGCGTTCCCAGTCAGCGTCCCTCACCACAGGCTCGCCATGACCTTCGCCGTGATTGCATGTGAGTTGAATGCGCCAAATCGCGGTTCGCGCAGCGGAATATGATCCGAGTCGCGTGGTCAGCGAGCAGGTTTCCTTGTGGAATGATAAGGAAGTTGCGGGATCGAGATCTTTGCTTGCTTCAGGAAATTGTTAAATAATAAACTCAACTGAATGAGGCACCTGTCGATAAGATAATTCTGCAAAATCAGGCCACCATCCAATGAATGTTGGAAGAGTACTATCACCTAACTTAAAAAATATTATGCATAAATGGAGCTTACATTTGACCAAATCTAAATTACTCAAAAATTATGCAACTCCACAACACACTTCAAACAAAGAGAGATTACCCGCTCAGAACATCGTTCAGATTCTATCATCGGTGAGCCATGCGTCAAACATGTGTGCATCATCATCGTTTCGCGAAGCAAAAAAAAAAAAACTCCACGATGAGAACGAGGAAGAAACCCCTCTTCGTGGCGTGTGCCTCTTTTCCCATTGGTTCGGCGAGACATCGGACGATTTCGCGGCGGGTATCAAATCGGTTGGTCAGCTGTTGCCAGAGTGAGTGATTATTTACGCAGAGGGGAACCATGCGATGCAGTCGCAACTGAGTGAAAACGAAAGCTGGGGGACACTTTTCCTCGTGAAATTCTCGCTTGATTGTAGTTGATGCAATTGGTAGCACAATGAATTTGCTCAATTTGCGGGAATTATGTGAATTTATTTTGGATAACATACAATTTATTTGTTTGTATTTTTTCTGGAATTTTCATTAAATATTTGGAAATCAAAAACCTTGTCAGAAGTTCTCTACAACTTCGCAATTTTTCGTGATTTTTATTTTTTAATTGGATGAAACATTGTCAATACATAGACTACAATTATGCCTCGGTTTAGCACCGCACATGGGATATGCAAAGCAAAGAGCTTATGGAATATGGGCTATACGGAGACATTGGCTATAATCCTATGAAAAATCATCCAAACTTCAAATAATTATGGTGTTTTAGAATTGGGACGATGTCAGCTTTCCATTGCAATTATAATTACATGAATTTTTACACAAAATACTTATTTTTCCTGTACTCTGAAAATGCATTTTATTCTAAAAAAAACTCGAAATCTTTCTCGGACATTTTTCATACATTTGGAAGGTTATAACACCATTTTTTTGAAAATACTCAAAATTTTCACAAAACCACGTATTTTCTAATCTAATCTAATCTAATCTAACCCTAGTGCAGCCAGTCTTTCGAGGGCATCCTGTAAAATGCCTTAGGTTGATTAACGCCTAGCATCCTCTTGTCATTATTAACAATTGCAGTGCCCCAATGCAATAAATTGCTTTGAAACATCACAAACGTTAAAGCGGCCAGGCCAACTGCGTAAAGTTTACCGCAAAGATGATTCGTTGAAGTGGGTTGAGTTTGAGCACGAATGTTCAAACAACAACGCAATTCTGAATCTACAGGGGAGGAAGAAACGTGGGGATCCCCCGCTCACGTTCCTGTTAGTTATAGCAATTAATCGTTGGGAGCACCATGCTAAGAAGTTTTGGTGCCCCGAGACCCTCTGGGATGGGACATTGTATTTCCACAAATGCCCTGGACACTTTTGCCATGGTTATAGCGCCACAACTCGCTCAACATTTTCACAAAACCACGTATTTTCGAGTAAGAAGTACTAAAAATTTCAGTGTTTTACAATATGGGTATCAAATTGTCGGTGTTTTTCTCATAAATTTCGAAATTTATAATATTTTTTTTGTGAATCCTCAAAATTTTCACAAAACAACATATTTTCGGAAAAAATCAAAATTTTATTTTTTTTATTGGGACTTTTCATAAATTCCGATAGTAATAATATTTTTGTGGAATGCTCAAAATTATTGTCGAAAATACGTAGTTTTGTGAAAATGTTGAGTATTCCACAAAACATATTATCACTATCGAAATATATGAAAAAATCCCGATTGTTTGATACCAATATTGTAAAAAAAAACTGAAAGCTTAAGCATTTTTACGAAAATACATAGTTTTGTGAAAATTATGATTATTTCACCAAACAACATTCGAAAGGTAGGAAAAATCCTGATCATTTGATCCCATATTGTAAAAACCTGAAATATTAAGTGCTTTTTCGAAAGTACGTAGATTTGTGAAAATTTTGAGAATTAAAAAAAATCGTAATTTATGTAAAAATTCCGATCATTTGATACCCATATTATAAAAACTGATATTTTGAGTATGCTTTTTTTTAAAAATACGTGGTTTTGTGAAAATGCTGAGTATTTTCAAAAATTTGTGTTATAACTTTGAAATGTATGGAAACATCCCGATCAGTTGATACCCATATTGCAATAACGAAGCTGGACGAATCATAACCGGGGCAGTGCAAAACCGGGGAATGACTGTTTGTCAATAGAAGTCATTTAGCTTCATTGGTTTTTCCATACAAGTCCCCATACCATTTTGTGTGCTCGTCATAAAAAATGGGTATGTAAATGAATAAAGTTCTGTATCTTGAGGATGGACTTTCTGATTGATTGATTGAAGACATCAATTCGGCAAAGTTGTAGACACTTCAAAAAAATAGGTATACGGAAAAATTCCACTTTTTTTTCTCAATTTGTAATCACTAATAGTTGAATTCCCAAAATACATACTTTTTCAGGGTACTAAAAATTACATATTTTCATGGTGGTGCAAAATCTGGTTTAGGATATTATTTTTTTTGAAATAATCGCGTTTGAACATAAAAATACCTAAAAAAATGTTTTTAAAACAGAATCGAATTTTCAATGGAAATTAACTTCACAATTTTGTTGAAAACATGTACAATTCTTAAAATAAAGCTGCTTTTGGGTATTTATTTTCGTTTTTTCTATATTAAAAAATACTCCCGATTTTTAGGAAAAAAATGCAAAATTTCCTATAATTTTCTCTCTAGAACTTTGGAAATCGGTTTCTAAGTTTCTAAGATACAGCCTAACATAGAATTTCTTGGATTTCTCTTAGTGTCACTTAATAGGTTTGTAATTTTTTAACTAACGATATCTCGGAAACTATTGGTCGGATTTTTAAGGTTTTTTGTTTTTATTTTTTTATTATTAGATTGGGCCGATGCAAATATTTTTCAAAGTTTTTGTCCCTCGGCTCGGGCCGGGTTCGAGGGGGGGGGGGCAAAAAAATAAAAAAAAAAAAATATTGAATTAACAAGCCATAGTTTCAACATTTGCACGGAAAAGTTGTTTTAAAATGCATTTTACACTAGTTCAGTTGTTTTGCAATTATTAGTTTTCAAAAAATTTAAAATTTGACGAAAACCAAAATTTTTGCGAAAAAAAAACTTTTTGCGATAATAAACATAGAAAATTTTCAAAAAATCAAATTATTTTTAAATCAACCGAAACATGCTAAAAATGATTCTAAGCGCAGGGGAATGCATTCAAAATTAATTTCAACTGATTGCACTTAAATTTTCATTGAAATATTAGAGTTTTTTTAAAAAAATATTTTTTTTGCCCCCTGATTTTTTGAGCCAACTTTGAAGGGGGGGGGGACAAAAACTTAAAATAAAATTTGTACCAGCCTTGTTGATATAAAACAGATCGAAAAAAATACGAAAAAGCGTATGAAAGACATTACAGGTCTTTAACATAGGAAAACCAATAGCACAGATATTCTCAAAAATATCTAGATTTGTTTTATTTTTTCATAATTGTCAAACCTTTACAACGCATTTCCATCGAATGTTTCGTTATCACTTAGTGACAAATTGTCCAACTCAACCGAAAGCAAAACACTCATTCGATGGCTACGAAATGATAAGAAATTTGGCGAAATTTGCCACAAATTGAGGATTCCCCTGAGCTCAAAGTTCACCGATTGCGATCAAATTAAGCACACTTGGTATCGCTGACTCAAATCAATCACACCAGGATTTGACCCTGAGCTGGCAGGGAACATTCGCTCTGACATCATTACACGTCCAAGGTTCGTCAACAGTGAGTACGTGCCTCCGAAACTCCCGAAGCTGCAATTTGTCACAAACCCCAAAAAAAGTACAACGGAATTGTGTATTGTTTGAGAAGGTTTATCGCAAACTGCTGTTGGTCATCAATCTTGGACATCCTATCGGCTTACTTTGGAACCGATAGTCTGATATCATTTCCTTCCAAAAGTTGCAAAAGTACCTTATTGCTAAATTAAAATAAGTACTTTAGTATAGTCTAGTTGATAGTATTAACGAGAAAACCACAGCGAGACACGAACTAAGCCGATTATAAACCTAGCAAAACTACACGCGAAATAGACTCACGTTTTATAAACAAAAACTAGAATCACTGCAAACAAAAGAATCTCCTTCCCTGCTACTCGGCAAAAACGATTTTAAGCGCAGGTCGTCGTTGCCGTCACGAGAGGGTCAACGCTGTAACACCGTAACCTGAACGAACCCACTCTAGTGAAATCGAGCTTGGCGCTTGTGTTGTTTAATTTTTCTGCAAAAATTTACGAAGGAACTCACGAGTAGTAATAGTTTGTCTGATAGTGGGAACATTTGGTCGGATCGTGGATGGTGACGTATAATGAGTTAGAATAAAACACGTTACAGTGTGAAGTGTAAAAGCAAATTTGAAGACATGAGTAAGTAAAGCTGTAAAGCGTTAAGGGATCTTCACACATTTTGCTAATATTTGGCAACAAAAACTACACAGAAGTCAGTGTCAAAATGGGTGGATTTTCGTTAGTGGCTGGCTGGTTAAGGCGTATTTTAGCCGTTTTAATGTGTAATTAAATTATAAGTTCATTTCTGGTCAAATAATTAAAGCTAATGTTTCGAGAAGTAATGCTATATAATCATTCTAGGAAACGCCTCCATGGTTTAATAAAATGAAAACGAGCACCTCCATTTAATTTCACTTAAAAAAACTATTGTATGTACCACAGTTCTAAGTCGATAATCTCTAGTTTTCAAAATACTACTTCAAAAAATCTTTTTTTACTGACGATTTTTGTTTTTTCCGAAAACAACCCATCTTATTTTAAATAAAACGTCAAGTCAAGTCAATTCACCGTTCACCGTATCAAAAGTATTACTTTTATATACAATTTCAACTATATAGCACATGTTTGAGTGATTCAAACTAGAGCTTTCCAGTTTTTTCTGTTTCCATTTTTTTGTCTCAAATTAAAAAAAAAATCCTTGTGCTCCTTGAAAAGATTTGGCTGATGTTTAAATTTTTGCCAGCTATTTCTTTTTCCGTTTAATGGCTTGTAGACCATATTTAGTCATTTAATTGTTGGTGATTAAGGTTAGAAAACATATTTTTACAATTCCGCTGTGAGACTGTCAACTTTTCATGTCCTTTGCAGAAACGAAACGGCCTACTTTTCCCTACCAAAAAATAACTGAATGGAAAATGTATACCTATCAATACCAGTGCTGAAAAGTTCTACTTTTCAACACCAGTATCGCAAAGTAACATTTTTCGGTAAACCTCATTGGATAAATGTACAACTCGTGCTGAAAAAATCTTCTTTTTGCAACTTGTTGCATAAACTACTATTTTGCAATTTCGTTGTGAAACTAAATACTTTTCCTGTCATTCTTGCATGACGAAAAGGGCTGCATAAAAGTTTCGAAAAGTGATACTTTTCCATACAAGTGCTGAAAAATTCTTCTAGTTGAACTTTTCAGCACTTGTGTTGAAAAGTTATACTTTTCAATATTGTTTTGATTTTATCTGTGAATTGACTAAACACATAGACAATTGACTTAACATTTCATTCAAAGGGTGTTTTTGGAATTGCAAAAAATGTTGAATGGAACTTGCTACAAAACTTGATTTTTCCAGCACTCGTCGTAACTCGGTAAACGACTTGTGCTGAAAAAATCATCTTTTTGCAACTTGTTGCATTAACTACTATTAATATCACAGTACATTATTAAATATCTTTAAAAAATATTTTTGGGAAAAAGAATTTAAATAAAGTTGGAAATCATGTTTTGCTTGCTATTAATTATAATGGGGTCATTATTTTTCAAAGTTTGTTTAAGTTATGAAGAAAATAACTAATTTTCTAAAACACTTTGAAAATGTGAGCGTAATCGAAGCGCAATCATCTTAGAACAAAACAAAACATATTTCCATTTATTGATTTTCGATTTCCACGTCATTTTGACTAAGGCCAATACTTTTTTGCTGATGTTTTCGTCTCACCTTCCTTCATAATTTTCACTAAAAATCAGGGAGCACAAAATATTTATATAATCTTTTAGGCATAACCTTCAAAATGTTAAAGGAAGTAGATATCTAATCTACTTAAATCAATTTGAAATCAACTGAAAAAATATTTCTACACATTTTTAGCATGATTTGGATAAATTATAAAAAAAATGAAAAAGGGATAAAATTTGAATGTACCATACTGCAAAAAGCATTTATTTGTGAATCATAGCTTTACCTTGAGCCATGATTTTTTTAATAATCAAAATTACTGTAGTCATTTTATTGCAAGACTACTGTAGTCGTGTTAATTTTAAAACATTATTAAACTTTTGTTTAAAGAAATGTATGAAATCATGCCTAACATTTTTTTTAATCACCCCTTATAATGCCGCTCTAATCGAGTCCGTCTCATATGTAAAAACAGCACTGCCCCTGATCGCATAAATGTTTCATATGCATTTTCATCGTTTTCTAGTTATCCAGATTTTTAAGCGCAGATGGCATTACGAATGGTGCACGTCCGAAATGTCAAAATCGCGCCGTGGTACCAACACTAGAAAAAAATGGCTGTCATGTCATGGCAAACTTTTTTTGTAATGTTGGTACCACTGCGTGATTTTGACATTCCGAACGTTCACCATTCGTAACGCCATCTTCGCTTAAAAATCTGGATTGATGCAGTTTTGTTCAAAATCGTGTGATCTTTCAGAAAAGTCTATAACATCCAGTACGTTGTTCTAGAAATCAGGAAGAAATCCAGTTTTTCGAGAAAATTTATCACATAGCCTTATGTGTGGGACAAGCTTGCCATGAGTTTTTCTCAGCTTGCTGTTTTTGTATATGGGACATTTATGCGAACATGGGCAGAGCAAGCCGAGCAAAACGCATGTCAAATTTGTCCCGCCTATGAGGCTATGTGTTAGAATTTCACGAAATATACTCAAACCCCGATAGTTTGACACCAACTGTTGTCAAACGAACGGGGTCACGTTTTAGTTTGACACCCCTTTTACATGGAGTTCGCACACACTACCAAACGTTTGTTTTGACAGTGTGCGTGAGCGCCGTGTAAAATTTTACAGTTCGTCACTTTTTAGTTTGACTTTGACCAACGAACGGGGTACAAACTAAAAAAGCGTCAAACGAAAAAGTGACCAACCACCGGGGGTTGAGTGTAGTGGATTTTCTCCGGTTTTCTAGAACAAAGTAATACATTTTATTGGTTATCCTGATAGATTACATGATTTTGAACCAAACTGCATCATTACCTCAAAATTGACGAAATTACATATGCCGCTTCGAGCGGCAGTATAACTTTGACGAGAATCGAAAACATAAACTTGTAAAATATCTGAAATGTTCTTACAAAAAAGCTCGTTCAGAGTACTTTAGACTATTGATCATTAGTTTAATTAGTCTAACCTTAAACTGCTTCACGGTTTCACCTTAATTGTGAGAAAAACTTTGAATGGTTTAAAAGGTTAAAGCATAACCTTGAAGAGCATCAAATTCCTTAAAATTTTACTTAAGAACTGGAAACTGATGCAAGAAGTTATCGAAGCCTTAAAAATATCCGTTTTTTAAGCTAGATTTCGTCAAAGTTCCCAAAAAAGCGAGCAATTTAAAAACTTTATGTTTAAGTTTTAAACTTGAATGTCATCCAAAAAGGAACATCTTGAAACTAACTCAAGAAAAAAACAAATAAATTCTAAAAAAATTTAAAAAAAATGTGAGTTAGCATAGCATAGCATTGGTGTTTACCCGAAGTTGCTACTCTGTTATTGACCAGGACCTCCAAGAATTGCTCCGTGGATCACAGATGAAGAGTAGGTACCAATCATCGCCACTTCGCAACTTTCAAGTGTCCCTATCATGCTAGCCAATCACAGCGCCGGCCACGACCAGTGGTAAGATACGGGGAAGTGGATAGGAATTTTAGTCCGATACTTGAGTGATGAAGACCGCTAAATCGCCTGCGTCTTCGACAAAGTATCACATGAAGTTTGAGGGTGTTAGTAAGATGGGTGTGAAGCCAGGAATCACCGTGGTAAGTGATGCTATTTATAGTCCTTAATTCTTCATATGTTCTTGGATTCATTTTGCAAGCTTTCCAATTCGGTTCATCAAGCTTTTTGTGGTGAATTCTGGTCTTGTTGAAAGTTCAATATTCGCCTAACAATTATGCAACCAGTAAGTGTCCTTTTTAATTCAACTTGCATTCAATATTACATGTCCTGTTCTTAGGTACACAGATTCCAATCAAGTTTCTTGGATTCTTATAGCATTCTTAGGGAGCGTTCTTTTATTACGTAACGCGAAAAATCGGACTTTTAGACCCCCTCCCCCCCCCCTCGTAACAAAATTTCCATACAAATTTGAAAAATTTTGTATGGAGCGTAACACGGCCTCCAACCCCCTCCCCCTACTGCGTTACGTAATAAAAGAACGCTTCCTTAATCCTTCTAGTCAACTAAGCCTCGATGGTCTGGTGGTTAGCATTTTTGTCTGCTGACCCAAAGGACGGGGAATCGAACCCCGCGAGCTAATGAATTTTTCGTTCATATTCAAATGTTCAGAATTCCTTCTTTCCATAATTTCTCGATAGGAGCAGATGGGAATCGAAACCAGAACCTACCGCTTAGGAACAGCGTAACCATTTAGCCACGCATTCCCCTACTAAAAAAAATGTGAGTTCAAATAAAATTGTAGTTGGAATGAAACAATTGCGGGTCAAACTAAATTGTTAAAACTCAAAAACTTTAATATCTTCAGGTTGCATTTCTGGAGTTTTTTTTTGAAAAGGTCCAATAAACCAAATTTTCAGTTTTTGCTTTTTGGGTGTTTTTTAAAACCCCTGACTCAAGGCGGTTTCAAAAACACCCAAAAAGCAAAAACTGGAAATTTGGTTTATTGGACCTTTTCAAAAAAAAAAAAACTCCAGATTTGACGTTAAACTTAAATAGGACTTAATTTAAAACAATGTATCATGCCGATTTCAACACTTTTCCACTTCCTTTCATCACAGGTGAAATCATCGTACGATTCGTACGTACTCACTCACTCACTCACGCTCACGCTCTCTTGCAATCACTTCCCGTGATAAGGATTCACCAGCACGCGAAAAAATCCCTCATTTCCCGACGCTCTTGCTCTTTCCTTCTCCCTCGTGTATCGACGACGACCACGAACGGCCCGAAGTGATTCGCGAGGCGAGCGCGTGCGAGTAAAAACAGTTTCGCGAGCAGAACGTTTCCCTCAGTCAACTAGAATATCCCACGGCAAACGGTCGTCTACAGTGCGAAAGGTGGTGCTTTTCCCTCCCCTCTGAACGTGGATGAGGAGACCGTTGTTTTCTTGTTGTTTGTGCAGCGTGTAGAGTGTGAGTAATAATCGGTGTTTATCACGAAAATTGGGACTTTTTCTGTGCGAAGTGAAAACAACAGGCGAACATTTTCGTGAGTGAATCAGTGAGTGAGCGTGTTTTTCGTGAGTATCGCGTGATCCAGTTCACATGCGCGGTCGCATGTTCGGGTGTTCTGCTGACATTCTCCAAAGAACAACGGCGACGACGACGGTGGTGTGAATCGATTAGTTTCGGGAAAGCAATCGACCCCAGTAGTGGTAGCGGTGGACGAAAGTGCACGTGAATCGGTGTTTGTGTGTGTTCCCTTCCAGCTGTGTGTGGAGGGTAGTTGATGGTGTAATTCTAGAAGAAGCACTAAACTGTTGTAAAGTGTACACCCGAAAAATAAAAGAGAGGCCCCGCAAGGCAGAACACAAGTGACACAATGCCCTCTGAACCGAAACTGTTTAACCCGCACCCGGATGTGGCCGAAAAGGCGTACATCAACAGTATGGACCAGTACCGGGAGTACTACCGCCAGTCGGTGGAGAATCCCGCCCAGTTCTGGAGCAATGTGGCCAAGCAGTTCCACTGGGAGACCCCGTACGACCCGCAGAACTTCATGTCGTACAACTTTGACATCTCCAAGGGGCCGATCTTCGTCAAGTGGATGGAGGGCGCCTCGACCAACATCAGCTACAACCTGCTCGATCGGAACGTCCGGAACGGCCTTGGCGACACGGTGGCCTACTACTGGTAGGTTACATAAGGAATCTGTGGGATCAAGGACAAAGTCGGGGTGGTGGAAGCCCCTCGCTCGATGCAGCTGAGAAACCCACAGCAAAACAGTGGGCGCTTACGTCAGCCACCATTGATTTTTCCGCTTTTCATCCGAGAATGGAACTTCTTTATTTGCGCTTTTGGAGAATTTTGTTTGTTTTTTTTTTTCTCTCGAGTGGTACGCACTCAATCAATGGGGGGGGGGGGGGAGGCAAGATAAAATGCCACTCGAAAATGAACGGAACAAAAAAAATAACACATTCTGCCAGATATAATTACAGAGAGGGTGGTGCGAGTAGTTTCCATTTTTAGAAAATTGCTCCAGTTTGAATAGACTGACGTGCGTCTCCATTGAAATTTAAATATTGATTTCTTTGTTTGGTAGCCCTTGTCAATCGATGGCACAGGATAGACGATTTGTAGCCACATCCAATTTGGACACTTGACCGATTTGGGCAACCTAAAAGGTAGGGCCAAATGGGCTGGATCGATTTTTGTTTGGATAAAAACCGCAACATTGATGATGGTCGTGGCTCTGTGGTTTCTTCAGATTTTTTTGTAGCTTTATTCAGAAGATTTTCATAGCATGATTGCTTGGTAATCGAACATTATGACACATAGGAGCGATCTTTCTAATAACAAACAAATTAATTAATTTGTGCAATATTCGAACACGGAATGGTTTATTCTCTTTCATTTAATTTATTTCGTTTTTCAATCATGCTAAATTGAGATGTGGCCTACCTTTCAACAGCTGATTAATTTAAAGCTGGTAACAGAGTTTCCCGGTGCTTGAAGAATCGAATAAATCTTCCAAAGAAGAAAAGTTAAAACACAACCTTCGAAAATGAATGTTCTATAGGGATTAGAGTAAAACAAAAATGACTTTTAGGGGGCATTCAGGGATTTGTTCCAGTGGGCTTACTGAGCCCAACTCCCAAATATTAGCTTTGCATTTGAATTTTAAATGGGATTTAACCCATGTGCATGTTTTCGTATATATAACATTGAAGTTTGGAGTACTGTGATGCTCAGTACACCTCTTCAAATTTTGGCAATTTTTTTTCGAGAAATCGGTCCCAGCAAATCAAATGGCGTCTTGGGCGTCGCGATGTGTGCATCTTTTTGTTACATCGCTATCTTTTTGTTACATAAACTATCTTTTTGTTACATAAACGTATCTTTTTGTTACATAAACCAAAAGACGCGCAAGGATTTGGCCTACACGCCGTGATGTTGAAAATAAACGCTTCAGTGGCCAAAGTGCCTCAAAAATTGTCATTTTTGAAAACATCTTTTTTGACGGGTTGAATCCCATTTAAAATTCAAATGCAAAGCGTCAGCTCCTGTTACGTCCAATCATGCTCATATTTGGGATGTGTGGGGTTAGTGAATTTTCACCATTTCGCGGACATCGTGAAATTTGAAGATTTCCGTACAATATTGTGAAATTCATGAGTTTTCATCCACTATTAATATTTGATTTCAATTGAAAAGTGTGATATGAATCAATTGAAGAATTATTCGCATAACATTGAAATTCAATTGTAACAATATTTATTGTTTAGTGAATTTATCAAGAAGTAAATGCTTCGAATTGGCTTACTTGGCTTACTTATATGATGCTAACAAAAATCAGTCAAAGTAAAACACATATTTTTGGAATCATCTAGTTACTACAAGGATAGTTTATCAGTTTTTAAAGGAAATTTCTTAATTTAGAAAGATTTTCATGCGCATAACAATTTGATACCTGTTTTATTTGAAAGGGACATTTTGATTTTTTTTTAATTCAAGCTTGATTTATTCAAGATTTAATAAGCAGATTTTTGATCTTTAACACCTAAACTCCTAAGCTCGAGAAAAAGGGGGAATTTCCATATAAATTCCCCTTTTTCCTCGAAATTTGATTATTTGGGTGGATAAATACCACTTTTTTTTGTTTTTTTTTTGTTCTGATAATGCATAATATTTTGTAGATTTCGTTACAGATTAAATTATTATTGTCTATTGATTTTAAATTAGGTTTTTTGAAAAGTCAGGTGAAAACCACTGTATAATATTTTTACTGGGCCCATCCATAAACCATGTGGAAACTTTTTTGGAAATTAGAAATAGTTATTTTGCGTCAAGTTCAAATTTAGTGAAGTTTTTAGTTTTTTGAAAAATAATACATAATGAAACATAAAAAGTTGTTTCTGAGATTTTCTGAGTTATTTAAATAGTTTACACGTTCTGTGAAATTTCCGTGGAATTTGGTGTTTTGAAATTAAGCTCCCCATGAAATTTGCCATTTTTTAGCGTGAAAAATCACTAAGCCTAGGGATGTGGGCTCAGTATGCCCACCGGAACAAACCCTTGAATTCCCGCCAAAAAGTCATTTCTTTAAAATTCTTACTTTCGGGACCAAAGGGCTCTCGACTGAACATATTGTTCTATGATTATTCAGGATGTTTTGCGTAACATTTCCATAACTGGTGTGTATCAATTAACACAATTCTGAGATTGAGATGATTTTTTTAAAAACATGTGTTTACGTAACATTTAAATTTATTAAACCTTAGGAAGATTTGCATGCGCATAAGAGAAATTAATTTATCAAATGGGAATATACTAATACGGAAAGTGAATCCTCCACTGGCGAAAAAAAAACACTGATTGGAAGCCGGTAAAATTTAATTGAACCAATAACTGAAGGTTAAGATAAAACTTTTTGCTGCTTCACGTAATAAGTTGGTTTTTTATCTCAGTATTAATGGGTCAAATCCTCTGTTCTTTTAAAAAAATAAAAGAAATTTGGCCATTTGACAAAAAAAAAGTTACTTAATCCACCCTTAGGTGGTTGGCGCCTTCCTCACATTTAAAGGGTGCTATCCAAAATGCAAAAAGTGCGTAAATAACACTTAAGTGCTTATAACTTTTGATAGATTTGTCAGATCTTCAATGTCTTGAACATGTTGGAAAGGTCTTTTGATTACTTATCCAACGACAGGTCGCATGATAGATCCGAACAACGTTTTCATCGAAATATATGAGATCCGGCCTCTAAAAAGTTCATAAATAACACTTAAGTGCTTATAACTTTTGATAGGGGTGTCAGATCTGCAATCTCTTGAGCTCATTGGAAAGGTCTTTCGAATACCTTTCTAAAAATGTATAGCATCACAAAAACCACCCTTTTTACAATCATCCGGACTTTTGTTAAAATCGTTTTTTTTAGCATAACTTTTGAAGTACTCAACTAAACTGCATAATTTTTAATAGCGACTTATGGGACCCCAAGACGGATCGAATGACGCCAAAACGGACAAAATCAGTTCAGCCAATGTCGAGATAATCGAGTGACATTTTTTTGATCAACATCCCACCACACACACATACATTTGCTCAGAATTTGATTCTGAGTCGATAGGTATTCATGAAGGTGGGTCTAGGAGGTCTAATTGAGAAGTTCATTTTTCGAGTGATTTTATAGCCTTTCCTCAGTAACGTGAGGCAGGCAACAAGTTCGAAGATGGTCAAACTTGATCATGACTTCTAATGGTACAAAAGTCGCAATTTAACAATTCACTTTACTGCCGCTCTAATCTAGTCCGTCCCATATGTAAAAAGTGAGTGCTGAGATAACGCTGTTAGAAGCCTAAAAAAAGTTTCACCATTTTTCTCATTCTAAACCAAAATTTTCGATCTAATTTTTTATACAGTTATTTCGATATCTGTCTAAAAACACCACTATCATAAATTTGATTTAAAAAACTAACAATTTGAAGCTAAATTTGTGGAATTTTCAACAAGAGACCGACTCGACTTTATTTGTCCATAAATAAAGTCAGGTCAGTCATGGTATCAAGGTAGGCTTGAGCATTTACGCCAGAGGTTCAACCTTATTCAACTGTCATTTACAGGTTTGTTTTGGTAGTTTTCCAAGTAATTAATGGTCACCAAATGATACAAATTTGTTGATTTCAGATTTTTATAGAATTCCAAGATACAAAAATATGACCAGCAACGACACCAGATTATTTTTTAAATAATACAGA
Organism: Culex quinquefasciatus; assembly: GCF_015732765.1. NCBI lineage: Eukaryota > Metazoa > Arthropoda > Insecta > Diptera > Culicidae > Culex > Culex quinquefasciatus. Next base: position 177,859,320 of record NC_051863.1, read on the forward strand.
GGCAAATGACATAGGAATGCAAATCTCAACTGCTTAACCCCTCGAAATTAATTACAAAAAACCCGCTTTTCGGAGGTGGAATCTTTTCCAGAACCAGGATCAAGCCTATTCATTCAAGACAAAATAGAACTAATTGTATGGTGTAGATATCAGCCGTAACGGTATGCATTTTATTTTTTTCTATTCGTGGTTTTCCCTTGAAAAAGAAAGAAAGCAAAAAGGTTTGGATTATTTCGTTTTCAGTATTCAAATATTTCTTCAGAAATGAACAGTTAATGATATTTTCAAACTTTACGTATTCATAAAGACATACTCTGTAAAATTTAAACAATTCTGCATCCACTCAAACGATTTGCGAGGCATTTCTATATGAGGAACTGATTTGCCTTTATTTTGCATATGGGACAGCACAAAAGTCATATTTATTTTGGAATTTTTAGAACAAACATGCCTTGTTTATACGATAGGCTAAAATAATATGTAAAAATAAGACTTTTGTGAAGTTTATCTCATTTTTGACAAAAATACGTATGGGACGGACTAGATTGGAGCGGCAGTTTAAGTGTGATACAAATTGTTATGAATGTGTTATTCTTGTTACTTACTTTTATTTTTAACTTTGTTGAAGACACCAAGTCGCTCAGAAAATTGCTTCTCAACAAAGATATTTTTCAAAAAAACATTTGCTAAGCATGTTAGGGTTCTTACCCCTAAATTTTTTATTGAAAGTAGGCTGATTTTTTTTCTGGTTTCAGCAGAAATTTCACTGCTATTGTAGTTTTTTGCCCATTCAGCGGCGTTTTTTACGGAATCTTCTATATTTTTTAAATATTTGTTGGACTTAACCCATGAGGTTAAAGTTCCCCTAATAAAATCAACAACAACTTGTTAGACTAATGCAAATTTTATTTTATATTTTAAGCCCCTCCCTTCCTCCTCTAAATTTCCCCATAAATGTGAGGGCAAAAAATTGCTGCAAATTAAAATTTGCAAATCATTTTTTTGTAAACAATTTGAAATACATTGTATAACATATAATTTTTTATCAAACAGGCTTTTTGTGATAAGTTTTGTCTCACAATGTTGAAAGGAATGCTTTTAATTACCATTTATTACCATTTTCTTCCAAGGTAGCAAAGAATTACGCTAGTTAAGCTCCAAAAATTCGTCAGATATTTTTGGTTGTATTAAGAGTAAACAAACCAAAACAACAACGTTTTACGCGGGTGTTGGTTTCAGCGAAAAAATATGCTGGATCAGCAAATTTTCAGCAAATGTCAGATAACTCTGCTGTGTTGCCAATGGATCCCATATTAACATACGAACATTTATCGATTAGGCATCCTTGCTTTGAATTATATGTTAAAATTACACAAGACAACTCCCAAAAATCAATGTCCGCCATTTCTCCACTGTATGCTATAGCCGTTTTTTCTGAAGAGCCAGAACGAACAAACGGTGTGCGCGTGAGTTTGACGTAACGTGTAACGAAAGCACTTTTGACGCTCAGTTTCTCAAAAGGTAATGAATTATTGAAAAGTGCCGTCGCCACCACTACCACCACTATGGTGAAATGCTGAATTTTCGCTTTCGGATCCAGGTCGGTTACAAAAAAGAAGCACAATCTGTCGCAAATTTCATACGGGCACGAATACTAGCCGGGAAAGTTGTACGTCAACTTTGTATGTATCGCCTTTACTTTGCTTACTGTGGAAGGTTAGGGTAAATGCTTAATTGAATTGAAATGTTGGCAAATGAGCTTCATTGAAACAAGCGTTTGAACTTTCCTTTTTATTGTGGAAGTATCAGTAAATTACAAATTTTATAAAAATCAACAAATCATGAATCATCTCAACAACTTTCAATAAAAGCAGTTGAATGCCAATTTTGTTTATTGAAGGTGCAAGCCTGGTTAGTCAATTTTATTTGCTTGGCGACCTTGTGCTGTCACTAGTGCTGCAAACAGTAACTTGATGCAGTGAAATTTGCAGTATTAAGGTGTATTCACATTAAACCGCATCCGCAGCCGCAGCCGCATCCGTATAAAATTTGACAGTACGGATGCACAGTGCGGAAGCGATTCTTCCAATGCATTTCAAATGTTCCCATTCACACTGTTCCGCATCCGTATACGGATCCGTACTGCGGATACGGATGCGGAACAGTGTGAATGGCTGCATATGAAATGCATTGGAGAAATCGCGTCCGCACTGTGCGTCCGTACTGTCAAATTTTGTGCGGATGCGGCTGCGGCTGCGGATGCGGTATAATGTGAATACACCTTTAATTGCGAGGGTTTCCGTTACATCAATTAAAAGCGGTATGAACAGGAGTTTAAGGTTAAATATTTTATAGTCAACTTAAAGTTACATGAGTACTGATTTAATTCGATAGAGATATATTTGAACAAACGAATTTATAAATAATCAAATAAATATTAAAAATTTGTTTGCTAATCAACGACAAATAATGCTGATAACAATCGACTGGCGGTGCCGAATCCAATCGCGTGCTTATAAAAACAATTACTCGCCACTTTTTACGGCATTTCTGCTTATAAGTATGAAACGTGCCTCTGTTTTTATAACATTTCTTCCAGATGACCGCGCCAAGGCAAAAAGAACAAATCGTTCGTCCGGGTTCTACGATTCCGTCCAGCCCAAGCAATGACGCAGATTTACGCCACCGCGCGCCGTGTTTACACTTTATTATCATACAGTGGCTGCAATGGCCAGACGCTGGGCTCGAGTAGTTTCACCTTGACCAAAAGTTTGCTAATGAACTCATCGCGCGAACTAGTACACACTTTCATCGAAAATTAGCATTCTTAGAATGAGTTCGCTAATTTTAGCCACCCTAAATTTCAACCAACAGCACCTGAAAGTCTACAAAACCGAAGTTTCAGACAACTTTTAAAAGAATAATAAAAGCTTGCAAAAAAATCAATTTGAAGGACCGACATTCATTTCCTGAACCTATATTAGAGTGTTGTGCACTGTTGTCAACCACGCTCAGCAGCACGTGCAGCCTGATGTGAGCAAGATTTATTCCCTGTTCCCTGAGCTGAACAACGGCAAAGAACGAGTAACAGGTGTTGTTACTGGTGCACAAAAACCGGGCTGCACCCCGTCCAGGGTCAAAGTCGTTTGCGCGCGCGCGCTCGAGAGAGATCACCTGGATTGACATGTGGCATTGGCGGTTGCGATCAGATTTTAATAGGACGTTGGCGAGCAAAGGTTTACGATTACGTTGCCTTAACAAAGTTTGTTTGTTAACTTTGTGTCAAATTAAAAAACTCACCGTTTAAAAATTGCTCAACAAACAGATTCCACGGCCGTTGAATAGCCTAATTGGATCACCATCGGAACATGGTACTAAATATCGTGCAGCCGGCTGTGAAACAGCTGATTTCACTTAATAGCTAAAGTGAACTGTAAGCTGTCATTCATTAGTCTGCGACTCATCATGTGTGCACTCCCTGATAGGTTCGAGGTTGTGGGTTTGTTGGCAATGCTAGAGAAAATGGATATTTACATTTGAAATCAGTTGATTGCTTTGTTAAAAAAATGGAGGCCGGAACCCGTGGTGTAGGGGTAAGCGTGGTTGCCTCTCAACCAGTCGGCCTGGGTTCGATCCCAGAAGGTCCCGGTGGCATTTTCGAGACGAGATTTGTCTGACCGGCGTGGTCCGTTGGACGGGGAAGTAAATGTTGGCCCCGGTCTAACCTAAAGGGTTAGGTCGTTAGCTCAATCCAGGTGTAGGAATCGTCTCCCTGTGTCCTGTCTCGGTGGAGTCGCTGGTAGGCAGTTGGATTAATAATCCAAAAGTCGTCAGATCGAATCTCGGGGTGAAAAGAAGCTTAGGTGTAAAAGAGGTCTGCAATTGCCTGGTGCCTAGTTTCGAGTAGGAATCTCGCAATCGAGAACGCCAAAGCAATATGCTGTAGAGCGAATTATTTGATTTTTTAAATGGAAACAAAATAAGGCACCTTTTTCTGCTTTGTTTAGAACAGACAGCAGACAATTTCTAAATGTTAAGCAGACATGCTCTAAAAACTGCTGTCCGTCTTCATACTTTTTTCCAGATTTGCCTCAGTTGACGCGATCCTCTTTAGCTAATTTTATATAACTTTCATCAACCAAAATGAACGCAAAAAAGTTTAACAACGGAATTGCAAAATTCCCAATAAAACAAAAGTTTAAAATATTTAAACTCTCTACTACCAAACCTCCAGATGGGTTTAGAACTTCAAATTTAAAAAAAAAACGTTACATAATCCACATTTGGGTGGTTGGTGCCTTCCTCACATGCTATCCAAAATAGATACAAAAGGGCGGACCTTTCAGTGTTCTATGATTCATTATTCATACCATCAGATTGGGTAGTCAGATCTTCATAATTAAGGGTTCTTATGTGCTTATAACTTTTGATAGGGTTGTCAGATCTTCAATCTTTTGAACTCGTTGAAAAGGTCTTTTAATTACCTATCCAACGAAGGTCGCATGATAGATTCGGACAACGTTTCATCGAAACATATGAGATCTGGTCTCTAAAAAGTTCATAAATAGCACTTAAGTACTTATAACTTTTGATAGGGTTGCCAGATCTGCAAACTCTTGAACTCGTTGGAAAAGTCTTTTGATTACTTATCCAACGACAGGTCGCATGATAGATCCGGACAACGTTGTCATCGAAATATATGAGATCCGGCGTCTAAAAAGTTCATAAATAACACTTAAGTGCTTATAACTTTTGATAGGGTTGTCAGATCCCCTTTTTACAATCTTTCGGGCTTTTGTTAAAATCGTTTTTAAGCGTAACTTTTGAAGTATTTAACTAAACTTTATAATTTTCAATAGCGACTTATGGGACCCCAAGAAGGATCGAATGAGACCAATACGGCTCAAATCGGTTCAGCCAGTGCCGAGATAATCCAGTGCAAATTTTTGTGATCAACATCCCACCACACACACAGACATTTGCTCAGAATTTGATTCTGAGTCGATAAGTATACATGAAGGTGGGTCTAGGAAGTCAAATTAAGAATTTCGTTTTTCGAGTGATTTTATAGCCTTTCCTCAGTAAGGTTAGGAAGGCAAAAACAATTTTTATCCTCCACCTCAATTTTTGAGGTGGAGGATAAGCACTGAAAAGACTCTTACTCATAGGTTCTTAGTTTTTACTGGTTCCGTTTTATTTTGCCACTGCACTGCACTGCTTTGGAAGATGTATTTTTTAGAGGTCTGTAATGATGTTTTTTTGTTGTTTTGCAATAGTTTTTTTTAATTTTTTTATTGTACAGCAAAACTAGAAAACAAATCACTGGAAATTGGAAATTACATACCAAACATAAAATTGTAAATTAGCCGTTTTGATTTATTCTCCAAGAAGTCAGCCATTTTTAATTTAACTGATGTAAAAACTAAATAGACTCTGAAAACATGTCTAAAATCATTTTTTTCTTATTTTTTAAAGAAAATTGTAACAATTCCTTGCACAAATTTTGACAAATGGCACCGTTTTTCAAAGCATCTACCTAAAGTTAGTCTTTTTAGTTTTTTTTTTTGAATTTTTTCGAACATTTTCAAAAGTGGTTGCCCATGTCTGAAATAGTAGTTGCTAAACTAAGATCATAAGTCGTACAACCAGGTTTACCGAAATACGATGAGTGCTGAAAAATTCAAGTTTTACATCGAGTTTCTTACAACATTTTTCGCAATTCCAAAAAACACACTTTGAATGGATTTTTTTTGGTCAATTGTAGAGGTGGGCAAAACCGCTCTTTTTTAGGAGCCGCTCATTTTCGCTCGCTCATTAAAAAGAACCGCTCTTTTGAACGGCTCTTTCGCTCTTTTTCAAAGTTTGGATAGAAAGGTTTTTTTATGAATAGTGTGATTTTAAAGGTTTCTTAACATTGGACTTTTATAAATTATTTGATAAAACAAATTAAAACTGAAAACGAGAAGATGCCCTTGGAAACCATAGTTGTTGGTGGTCTCTTTGTCAAGATTTCTACTCGAACCTAAACATTCGGGTAATTGAATGGCATCCAAACTTAAATCTAGGATGCTGGAAAAAATGTTTTTTTTTAATTGCGTTTATTTCTGCAAGAACTTAACTAATTCTGATGTTTTATTTGAAGAAAATATTCTGTGAACTCTTTTCTTCATTCTGATTTAATGGATAAAGTCTATAAACGCTAAAGCTTAATCGGACAAAAGGGTTTATTTTTTTTTTCAAAAATCTCTAAACTATTCAGTAGATTTTTGGTAATATTTTACAAATTATGCAATTTGAAATGCTCAAATGCGTATTCTGGTTAAACTTTAGTGTACAATCAGTTGTACAATGATTTTTTTTTTCATTTTGTTCGGACAATCATTTACTTTTGAGCTTTTGAGATAAATTTTTATTAGCATTGAAATATTTGAAATTGCATTTTCAATTCTCAAAAACAAATTTAACACTATTTTTTTGAAAATTCAATAAATTATATTTATAACATAAATCATGCAATCTTGAAACGGTTCTTTCAAAAGACCGAAGTATAAAATGAACCGCTGTTCTTTTTTTCTGAACCACGGTTCGTTCGCTCTTTTCAGTGAACCGGCTCTTTGAGCGGCTCGCTCATTTTTTGCCCACCTCTAGTCAATTGTCTATGTTAAACACATTTAATTCACCGATAAAATCAAAACAAAACTGAGATGTACAGCTTTTCAGCGCTGATAAATAGAACTTTTCAACACTTGTATCGAAAAGTACTACTTTTCGATTATTTTTTTTGTTTTGTTTGTAAAATTATCGATACATATTGAATTTTAAACTGAATTCGAAGCACGAATCAAAAATTTTCACATTTGAATAAAATTTGTTCTACTGAAAATGCCTTCAAATTTGGAAAACAAACAATTTTTATTATTCAATAACTTCTTTTACCTTCTTCTAGTGGAAAATTGTTCGAAGAATCCGAAAATGCATTCCGTTTTCCGATTTGAAATCATATGATATATGTTCATGTGTTCATTGAGAAAATCATGACACTTTGAGAACATGAAATTAATGCTATTGATCAACGTTTTCTTAATTATAGTTAACTAACTTTTTAAACTTTTCAAAATTTAATAAAAACTTCTTCGAGAAGCACCTTGAACCAATCTCTAATTCGGTCAGTATGGTTCCATGCAATTCCGTACGAATTTTATTTGTACTCTTCATTTTGCGAAAGAATCTCAAACCTATCAAAGTCACCCCGTTTTACGGTACTTCTGTTCGACACTCGGCCTATCAGCAATTTTATGCTGAATTACAACTTTCATAAAGTGTATTTGATTATTGCAAAGTAATAAATATCTCAAATAAAAGTGAGCAAGCAACTCTCTATTGTTGATGTATCTTCAAATGTTGTTATAATAGAAGAAAGCTGCAAAAGTGATGATTATATAGGTCGAAAGCAGGTTTTGAAAAGTTCACATTATTTCCTTTGATATGACTATGAATGATTTGGCCTTGTATAATTGAGAACTGCCACAAAAATAAAAAAGTATCATAAAAGGGGGGTACCGTAAACTGGGGTCAATCGGGACACATGGGGCGAATCGGGACAGCAGTTTTAACCATATTGGAGCACAATATTTTGATTTTTCTGGTTGGTTTCGGATAGAACAGACTCAGGCCAACAAAATGTGTACATCCATTTCCAAATTTAAAAGCTTTAAGTGGTCTAAAAACTGCTGTCCCTATTCAGACTGTCGGGACTACATTCACCCCAGATTACGGTATTTGGTTATCACTCAGTTGTCGAATGCAGGTTTCTCATGATATTTCTAATAAAAATTATATCAAATTTTATGTTCAAGACTAACCTTTGAAGGGGTCGTAACAACCGTCCATTTAATGTCATTTTTTTGTTTTGTTTTTTTGTTCAGTGGAAGCCAATTTTACGATGTATAAGCAAATACTTATAAAAAAACTAATATTTATACAAAAGAAGTATAAAAAGGTCACACCCACCCTGAATCAAACAGTATTACCTAAATCACCATGCGCCTCCACAGAAAACACAACTCTCAAAATCTAAGGCATTGCACTTCACTTTTTTTCAGCTATTCTCATCGTGCACTCTTTAAGTTTATGGTCTAGTGTTTGCTTCAGGAAGTTTTCTTTGAACTCGATTATACCTGAGCACATCTCTTTTGACTGTCATTTTATGAACAACCACGTCCCTAACCTTGAACCATCCCTCAAAGTAGCCACTTTCCGTTTGAAGACTCTCTGGTGTTTCCTTGTAATCCAGTGATACTGTGGTCCCCTTACTTTTGCACAACAACTGAATGAGCTTTTTCCAGTTGTTCCAAACTCGAAATTTCACACGATTCCGTGCTTCAGTAGTGTCCGTACTCATCACACCCTGACCGACTTCATTAGTCGCCATCGTGGAGGTGTTTAACCTTTTTGTACATTCCTTGGGGCGCTATACACGTGCGCGCGAGTGTGTGAACACCAAAGGTGCGAGCGCACTTATTAGGGGAGAACCCTGCGGGTGACTGACGCAAAACGGCGCGGATTTCGCGTCCCAGTGCGCAATTGACACGGTGATGTTCGGTAAATAGCTTTTTTTTTATTGTTTGCGAAAGGGAAATTGGCAAATTATTGAGTAATCTCTTAATGAGTTTGTTGTATGGTTAGATGCAATGACGGCAATGATCATTTGTGACAAGTCATTGTTGCTTGAGGAAGTTCTAAATACCGGCATTGTTCTCAAACGATAATTCAATTCAATAACTTTTCTTGCATCTAAAACAAACAAGTCTTACAGAAAGCGCCATTGCTTTGAACGATGTATTCCAGTACATGTGGTTGGGGTTTGATACCTTACACCTTCCCAAAAAACGTCCAACGCCAAGCGAAACTTACTTGGGGATACCGTGGAGATTTTCCCTTATCCCCTTGAAAAAAGTGGAGCATCAACACTTTCCAGTCTTTGAAATCCCTTTCCTTGTCACTGGTGCGCGATGGACATGGGAGCGGCCCAGTTATCAAGGCAACCTGTTTTTGAAAATCACCACACCACATGGCGAAATCTAGTCTGCAATCAGCTAAAATCTCCGTCTCCAAGCGAAGCGAATACCACTTTACAAAAGATGCCTTATGCTGATTATTTGTTACCATATTATCGAAGACCTTAAGACCTAAATTTCCACCTTTAACTTACAGGGAAGGCAACCACCCGGACGACTACAGCCGGCTGACGTACCGCAAGCTGCTCGAGGAGGTATGCCGGTTCGCGAACGTGCTCAAAGCGCACGGCGTCCAGAAGGGTGACCGCGTGTCGATCTACATGCCCATGGTCATGGAACTTCCGGTGGCGATGCTCGCCTGTGCCCGCATCGGCGCCGTCCACTCCATTGTGGTTAGTAATTGGGTTGATGTTTGATATTTTGGAGCAATTACTAAGAAGACATTTTCTTTCAACAGTTTGCCGGCTTTTCGTCGGACTCGCTGGCCGAGCGGATGCACGACTGTCAGGCCAAGGTGCTGATCACGGCCGATGGGGCTTGGCGTGGCGAGAAGATCTTGCACCTGAAGAACATCTGCGATGAGGCGATGACGAAGGCTGAGGAGATGGGACATCGTGTTGGTACGTGCGTTGTGGTGTCGCACATCAACCGGGTGACTCCGGGAAATTCCGCCTGGGATGGGGAGTTTGATGTAGGTTGGCTAAAGTTTGGAGTGCTGGTTCAAGATTTAACGTTTGATTTCTGCAGACCCCATGGACGGACGATCGCGACTTTTGGTGGCACCAGGAGATGGAAGAGGCCGACACGTCTTGCTATCCGGAGTGGATGGCGGCCGAGGATCCGCTGTTTATGCTGTACACCAGTGGATCAACGGGCAAGCCCAAGGGTGTGCTTCACACCACGGCTGGGTATCTTCTGTACGCCGCCACGACCTTTAAGATCGTATTTGACTACAAGCCGCACGACGTCTACTGGTGCACCGCCGATATTGGTTGGATCACCGGCCACACGTACGTGCTGTACGGACCGCTGGCCAACGGTGCCACCTCGGTCATGTTCGAGGGTAGTCCATTCTTCCCGGAGAACGATCGCTACTGGGAAGTTGTGGACAAGTACAAGGTCACGCAGTTCTACACGGCACCGACGGCGATCCGATCGCTGATGAAGTACGGCGATGAGCCGGTCCTGAAGCATGATCTGTCGACGCTGAGGTGAGTTGGTTCGTGGTCGAGTTTGAACGAACCGGTTAACGAGATGTCCCTTGCAGAGTCCTTGGAAGTGTTGGTGAACCAATCAACCCGGAGGCATGGATGTGGTACTACAAGGTGGTCGGCAAGGAAAAGTGCTCGATCGTGGACACCTTCTGGCAGACGGAGACCGGCGGACACGTGATCACCCCATTGCCGGGAGCAACCCCAATGAAACCAGGATCTGCTGTAAGTTTCGATCGTTCAACGAGTGAGATGTTAGGTTTAATGATTGTTACAATTTTCAGAGCTTCCCATTCTTTGGCGTGAAACCAACCCTGCTGGACGAAAGTGGTAACGAGGTCAAGGGAGAAGGTGAGGGTTACCTCGTGTTTTCTCAACCATGGCCCGGCATGATGAGGACCTTGTTCAACAACCATCCCCGCTACGAGTCAACGTATTTTTCCAAGTTTAACGGATTTTACTGCACCGGAGACGGTAAGATCGGGATGGTTCCCAAAGGTGATCTTCAAGTAATCACAAATGATCTTTCCAGGTGCTCGACGTGACGCCGATGGATACTACTGGGTTACCGGTCGCGTCGACGACATGCTGAACGTTTCCGGCCATCTCATGTCGACGGCCGAGGTCGAGTCCGTACTGACGGAGCACACGCGGGTGTCGGAGGCCGCCGTCGTGTCCCGACCACACCCCGTCAAGGGTGAATGTCTCTACTGCTTCATCACGCCCAACCAGAACGAAGTGTTTGACAAGACCCTGATCAACGAACTGAAGGTTCTCGTCCGGGAACGGATTGGTCCGTTCGCCCAGCCGGACGTGATCCAGCACGCGCCGGGACTTCCGAAGACACGCTCCGGCAAGATTATGCGACGAGTGCTGCGCAAGGTGGCGGTCAACGATCGCGAAATCGGCGACACTTCGACCCTGGCGGACGAAGCGATCATCGAGCAGTTGTTTGCCAACCGGCCGGTAGCTTAAGGAAGGTTCTTCGCCCTGCAAGCGCACACCCACGTGTGATCTCTCTCTCTATCGGCTGCTGTTGTGGATGCAGAAGGTTGGCGCATTAATCTTGTGTAGTGTTTTGGGATAAGTTTAGTTATTATCGGAGCAGAAACTAGAAAGGCATTGGCATTTAGCCCACCATTTGGGGCTAACGAGAAAGACTTATTTGAGAATGGTGCTACCAAAAGGAACTATTATGAAACAGAACACGAACATTTAACTGTACCACTGAGGATGGTCTAACACACACACAAACACACATTGTTGAAATGATTATACACAAACTTTGTAGAATAACCAGATACTTACCGCGTACAGGATTCGCGAACACTTAAAAAAATGGTGAAATTGTGTATTTCAGGACATCACATTCCGCGTACACAAAAGTGAGTGAAAAACGGTGAATCTTTGCGAGAAACTCGTCGATCTAGATGGTACATGTGCTTTACAAAGTGTATGTTTTAACTCTTAGGTTTAAGTATTACTTTGATGATGCAAAGTTGTAAAAGAAACCATTTCGTTCAAAACGAAACCCAATGGCTTAACATGTTTTGAACAAACAGGAGAAATCAAGTAGAACACGAAATCCTACAAAAACACACACACACAAAGAACGAGATCATTTGTAGCTTCTAAGCATCCAAATCGTGCACAGATATTTTATGTATGTTAGTACTTGCGTCTTTTATGTTTTAAAAATACCTTCTAATAAAACACAAATATTTCAACCAACACAACACACATTTCTTTAAAATGTTTTGTTTTTCTTCATTTCCCTCACTCCGTCAACACATGGACACTTTCTGCATCCACCATCACCTCCCAAAGACAGCCATTTCCCTTAAGCTCACCCGTACAAGATGGTTTCTCCAACATTGAAAAAATAATTATAATAATAATAAACCGCCCAATCGCGATACATATCATTTCCTTTGCTTCCACACCGGGTAGAGGAAACTATTAGTTTGTTAAGATATTGCGTCACTTGTTTTGCAGATAGTAATCCAAAAGTGGCATTTTAAACAAAAAATTTAGTCACTAATATTTGAAAAATGCAAAGTCCTGGTGGGCGCTGCGCTCAACTTAAACCACATACATATCAAGCAAACGCTTTTCGGGATAGATTTCAACTCAGCAATTTGCATTTGTTAACATAGTTTCACAAAAAAAGGTATACTTATTATTCTAGGTGGCGCCGTTGTAAGTAAGAGAAACATACCAAACAGTACTATTAGAATGTTAAATTAAAACTTGAACGAGAGCTGAACTAAATGAAAACAAAAATCACTATAATCTGTTCGTTGTACCATTGACTATGATTCAATAAAACATTTACTGGATGTAGAAGAGTTATCGGAAGCGTTTTTTGTAAATTTAGTTGGTGTGTAAATTTCGTTGCCAAACGGTACAGTGGTTTTTTTTTCGCAGGTTTGAATCCACATTAAAGGAAAAATTGCTTCAACATAACCAACAGATTGCATGCATTGTTCTGAGACTCCTTTACCTTTTTTTAGTATTTTACAAGGTGTAATCAAATGCTATGGTAAGTATATTTTTATGCAGGCATCGTAATACAGTTAAATCCCTTCTCTCTGGTTATATTTTCATATTGAAAAATATGAATTACCAAATTCATCGGTCTCTGTATTTTATTAAATACAAAATAAGACCAGTAGTTGCTGATTTATTGTTATTATCGTCGTGACTTAAATCTAAATTTCCATTTAAAAAAATGTCTGTAAAGAAAGATAGTAGAACGCTTATATACGCAATTTCAATATCAAAAATACATTTTGAAAGTTAACCAAATTTTGAAATTTGAGACCACAGATTGGTAAAAGACGGTATTTCGAATTTTCTTAATAATAGCATAAGGCCATCCCGAGCAGACGGGAATAACTTGGGTATAACATTTTTTGATATTTGAAAATATTAGGCCAATAACATTTATATTGTGAAGGCAGACAAAAATCAAAATACGAGCGCAACCTGTCAAAGCCTGTTGCGTCACAGGCTGATGTACACGCTTACGTCAAACCACTCCGTTTTTGTACGGCGCAACAGACTTTTTCGCGCAACAGAAGAGATGCGCAGTTCGGTTTGGTGGTGCGCGGATAATAACAAGATTTGCTAATCGTCGTAATGATTTTTTTGTTATTGGATTGTCATAGTAATAACAGACTAATAAAACTTTAAGTTGAGCTTTTAGTTGTTCTTCGAACAAATCTTTGTTATTATTTTTTTGTTATTCCAGAGTTGTTTTGGCTTTCAACCAATGTCAGACCAATAACATGTTTTGTTATGATAACATAAACTGTTATTAAACTTTTATGCAAACATGGATTTTTCAAGAAGATTCCATAACACATTCTGTTATTGAAATGGCATGAATTTTGTTATTACCGTCTGCTCGGGATTGCAAATATTTTTTAAGGTTTAAGTCCCTTGCTTCTGGCAAAATTTGAGGGGAGAGGGAGACAAAAGAAAAGGAACAATCAAATTACTTGACATTGTTTCAACATTTCAATGAAAAAAGCGTTGTAAAATGCAATACACATTAGTACAGCTGTTTTACAATCATTAGTTTAAAAAGTGTCAAAGTAAAAACGAAAAAAAAAAAACATTTAAAGCGAACTTTCCGGAACTGTACATCAAAATTTTACAAAGCTTCAACATATTTTCAAACTGTTTCAATCATGCTTAAAGGAATTATCAACGCAGGAAAATGCATTTAAAATAGTTTTCAAATGATTGCACGTGAAATATATTTCATATTTTGAATTATATTTCGTTTGATAGTGTGTGTGGACTTCGTGTAAAAGGGGTGTCAAACTAAACAGTGACCCCTCGCAAACAAAGCAAAATGTATGCAGGCTGACGTTTGTACAAACAAATCCAGGCAAACGTGGCAAACATACAAGGCAGGCAATCTGCCAAACTGTCAAAAGTGCGAGTTGAGCTAAGAACAAGATTGTCCGTTCGACGCAGTGGTGAACGTAGAACGCTGTGCCAGTTCGATTTTTCCAACAACTGTCAGTCGAACAATCTACAGGGGTTGCTTCGTTCAATAGTCGATGACTGGCAGGCTATGATGACAGGCGCAAAATTTTGCGTTTGCGTCCAGGTCTGACGGACAATCTTGTTCTTACCTTTAGTTTGTTTGTTTGCCGTAGTGTAATAGTTCCTTAACCAAAAAATTAAAAATATCGATCTTTTCTATTATTTTTAGTTATTATAAGCTAATCTTTAATAAAAACTTCTTTTTTTACCCAGTGCGCAAACTCTCTGAACATATCGTTTTTTTTTCGTTTCTTTCTCCCGTACACAAGAACGAGATTTCGTTTACTTGTCACTATACCACTTCTCTTTCCCACTATTGATTGCATATTTAAAGGCGCTTCCCTTCGTATGATAACAGTCAGAAGTTTTCAGTCAGCTGTTGAGAGCGGACGTGTTTACAGCGTTGCGTTGAATGAATTAGCAAATTTTAAACCCAAACACTGTTGATTTCCTAAACTCCCACATATCCGAAGAAAGGAAAGAAATCTAGACTATTCGAAATCTCACCACGTCTTCCACGATGGCCCTCAATTTGGACGAATGTTACGACCATGTCATGGGACTGGTCGAACAGGCTGGCACGGTAAATACAATTCGAACCCATTTTGATAATGATGTGATGTTCCCCTGGGATTGTTAATTAAATTATTGTATCCTTTGGTTTAGATTATTGCCGAACGCAACTATGGCGAGAAAGCCGTGGTCGAGAAGTCGAGCAATATCGATTTACTCACCGAAACGGACCAGCAGGTCGAACGGCTGCTGATGGATGGTATCAGTGGGAAATATCCGGATCATAGGTAGACAGCGTTAATGTTAGTTCATTAGGACTATTTTCACTAATGCTTGTAACGTTACTTCAGGTTTATCGGTGAGGAAGAGACCAGCGCCGGGAAGCAGGCCGAGTTGACGGATGCCCCGACCTGGATCATCGACCCTGTGGATGGTACCATGAACTTCGTTCACAGCTTCCCTCATTCCTGCATTTCGATTGCCCTGCTGGTTGAAAAGGTCGCGGAAATTGCCATCATCTACAATCCGATTTTGAACCAGAAATTCACTGCTCGTCGTGGCAAGGGTGCGTTCATGAACGGTAAGGCAATCCGTGTGTCCGGTGAAACTCGGCTGGAGCACGCCCTGGTCACCACGGAGTTTGGAACCAGTCGTGAGGAGGAAAAGACTACGGTTGTTCTGGAAAACATTGGCAAGCTGGTTCGCGTAGTTCATGGGTAATTTTGGACTTAATTTTGAATGATAAACCTCTGAAAACAAAAACATTCCCCACCCACAGAATGCGCAGTTTGGGATCGGCAGCCCTCAATATGGCGATGGTGGCGCTGGGAGGGGCGGACTTCAACTACGAGTATGGAATCCACGCGTGGGACATTGCCGCCGGAGATCTGCTGGTGCGCGAAGCTGGTGGAGTTTGTCTCGACCCGGCTGGCGGACCGCTCGATTTGATGTCACGTCGTGTGTTAGCTGCGAGCTCGCAGGAATTGGCCGATAAAGTGGTCGCCATGCTGACGCAGTACTACCCGCAACCGAGAGATTAAGAATTACTTAACTGAAAAAATATTGGATTAGAATGTCTATTTAACTGAAAAGTTAATCTGGTGTACTTTAAAATGTTTTTCTTAAAAAATGAGTAATCTTTCCATTTT
The DNA here is from genome assembly GCF_015732765.1 of Culex quinquefasciatus. Classification (NCBI taxonomy): domain Eukaryota; kingdom Metazoa; phylum Arthropoda; class Insecta; order Diptera; family Culicidae; genus Culex; species Culex quinquefasciatus. The sequence continues at coordinate 177,875,268 of NC_051863.1, forward strand.
GTGTATTTTTGTTAAGGTCTCAAGATTAATATACCTTTTCTTGAAGTAATGTTAAGTTCAATAGTGCAATATTTTGTACCTCATATTTAAATTCTGTGCCAGTTAACGAACAAAAAGTAGTTATTAAATATGATCAATATTACTTTCGAGATATTCAATAAAGCGTTAAAACTGCATTCAACTTTATTTATGTATTCTTCAAGAGATTTAAACTAATGGGGTTCAAAGCCAGTTATCGATCAGACCACGGGAACCCCACCCCCAAATCCATTGAAATTAGTTACATAAATCGTAGAATTGTATGGAGATGCAACTGTTTTCTACCGGTAAAATGCGTAAACATTTCTTTATGAATGTGCTTTCCCGACTCCACCATGTTTTCAGTTTTTTTCTACGAAGTTATTAGCTTACAAAAAGAAATCAATTTTAGCACGACACGTGCAGCACGAGTCTAACAAATTTCATAGTTTATTTTGAGAGTTGGCATTCGCTGTTTATCGTTCCCTCCTACAACAAACAGTGTTTACATAAGACTCGAGATAAAAATAAGACACGTTAAACGTACTCTCCAAAATTAATCTCTGTATTCGTCATGTAATTTGATCATAATATTTACCCTGCTTGTTAGATGTGATGCTGTGGCTTTCATCTTGGGAAAATGGAACGCTAAACTAGCAAAAATCTGTTTTACAAAATTTTCGATTCTCGTAAATTAAGAAGAAATCATGTAATTTTTTGATTTGCTTCATAATACGACAAAAGTGTAGCCTTTTCTTGTAAAATTGTTGATAAAAGGATTAATGTAATCTGTAAACATGATATCTACAGTTTCTTTTTATAAATGGTCCAATAAGCTAGTCTTTCATATTTTTATAAGACTTTAAGAAAAAAAAACTCCAGATATCTTTTCTAGAACAGATGCAGGGGAAATATACCCATTCCCAGCAGTCTAAACCTTGGTAGAGTCATCCCTCATATTCGGAACAGTTGACTGATCGGCCAACGTTCAAAAAATCATAGCAAATCGATAGGGAAGAGTGGGGAGACTTGATCCCCGGGGACCTTGATCCCAAGCCTGTATCTCGTCAGCATGTGGTTAAAACAATTAGCTTTGTTCTAGAAAGTTGTGCGAAATTAACTAAAACTCATTGTAGAAAACAAAGAAAAAAATAAAAGATGATTAGAATGAGTTACACACATTTTTCTAAAAAGTGCTGCAAAAAACTTCCAAGAGATCTTTTTTCTTTGTTTTGATAAGTATAGAAAACACTCAAAAATTATTCAAAAAAATATTTTTTATAAATAAATTGTTTGATAAACATATCAACCCCACGCATTTGACGTTAAATTTATCGTCATACTATTTTTACAATCAATTGTTTAAAAAAGTGCGTTTAGGGAGACTTGATCCCTGCAGTTTTACAGTCACTCAAATCAGCCTCAAGATTAAATAATTGGGCTGGGTTTTCGTACATAGTTTCCTTTAGTATAGTTGTACATAACTTATTGCAGTTTGAACCATTTTTCAAAAGTTTTGTAAACAAAATTACCAGCTTTTGTAAACATGTTCAATTTTGGTCTAAAAAAGAAAAATTTAAGTTTTTAAATATTTTGCATGCTAAACTTGTTATATTTTGAACACAAACGTACATGTTTAACGTGAAATTGCTGTAACTTATAGAAAATTAAAAGTTTGGATGAATAAGAAACATTTTGCTTAAGATTTCTTCAAAATGTTTAAAGGGGGATCAAATTACCCCCAACATTTTGAAAATGCCGGTTTAAAATTTTTTTTTTAAACGCTTGGCATAATTCGAAGAATTTATCTGATGAAATACCCTTATCAGCCAAACATACTTGAATGTCTAAGCTTTCAATTCATGCAAAAATTTCATAGTTTTGTGAGAAATGGACAGAGTTATGTGCGATACAAAAAAGGGGATCAAGTCTCCCCACTCTCCCCTAATTGAACATAATGCTATGCTTTTACCTTCATGTGAAAGCTTTTCTTGAGATCTTTCGATTGATGTATTGACCGACTGTAATTTTTTACGTTTTATATCAAATTTTCAAAGAAAAACATTGACCCATGAAATCCACAAATTCGGAACACTTTTTTTCTTACGGATGTTAACAAACGTTGGTTTACTCCAGGAGTAAACATTTTTTACAAAATAATGACTTCACACACTGAAACCAATGAAACTCAAGCTTTGTTATGTTTTATGAATGGTCCGATATTTTTTTTGGGAAAATATCAATTAAATTTATGTGTTCCACAATTGTGGAAGGCACAATAATATCCCACAATTATGGAACAAAATTATGCTTAAGGTCTCGGGCCGTCTGGAACGCGGCGGAGGGGGGCGCAACGTGCAAGGTGGTTAGACCAAGTGGAGGAAGATCTGAGAAGTGCGGGAGTTCCGAGTCGGAATTGGAGAGTAGCAGCCCAAGACCGGGTTCAGTGGCAGCGCATCTGGAGACAGCTCATGACCCGGGGGTTGTCTGAGCAGTAAAAGTAAGTAAAAGTAAGTAAATCTCGGATCTTACAGCTAACACAGCTTACAGCTGAACATATTTTTCTGTTATTTTTCATGATGTTTTACGTAACATGTTCAAAAATGGTAAATATTGTATAAAAGGATTTTGAGATAGGCGTCATCCATAAAGTATGTCACGCAAAAATCGGCCAAAATTAACCCCCTTCCCCCCTATGTCACACTTTGTCACACAAGGTTGAACCCCCCCTAAAAAAGTACGTCACATTTTGCCAGACCCCCCCCCCCCTTGTTTTCGATGTAATTTTTATATCTTGTACTTTTTATATCTTTAAACTCTCATAATTTTGGTATTTTTGCCAATTTTATTATGAAAAAGCTAATAAATTGTCTAATCATTCATTTTTTAGAATAAATATTGCGATATAAAAAAACAGTTTTGTATTTTTTTAAATTAGAAGACCTGGTATAACATTCAAGTATTAAAAAACCATGAAAACTGTTTTCAAAGCTTTGTATCTAATAAAATCAAACCATTTATAGCAGTTTTCTTATTAACACCCTGCTTTCAAAGCATTTATTTTTATCAAGCAAGAATATGCAAAATATTGAAGTTCCAGCTGAAAAAAATGTGACTATATAATAAATTATAATGTGATACCGTCATCAGGGGTGACATTGGGTCTGGGGGAGAGTTTGGGTCATACAAAAATACAGAAATTTGTATGACCCCTCCAAACTCAATGTCATAGTAAGTAAGCAAACAATTTTAGAAACGAGGATTTAATTTAATTGTGTACATTTCGAATTAATATTATGTAATCATAAAAAAACAACCTAGCGTGACGTCACAGTCTCACAAACCACCCTCCCCCCTTGGTCACATCTTGTTACACCTACGGTAACCCCCCCTCCCCCCCTAAGAGCGTACGTACTTTATGGATGACGCCATATAATATTTTAAAGAAGAAAAAAAAATGAAATTAGGTAAATGCATCGAACTGGATGTACCATGCTTCTCCATCGAAATGAATTCCAATACTTTTTACTGGAGATGCAAACCGGGGTTTTCGACGCATCGCGTGCGGGAATCTAAAATTTACGAAAAAGGGAAAAAAAATATCCAAAATTTACGTTAATGAAAGAGTCATAAATCAAAATCATATCTTGGAAACGTGCGGGTCGGCATCTCATTTTTTTATATATTAGTTAGGCTCTTTGGTTCAGACACAGTCAAAATGCCATTTAAAGTTTTTGTACGAGTTTTTCAAATGTTTGGCTGTTTTTTTCGGATTTCAAATTATATTTTCTTGTAAGGCAAACTATTCACCTTTCAATTTCGTCCAAAACAGTATTCACTTCTGCAATGTCATAATTATAAAGCCTGCACAATGTTTTGAAAACGAATTAAAACACAGTTTGTCTAATTTACTTCAATTGTTTATTAATTCCATCAGTTTTATTTTTATTTTTTTCTTCCATCTGGACAAGTTCTCAGTACTCACTTCGAGTGTGTTCTTTGCTTCAGAAAGAGTTTGAGTGAAAAATAAACGATTATTCATAGCACATTTCTGGGGGGAATGGGAGGGCTGTGGCATTTGTGGGGGTCACAATAGTTTAACAACACAAAACGTGGTGGAATGTCTTACACTCTAATCAGTTTGATTTGCTTCTAAAATTTGCTGCATTCTTTTTAGCCCGGGAGAGTCGAGTACACAACCAAGTAACAACAGGTCTATAAACTAATGATTCGTGGAGGCGGATTCATTTAGTTTTTTTTTTCTTCTAGTAGTCAGTTTTTTGTTTGCGATAGCTATTAGCTTTTGCGAAAATATTGTAAAAGTTCTACGTACGTAAATAACAATGTATAAATAGATAGATATATATTTCTGAGCTCCTAGAGTTCCATTGTCGTCTTCCATTGCTTCAATGCAAGTATTTGCGCGTTTTTTCATTACAATTATAATAAAAAAATATTTTATTTATTATATATGGTATTCCTTAGAAACTAATAAGTACTCTGCAGTGCGAACGCATAGAGGACGCGCGATTGTCGATCTTACGCGAGAAGAAAAAAACATAATAATTGAAAACTTATCAACACAAGGTGAAATTCGCTAGCTGATTGGAAACGGGTCGCCTTAAAAAAACGCTACACCATTTGCCGCGTTCCGTTATAGTTTGTTTAAAATTGACCTAAGACTACTACCACACTTTAAAGATACAGCACCAGTTTGTTCACTTTTAGCCACGCACGCACACGTACGCCGGGGTGGTCTTTATTCTCTAACTTTAATTTGAACTAATTATTCAAAGAGCTTGTTTCTGTTTGTTTGTTTTGCGGTAGTCTTTTTTTTCGGTTGAATGTGCTAAATGTTGTTACGTAAGAAACTAATCCGATTTAAAAAATTTAACTTGCGGTAGAAGTTGCTCACAATTGCGCTTGTTTTTTTTGTTGTTGTTGCTTATTTTGCTTTCAATTACTCGAGAAGGAATTCACAGTTCAGTTTGTTTGCTTTAAGATTAATTAGTTAAGTTATACAGTTTATGTGTATAGAGTTATTTGTCTTCGATAACGCCTTGCTTTTTTGTGGTTCTGTTGCGTTGGAATGGAGAAAAATGCATCCTACGTATTGACTAACGATCCTAAAAACGACATTCACTGGAGGGTTGAGGGGTACAATGAGAATGGGAGAGTATATTTGCTATAGTTACGTGTCCGATAAGATTTGATCTAAATAGTTTGAAGCACCACATTTTTTTCGTTTTAGGTTATGATTTTTGCTTTTGCTTTTTTCGGTTGTGGGAAAGGTCAACTGTGGTTAAATTCTACTGGTTTCACATCGATATCAATGATATGTAAGAAGTGGGTATGATACTGATATCGTTTTCGGTTGCTTTTCTGGTTCCGTCACATGATAATGAGAAATAGAGAGAGAGAGAGTGTGTTTGTTTCATTAGCTATCTACTGGGTGATGATGATCGTAACTCCGTCCTAACACATTCACTGCTCTAAATTGGTCTACACAGTAACGTCCACATTGATATAGATTTGGCAAGTCTCACATGTTCACAAAGTATTGGCCTCCCTTCTCCTCCTACTGCAAGTCCTCCTCGCACTTGGGCACATCGAAGATTTCCGCAAACAGCGGCGGCAACCGGATCGAGCTCCAGTTCTGCCGGAACCACTCCAGGTGGGCAAAGTGTTTGTCCCCGAGCATGCGCAGCTCGTGGATCTTAGCCTCTAGTGCCGGCATGATCTGCAACGCAGCAGCAGCGCTGGAACCAACGGCGGCCCCATTCGAGCGCGATCGGGTGATTTGAACGCGCAGCGCTTCGGCGATGCACTCGCGTGTCCTCAGGATCAGCTTGGTTTCGGTGAGGCCCGGCCGGTCGGATAGCAGGATCAGCGCCGAGTAGAGGCCGATCTCGGTATCGCTGAGACCGCACGCGTTCAGCCCGCTGACAAAGCTGAACAGTGCGTTGGCGTAGTCGACCTGTAATTAGAAATGCATTTTTATTCCTGTACTGCCCAAGCTATTTTTCTAGTTTTTTCCCATGTTCAGAGCTTCATTTTAGCAACTCTTGTTTTATCTATACGATTTTTGAACAATTCTCTACGAAATTGGCCGATTTCAATCATTTTATTTTTTTTGTATATTTTTATTCGGCTCAACATTCTGGAGGCCATTTTATGACCAAACAATCCATTTTGAATCATTGCAATGCATTGGTTTACACATAGCTTTCCATACAATTTTGGAAGCTGTTTATAAAAAAATGGTACGTAAATATAAAAAAATCTGGAACTTTTAAAGGAATTTTTTGTTCGATTTGGTGTCTTCAGCTAAGTTGTATTAATGAGAACTATTCAGAATTAAATAAATACACGGAAAGATTTTTTAATAAAATTTCTTTCACAAAAATTCAGTTTCCCCAAATCTTTTTTTATATGTTATAGGCAGACATGCATTGGCACTGAACGCTGTTAGCACGCGTGCTATTTTAACGGATAGCACTGCGCTTTCAATCATAGCACTCGCCCTGGCACTCGAACAAAAATGGTAACCAGGTTGTTTTTTTCATTTGTTGATTTCAAGTTTACTGTTATTATTGTCCAGAATGTGATGAAACTAACTACAACCACATTCATCTGTAAATTTGGTCCAGTGCTAGTGTTCAAGGAATGTAAGCAGAAGATCCAAAAAAAAGAAGAAGTTCTAATCTTTTCAAGGTGAACATTTTTTTTGCTTTTAGCAAAACTCGTAACATTTTTTTTTAAATCAACGCAGATTATTGTCCTGGAATCAAAATAATAAGCTTCATGTCATAATCAAGTTGGAAGTACCCGAAAATCAGTTCCAAGTGGCCTGGAGACATTAATAGACGCGACAAGGCTAGCATTTGAATGGGTACATAATTTGAATTTGAACTTCCTGAAGATTTTGCGGACCCTGAGATTTATTTTTTATGGAAGAATCTGGAATAAGGTATGTTGCAGTTGTAATAGATTCCCGTTGGCTGGTAATAAAATTTGCTTGAGAACTTTTATTAAAAATTCTCCGTAAAAAGGAAAAAAAATTATGAGTGCTAAATGGGAGTGCTAAATAGCATGCTTTGAACTTGGTGAAAGTGCTAAATTTGAAGTGCCAGTGCAGAGCGTGCCAATGCACGTCTGGTTATAGGTGACAAAAATCGCAATTTTTGAGCCATAGAGCATAACATTTCAAAAGGCCAAACATTGAAATTGACGCCCATTTGATATGTTAATGTATGTCTTGATTCCAAAGTTTTCAAAGCATTTTATTTTTTGATAAGATCATAAATTTTGGGAAGAAAATGAGGGATCGCTTGAATGAGACTTTAACCTTCCTACGGTATTTGGGTTCTTTTCGGCGTTTTTGAAAATTAAATTTACCATAACTTCTGCTATGCTTACGCTAGAGCCTTATTTTACAAAACAAATAAACTACGGACGACCCCTAGGGAAGCGTCCATAAAAAAAGTTAGTTTGAAGGTATTGGAGTCCTTTTCGACTTCAAACTTTAAAAAATCATCAAAAATCCATTTGCCGGAGATGCAGGTCGTCAACGTTGGGGTCTCAAAAATGTATTTTTTTGTTGTAGCCGAATCCCGGTGGCCACAGTGACCAAATCCGTGTTTCCAGGTCGGTTTCGGAAAGGGGACATCCTCAGCTTTCATTTGTGACCAAAAGAACCAGAATCAGTCAAAAATTGACGATTTCTTTAAATTTTTGGGTTGAAAAGTGTATGATTTTTTTAATACCAAGGGAAGGTTAAAAATTTAAAATTTCTTGTTTTTTTTCAGCAACCAGAGGTCCAATCTTCAATGTCTCATAGGCAATGTTATTGAAAATTCTCTATTTTTTCGAAAAAAAATTGCTTGAATGGATAATCGTTAACACTATTAAAAAAAATCGAAAAACGGGAATTTTACAGTTATAAGTAACCTTTAAGTGACTTTATCTTGAAAACGGCGCACTTTATCAAAAAAAAAAAAAACGTAAATAAAAATCGAATATAAATTTGATTTTACATGAAAAACTAAAGGATTTTTTTACTGAAATCTCTATTTATTCAAAAAACATTTTTGAGCAATTCCAGCTCAAATCAGGAAATTTTCTGGTACTTTTGTACCCGACCCTCTCTGATTTCAATGAAACTTTGTAGACATGTTATCCTAGGCCTATATAAGCCATTTTTGTGTATATGGAGCCAATTGTACTCGAAAATGAAACCGATAGTGGGAATCGATTCTCCAGACAATTTTACATAAAAGTCTCCATATTGACTATTGTCCTAAGTTCAATCCTTGCGAAGTTACAGCGGTTTTAAAAATAAAAATGTCGAAAAAACAGCTTTTTTGGTGGTTTTTGGCATTTTCTATATGACAGACTTGATTTTTCAGTCTCAAAAATATTTTTACCGGAAAGCTCGTCTAATTTCCCATAAGTTTGTCTTTGACAGCTTTTCAATTTGACTTGTTTTAATATTTACGTAAGATGATTTACTATCCAGATTTCTACCACACTGAACAAAATTCTGTTTTCAGTAATGAGAAATGTAATTAAGCTTATATCTGTAAGCCCATGCATCCAATTGAAAGGCTGTCAAAGGCAAAAAAACTTCATTCAATATTATGCCCCGTGGCGTTTACGTCGTTCTGGTGGTTATGTGGTAGTAGAATCAGCTAATTGCATTGCTAGCAACAATTCCTCATACTGGAAATAATTAAAATTGTAAAAATTACGGACTTACTAGCGATTGTTCCTCTTGCCCCACCTTCCCCTACGAAAAAAAATTGCCACCGAGCTCTGTATTTTATAAATGATGTTTTTGGAAGAAAAAAAATAGAAAAATAGCCCTTCATTTTCTAACGCCAATATGTTAGCAACTAATGGTCAAATTTTCAAACGTAAAAAAATGATATTTTTCAAATATAACTCCAGGCTTATTTAAATAGTGTTCATGAATTTAATTTTTTAAAAAGTCACAAAATAGGTCGATTTTGCAGGTATGTTGAAAAAAGTGCACTCGTTAAAAAAACTGTAGGTATGGCAAATTCAACTTGACATCAAAGAATTTGTTTTGCTTTCGAGTTATTTTTTTCACAAAGTCATAAGGCTAGTACAAATTTTATTCAAAGTTATTGAACCTCAGCTCGTCCAACATTTTTGCGTTCAATGTTCAAAAGATGCCTTTTTTGGTCTCCTAAACCTAAAAAAATAAAAAAAATCTAATAGTACGCGTTCTGTGGATCCAACTTTCAGTAATAAAAAGCTAATTAACCCCTTCCCGCCCAGAGCAAAATCGATTTTTTTACGTGTTTCACCATTACTCGTAACTGGATTGACCAAATTGGATGAAATTTTAATGGTTAACAGTTAACATTCTATATAAACTAATGCAGGTTGGACCAGGTTGAAAAAAGGGTCGGTGCAGCGAAATTTAGTTTTGAAGACAAAAATTAGTGGTGCTCTGGAGTAACCATGGCTGTTAGAGGGTTAAAAAATGACAAAATCGCATAAAACAATTGAAATAATCCATCTCAAAATTTTCTGAAAAATAAGTGTTCTGCCATGCTATTTAAAAATTCAAAATTGGTAAAAAATTGATGTTTGGATCATTTTTAGATCAAAGCGCGTCTAGAGGTCTAGATGTCTTTAAAAGTTAATTACCCATCATTGCGATTACTACACTTACATCATAGATGACCTCCAACTGCTGCCGTGACACGTACACCCCATCGTCAAAGGTCAGCGCGTGCTCGGTGGCGGCCTTGGCCGCATGGCTCAGCCAAACGTCAAAGAAGCCCAGCTTAATCAGTATCAACTGATCGTCCTGCAGAAACTCCCCGAAGCCGGGCACCCGCTTGGCAAACTCCACGATCCGCTGCACCGAGGGCGTCATCCGGAGGGCGTACTGTTGCCACAACCAGACCCGCTGATCCTCAACGGTGTCCAGCGATTGGTAGATCAGCTGTCGGAAGAGAGAAAGCTAGTTAGTTAGCAATTTAATGTTGACATCTCAAAAACTCGTCTCACGTCATGCTTCTCGCTGTAGTTGACCAGCGACACCCGGTTCAGCTCCTTGACCAGCTCGGTGGTGTAGGTGCAATGGCCCCGGTGCGCCTGGGCCACGCACTGGATGATATCGTAGATGGACAGTTCCGGCGGGCTGAAGGTCATCGAGTCGGGCAGAATCGTACCCACGATGGCCGCCGTCGACGTGCTGATCTCCGCACAGTTGGTCATTGCGGGCTCGAGGCTCAACCCGGTGCTGCTGTTGTTGTTATTACTAATGCTATTGTTGTTGTTGTTGTTATTACTATTGCTGGCACTAATTACTGGCATTGAGGGCGGCGTGGGCGTTCCTCCGACACCGCCGCCACCGCAGCTGCTCTGGTTGCTGCTGCTGTTGGTGCTGCTGCTCAACTGGGACACCGGCGTTGGTGTCGTCGAGTTGACGCAGACGTTCATTTCCTCGGCGCAAGCTCCGGCTTCGCGGGACTTTTTCGGGACGCGGCCATAGCGAACGGCTGTTAATGAAAGAGAATAGGGGAAATTTTAGGCAATTTTCGAAGTCAGTCAGTTTTTGTGAAATTTTCTCAGAAAATCAGGAAGAAAAATGTTGCCCAAAATAAAAATAAACAATTGCATTTTTTAGCAGAAGGAATTGTAATCTTTGAAATACTTTTTATAACAAGTGCATTTTGGTGTCTTCAGATAAAAATTTCGTCAATTCTTGAATTATGTCATAAAATAATCTCCTGAAAAATCTTAAAATAAGCTCGCATGTGTCAGCTGTACGGAGTTGGTTTTATTTTGCATCGCACGCCAACGTCGATTTTCCACACGGCTAGTTCGTAATCAAAACCGGTAGGAAAGACAGCAAAAAAAAAACAAGGTGGGTGAAAAAGTGCATGCAGCATACTTTTTCCGCCTTTCTTTTTTCGCCACCCCCTGTAGCGTCATGCCCTATTGCAGCATAGAAGCAGCATAACACGTTTCGCGGCGGCATTCGAGCATTGGTGCATTCATTGTATTTCCTTTCCTTATGCATACACACACACACCAAAGACAGACAGACAGACACGTGCCACCCGGTTGGGCACGACGAGCAGGAGGTACATAGGAAGCTGGGTATTGAGTTATACATTTTCTCTTCCGGTTTTTATTAAATTGTTTCGGAGTTTGCTTATCATTTTCCCATAATCTAGTTGGAGCTTAGTGCCATTTTCTCTTGCATTTTCTGCGTTATGCAACCGAGCGTGGGCAAGATGTAGTATGAATGATGCGGTTGGATTTTCCGAATAGAGTTGTGGTGTTCCTATCAGCTATGTTTTACAACAAAATTGATTTCGAAACTTTACAACAAATTTGTTTGGTGAAACCTAGAGGTGGACAAAACCGCTCATTTTCGTTCGCTCACTAAAAAGAGCCGCTCTTTTGAACGGCTCTTTCGCTCTTTTTCAAAGTTTTGATAAAAATGTTATTTTTAAGAACTGTGTGATTTTATGAACTCTTTTCTAAATTCTGATTTAATCGATTTATAGAAAACACTGAAGTTAAATCAGGCAAAAGTTTTTTTTTTCATAATCTCTCAGCTATTTAGTAAATTTTTGGTAATATTTTACAAGCTATGCAAGCTTAAATGCTCAAATTTGTATTCGTATAATGCTTTAATGTACGATCAGTTAAATAAAGAAAAGCTTTTTCATTTTGTTTAGAAAATCATTTACTTTTGGAATTTCAAAGAAAAGTAGGAAACGGAAAATATGTTTGGAACCTTTAAAGTGGTGTTGTGGCAGCAATGCTATTTTGGGATTATTTTTTATAAGCAATTATTTTTCAATTTTCAATTCTAAAAACAAATTTTGTGATGCAATTTGTTCGAAATTCGATATATTTATAACAAGTTTAAAAATCATTCTATCTTGGAACGGTTCATTAAAAAAAACCGGAATTTAAAAAAGAATCGCGGTTCTTTTTTTGTGAGCCATGGTTCGTTCGCTCTTTTTAGTGAACCGGCTCTTTGAGCGGCTCGCTCTTTTTTTGCCCACCTCTAGTAAAACCCATTTTAAAACTCATAGCGTTCGTCTAGTCTGAAGTTTTCAATTTTGGATCCACATGTCAATCCAAAATGAAACTTGTAACACAAATAAAACATAAACATTTAACTTACAAGCCATGGTTTCAGCGTTTAAATCAAAAAGTGTTTTAAATTGCATTATTTCCCGGCGTTAAGAATCATACATACTTTGATTTTTTTTTTGATTTATGTAATACTTCGTGAAATCCCGGGCAGACGGTAATAACAAAATTAATAATATTTCAATAACAAATCCTGTTAAAATAACAAAAAAAGTTATTATTTTCCTTTCCTCTTCCTATCCCCCTACTATCCCAGCAATAGCAACAGGTTTTTTGCGAGTGTTTTCCTGTTTTCCGTTTCGTTTTTCAACAAACTTTATTTCCATCCATTGAGATAAATGTATTAGTCACAGCTGTAAGGATCCCCCAAAACTCTGTACTGCACCTATAAAATTATTGTTAAACGATAACTAAACAAAAAAACAGAATTGAATTGAATTGAAGTTATTATTTTATCCTGAACTTCAACTTCAAGAAGAAAAAATAATAACAGTTTCTGATAAAATAACAAGATTTGGAATTGAAGTGATATTAAACTTAAAATGTTTAATAACACGCTGAGTCTGCGATCAGCAGAGAAGCGAGTCAGACGTGCGTCCCTCACAAACCAAAAAAGGGCTTAAAAAGTGCAAAAATGCTTCACGGTAAGAAAAAGAGGCGGTCCTCACCAGCAGGATCGGCAGATTTGAAGAAGCAAAGAATGCCGAAGCGCTACCTGCAAAGCCAGGCAGTTTGAGCAAGGACGCTCAAAAATTGTCTGGAAACCAATTCGCTACCCTCCCTGTGGACGTGAGCGAGAAGGAAGAATTTGAACGACGGGAAAAGTTGCCACCCATTTTTGTGAAAACATCGTCATCGGATTCGGTGCGAAAGTGGCTGACCGGATTTATCAAGTCTGGTGCTTTACGAGCTTCCATTCGCTTGTGTGCTGATGGACTCAAAATTCTGCTACCTACCAGAAAGGATTACAACTACGTTCGGGATTTCCTGAACAACACAAAGATTGAATACTACAGCCATGACGATCCAGGTAAACGCCCCATGAAACAGGTCCTCCGAGGCCTGTACGACATGGATGTGAGTGTGCTGAAAGAAGAGCTCAAAACTCTTAAGTTGAACGTGATCGAAGTCTTCAAGATGACGAGACACAACAAAGACATCAAGTATCGTGATCAACTGTACCTGGTTCATCTCGAGAAAGGATCGACAACGCCGTCTGAGCTGAAAGCAGTTCGGGCAATTTGCAACATAATCGTGACTTGGGAACGTTATCGCCCAGTGCACCGTGACGTGACACAGTGTTCGAATTGCTTGCAGTTTGGACATGGTGGAAGGAACTGTTTCATCAAGAGTCGTTGTGCAACCTGCGGAGGTGAGCACAAAAGTCAAGTGTGCAACACAATCAACGAGAACATCGAAGCGAAATGCTTTAATTGCGGCGGCGACCATTCTACCAAGAATCGAAGCTGCCCAAAACGAGCTGAGTTTGTAAAAATTCGGCAGCAAGCGACGACGAGGCACCAACCAAATCGTCGCAAAACACCACCAGCATACACGGACGTGGATTTTCCTGCTTTGGCGTCACCAGGAGCAGGATCTACTCGAGTGGTTCCAAATCTGCAGCCATTGCCGTTGAATCAGCGGCAAAGAGTTGCAGAGCATACAACACCTCCAGGCTTCAGTCAGCAACCGAGGGAAAACCAACCAACATCAACGGGTGAAGGCAGTAGTGACCTGTTTTCACCACAAGAACTTCTGAATATTTTCATCGAGATGACAACAACACTGCGTGGTTGCAAAACTCGTGCGGAACAAGTAAGAACGCTTGGAGGATTTATCTTAAAATACAGTTCGTAGTTTGCTCGTTGTAATGATTTTGAATATTTCAATGAATTTACTTTTTTAGTTTTAAGTTGGGATTAGTTGTTAAAGCGATTTTTTTTCTTTTTTACCCAAATGTATTCGATTTAATGCAAAAATGTAAAACAATTTGAAATAAATAAATAAATGTGAACAGTTAACAATAAAACGAAAAATATAACAAAGATGAAGAGCATTCAGCCATACCACTTAGAATGTAAATGAAATGTAATTATTATAAGAATGTTCAATAAAGACATATTTAATTTCAAAAAAATTTAATAACACGCTAATAAGAGGAAATGTTATACATTTCAAAAACTCTCCTAATAACAAGATTTGTTATTCGTTTGGTATTCTGACTTAGAAATAATATTATCTTAAATCGCACAACCCGGGCAGACGGTAATAACATAATTTATAATATTTCAATAACAAATCCTGTTAAAATAACAAAAAGTGTTATTATTTTATTCTGAAGTTCAACTTCAAGAAGAAAAAATAATATCAGTTTCTGATAAAATAACAAAATTTGGTATTGAAGTGATATAATATTGAAAATGTTTAATAACACGCTAATAAGAGGAATTATTATACATTTCAAAAACTCTCCTAATAACAAAATTTGTTATTCGTTCAGTATACTGACTTAGAAAAAAAAATTACCATAAATCGCACAAATGGAAAAGTTTTTTAGTGCCCATAACACAATTTATTATTATTTTTTCTTTTGTTAGAAAGGTTTAGATCTTTGGTATAATTTTGACCATTTTCGCCAAGGTCCTTAAGCTATTTTTTTTTTTTCTAAAAAGTAGAAAATTTGAAAGGTGATTTTTTTTATTAATTCCATATACCCAAAAAGGGCTTTGCTAATATTGGCTAGAACTATGGGATAATTTTGACCAATTTCGTCTGGGTCATTATGGGGTCCTTAAGCTAAAATTATTCTAAAAAGTTGAAATTTTAAATGTTGATTTTTTAAATTATTTGATATACCCCCTAAGGGACTTTGCTAATATTGGTTAGAACTATGGTATAATTTTGACCAATTTCGTCTGGGTCATTGTTTTAGCCATGAAATGGGGTCCTTAAGCTAAAATTGTTCTAAAAAGTTGAAATTTTGAAAGCTGATTTTTTTTAATTATTTTATATGCCCCCTAAGGGACTTTTCTAATAATGGCTAGAACTATGGGATAATTTTGACCAATTTCGTCGGGGTCATTTATTTGACCATGAAATGGGGTCCTTAAGCTTGAATTAATCTGATAAAATTAACTTTTGAAAGCTGTTTTTTTTTAGTTTGTTATATTCTCTAAGGGTAATAATTTATTTATTGAGAATTTTTGAAATGTGAATAACAAAAACTGTTATTATTTTCACAGAGCAAGGAAGTCGGAGCTGACGTTGAAGTTCGAGCTGGAGTGAGACCTCGGAGACGGCATTCGGATTCAGAAGAAACCCGACTCTGCAGCCCTGACTAGTACAAGGGAGTTTAGGCAACTGCAGGTTTATTTGCAAATAACATATTTCGATCTTCTCACAATATCAAAAACTGAGCTTCCCAAGTTATTTCCGTCTGCTCGGGAAGGATTTTTTTGCGAAAAAAATGTTTTCATCAATATTTTGATATTTTGATAACAAGTGATTGCAAAACAACTGGACTGAGTTAAAATGCATCTTAAAACACTTTTTTCATTCAAATGTTGAAATTACTGAGATAACAATTTTCATTTTTTATAATAAAAGAAACATAAAATTACGAAGGATACACACTTAGATTTTTTACTGAATTCGGTAAGGTTTACCGAATTTTCAACTGCTGTACAGTTCGTCATATTGAATGTTTGCCCTTTTTAAAACCGTAGTACCGTCAACTGGGGTGAATTGGGACACATGGGGCGAATTGTATACAATATTTTGATTAATCTGGTTGGTTTCGGATGAACAGACTCTGACCAACAAAATGTTTACATTCATTTCCAAATTTAAAACCTTTAAGTGCTCTAAACACTGCTGTCCCTATTCAGACTGTAGTCCCGATTCACCCCAGATGACGGTAAGTAATTCAGTAATTCCAGTATTACTCCGCTATTGTGCAGTGATTCCTGTATCTCTAGAATTATCTAGTAATTCCGTAGTTATTCGTGTAATTTCATAGTTACTCAGTAATTCGTTTATTTCCCATTAAATTAAGTAACTACCAGTAATTCATTAAAGGGAAATTGGTAGAATGCATTTTGCTTTTGCTTGATGCCTTTTATGGTTGTAAGAAGTACAGAGCGGATTCGGAATGTCCGCTGATTTGGATGCTCTCTAATTCAAATGCATTCGGATGAAAAAGCACTCAAACGTCAAAATCAGTTGTCAAACTGATGTTGATATTTACCCCATTATTTGATGATTTCCAAGTAGGGCGTCCAATTTTCCCGGGTTATGAGTTAAAATAATTTTTTTTTCTCTGTTGTGCTTTAAATTTTATATGTACCGCATTTCTAATTCAAACTAAATATCTTATAAATATTTGTTTTTCATTTATTTTTATACGACATGACTAAAACAGTTGAAAAAATTGGTTTTAGATGTCTAAAAAACAAAAATGACAACAAATAAAATGGTACCAGTTTATGTAAAATTTTAGAAAAGTTTAAACTTATAAATTGTAATGCTATTGTAATTTCCAGGCCAAAATTTGAATTTTGTTCAATTCCGGGAATTCCCCGTACAAAATATAAAAAATCTCGGGATTCGGGAAATCCCGGTTTTTGAAAAAAAAAATCCCGGGAATTTTGTGCCGGGAATTCCCGGGAATTTTGTGCAGGGAGTTCCCGGGATGGACGCCCTATTGCCAAGCACGTGGTTTTGTGCGTTTGACAGCTGTCAGTCGATCCAATTCCAAAGACTTTTCTTAATATGCTGCAAGCTAGGCCGTAATTCCAAGTTATTTTTATAAATTGTAGCAATTCTTCGTGGTTACTGGCAATCCCAAATAATTCTGCGAAATCAAAGTAATTCGTGACATATTGTCAGTAATCCTTGTAATTCCATTAAGACTGGTCAGTAATTCTTGATGCTGGAAACCCCTCACTATTTAGAAAAAAATCACTAAATAGAAAAAAATTCCAAAAATAACTTTTTTTTCTAAAATTCATAACTTTGCGGCTGATTTTGTGACCATACATCTCTAAGGCCCAAAAGTTGCGGGGTTTTGACTCATAAAACGTCAACAAATCTCGAAAATAAAAAAATACGTATTTTGGGAAATTGAATTTTCGTGAAAAAAAGATAATTAAAAATATGGATTTTTTTCCGTGGATATCGTCATGACGCAGGCTTCAGTTGAATAGAATGTCCCGAGAAGGGAAAGGATTTTTCATCTGAAGGCAAAATAAAGTTTAAATATTTAAAATATGGGTTATTTATGACAACAGTTCCATCAGAAAGTCTCACCTCAATTCAAATATTTTCGAATATTTTCATTGCACTAACTGCATCGAGTACGGACAGTTCCCAAATCTGCATGGGAGCTTGTACAGAGAAAGAAATTGCTCATGTGCTCAGAAATACCTAAAATTGGTTCCCTCACCATACAAAATCGTGTGTAAAAAGTACTTGACTCTAGATGATCGAATTTGTAGTCCAGCCGGGTAAATTTGAATCAATGTAATTTTCATTCTAATTTTGCTGTGAAACTATGAATTCAAGTTACCTTCAGTTTATACTGATTTCTCACATATGATATTTCTCCAATCACATTAATGAAACCCTGATTTGCTTTAGCAACACGATATAACTTGTATATTTTCTTCTTCTTCAGAATATTCCCCCCAATAATCACTCGAAATTGCTTTTCTAACGCTGTATCAAAGCATTAAGTCTTCCTTGCAAACAGCATCCACTCAATGATCATCTTCCTTGAAGCACAAAACTAAAAAAAAAAAATCACACCCAACTCCACGCGAATCCGTCCCAAAACTGCACAACTCGCACTTCACCGAAAACAACAGAAAAAAAACTTCAACCAACCACCTCGAGCTCACTAGAATGTTGAAACGAAAGTAAAAGTCGCTGCAAAATTGTGCATCGCCCACCGTCGTCGTCGTCGTCGTTAACACTGCTGTTGCATCGTTGCAGTTACCCCCGGTGACTTGAGCCGATTTCCACGTGGTGCTGGCTGGTGGTGGTAGGAAAGCCAGCCTAACCTATTGCACAAAAGTGAAAGAAAATCCGGAAGAACTCCGCCAAATGCAAACACTGGGGTGGGGATTTGTCACTACGAAGGGAGGGATGCATTAGCATAAGCCCTTTGACACCCCACTGGCAATTTCTCCACTGGGTAAACAAATCGACTCTTGAAGGTATCAAAACCGCACGGACCTCCCCTCGCGGTGATCCTTGCAAACTTAGACTGGCTAAGCTGAGCTCTTGGCGGCAGCTTCGCTGCGATATTTACTCTTTTCTCCGTTGATATAGCCCGATCGGACGGCGCACTGTGTCTTAGCTTCGATCGAAATAAGGGTAAAAAACATGATGACTCGAATTCCGATAACATTACGGCATTACTTTAAATACTGCATGCCTTTTTTGATGTAAAACATAGGAGATGTTAATAATAACATTCAGTCAAAAGGGACCCAAACAGTTTCAAACAAGTTTTCATACAATTTTGTGGGCTGGGGCGTCCAATTTTCCCGGGTTCTGAATTTCCCGGGAAGCGGGAAACATATTTTTTGAATCCCGGGAATTCCCGGGATCTCGGGAATTTTTTGAAACAGTTATACAATCTATGTTTTTATAATATTTGTTATGTTTTTCTAGCTTCAATCATAGAATTAACTCAAAAATGTAATTTGATAATGAGCTACACTTCAATTTGAACAAGGGCAGCAGTCTTTATATAGTTTAAAACAGTTTAAAAAATGTGTTATTTGATGTGCGTTTATTTCTTTTATTTATTTATTAAATAATATTTATTTAATTATATAACATGACTACAAAAGCTTAAACAATTGCATTGAAACTGTCTAAAACAACAAGAAATAAAATTATACCAGACAATGTAACATTTTGGATAAGTATAGAATGTTATGTTTTATATTTGAAACATATTTCAAAAATTATCTTTAAGTCACTACCGTCAACTGGTCAATAAATTTGGAAATCGGTGTACTAATTGTTTTGTTCTGTTCCTGTTCTAACCAAAAACAATCAAAACAATCAGAACATTATTCTTAAAAAATAGCTTAAACAGCTATCTTAATTCGTTACATTTGTCCTGATTTGCTTCAGATGCCGGTTTTTTATAGTTATTTTTTAAAAATCATACTTTTTTCAAGTTTAAAGTCATAAATATATGTGAATATAATAATAAGTCTAATTAAAAAAAAATAATAGAAAATATTTAAGACAATATTTAAGACGCAAAGCATTTTGCGGATCTGTAATCTGAATTTTTAACAATTTTCCCTAATAAGCCAAATTAATCCTGATATATGCCGATATCTATTTCCAACCCCAAATCTAAATTTCTAGACCAAAATTTGGTTTGTTTTCAATTTCGGGAATTCCCGGGACAAAATATAAAAAATCCCGGGATTCGGGAATTCCCGGTTTTGGAAAAATCCCGGGATTTTTGTCCCGGGAATTCCCGGAACGGACGCACTATTGTGGGCTGTAAATGTTCGACAATCTGTATCTTGAGAAGGGATTTTTTGACCGAATCCCAGTCTTTGGCTTAGTGGTCCCGATTTTTATTTTTAATTCATTATTACTTATAGCCTAAATTAAAGTTTTTGAAAAAAAAGGAAATATTGTCAAACATTTTTTTTTACTTAAAATCTTTGCATATTCAGGTAAATTTTTCGTAAAACGATATTTTTTTGAATTTTAGAAAAAATGTATAAAGTAATAGCTTACCTGCAAGCAATATTTTTAGAGGGTTAAAATTTCTTACCATTTGTGTTACTTTGGTAATCACAATGATTTATGATTCAAGAGAAACCTAGAGGGGTTAAACATTTACTTGAACATATTCAAATGTTATGGTTGTTTGTTTTTCGATTCAAAATCATTTTTTATAAAAAAAAACCAGTAAATTTAAAACGAATTTAATTTTTATCATTGAATTGTGAATTAATAGTTTCCTAAATGAGGTATAATTAAATAACAAAACATTTTATTTATTTAAGTTTTAACTTCAAGAGGCTCTAGCAACCATCAGCCCGAGTAAAAAAATACAAAAAAGAAAATTGCAGGATTTCCTAGATCTTAAAAACACATTTCTGGAGGGGATAATTCATATAGTATTTTTTAACTGCAAAATTTTTTACATTAATGCTTGACATTTTATTTGAAAATATTTTCGTTTTTCCTTCATAAATAACTATTTTTTGAAAATTGATTTCTTTGTTAGCAAACTCTGTCCCGGGCAGACGGTAATAACAAAATTCATGCCATTTCAATAACAAATACTGTTAAAATAACAAAAATTGTTATGGAATCTTCTTGAAAATCCATTTTTGCATAAGAGTTAAAAAACAATTTATGTTATCATAACAAAATTTGATATTGGTTGACAGCCAAAACAACTTTGGAATAACATTTTTTGTTATGGAAGAATACCTACAACTGTTATTAGGATGATCGGATTAGT
Organism: Culex quinquefasciatus; assembly: GCF_015732765.1. Taxonomy (NCBI): domain Eukaryota; kingdom Metazoa; phylum Arthropoda; class Insecta; order Diptera; family Culicidae; genus Culex; species Culex quinquefasciatus. The sequence goes on from NC_051863.1 coordinate 177,895,948, forward strand.
TGTTAAAATAACAAAAAACAATAACACAGATTTGTTCGAAAAATTACTATAAATGTTAATAGTCTGTTATTACAATAACAATCCAATAACAAAAAAATAATAACGACGAATAACAAATTTTGTTATAAATAACAAAAAATGCTATCCCGAGCAGACGGAAATAACTTGGGAATAACATTTTTTGATATTTAAAAATACTAGGCCAATAACATTTTATGAGCATGAGCATGGCATGAGCATGAGAGACCACCCATGGTTGTCCTTCTCCGTTGCTGAACAGGACCGTAAAATCCCATCAGCACAACCGATCACACGGTTCAACGATCTAGTAATGTTTCCCTTATCAACAGCATGTATAAATGCGCAGAAAAGATAAAACATCAAGATCATCAAAACTAGAGCTAGTGCGAATAGGCAACAGTCGTTGGCCACCAACGGCGCCCGCCATGTCAGTTTGTAGATCTCGAGGGGACGGGACGGGAATGTTAGTATGCACAGGTTGCTACCAAGGGTGGGTTCTATACGATATCCACACCCCCACGTGTGCCGGAAAAACTACTTCTACTTGGGATTTTGTTAGTAGGAAAGGGTAATGATCAGGATTCATCATAGAAGATGATGATGTGACCCAAAAGTCAATATGTTTTGTTTATAGGGTGATGTATTATTCTCAAGACAAACAATCGGATGCTGCTGATGAGACAATTCCCGTTTATCTGCTAACAATTTAAACGAAAATGGTTTAATCTTAGACAGCCGGCTGTGGAAAGATAAAACCACAAATATACATAAACTCTGCGTAGTGTATTCAGTTCGAGTGAATCATAGACGAGATTTCAAATTCTAAACAATTATAAGATAAGTGATCTGTAAATAACAAATTATCTACGGAGCTATAAAAAAGGACTTGATAATCGCGTGGAAGCAATACTCGTTATCGTGCTTTCTGAGCTATAATGCTAAGACTAAGAGAATGTTTTTGACGCGTTTTAAGGAAACGACTAATTGAATTTATTTAAAATTTAGTACGCTTGACAAACAAAAAAACATTATTTCAAATTGTAGAAAAATCACAAGGAAAACGGCTCTGGTATGTATAAAACACGGCGACAAACGAGAAAAACAACCGGCCCGACGTAAACGCGTTGCTTATCAGATTCTATCGGACTAAATTTGCTTTAAATCGATCGCAAGGCCACCGTAAAACGCTGTAACCAATTTGTTTATTAGTATTTACATACTCTTTCACTCATTCACTCACTCTGCCAATCATACAAAAAACTAGCTAATTTGAATTTACTAATCGAAATACTATTTAGAGTCCAAAAATTTTCAAATGAAGATTTTTGCCTAACGTTGCGTTTAAAACATATTAGGCTACATCAACCAAGATACAGATAGTACTTAAAATTTCCCATTAGTTTTTAATAGAGTTTTTTATTTAAAATACCCGATCTTTTTTTAAAAGAAAAAATCATTTAATAAAAGAACAAAACTAGAAAACAAAAACAAACAAAACAAAAATTCTAACCTGAAAAATTTAAAATTTGGCCCACTGTGTAGGTCAAAAAGTTATCTAGATAAGTTGCGCTATATCTGTTTCGTTCTCACTCTCACTCACAATCACAAACACAAAAACTCATTGTTCAAAGAAAATCTGATTCGAACTTTCTCACCGGGGCCAATCGTTGATCGTTGGCTTTGCTGCTCTGAAAATCCTCCTGGCATCAGCATTAAAACAGCGCGACTTCCGGCTCAGAGCAGTCAAAATTTTTCGACTCGTTCCGTTTTGCCTCATCACAGCAGCAGCACGATGATCGCCCTCTCTCCCCTCTGTCCTTCTCCTTCAACACACGCACACTACCGCGACGCGTTCTCTGACCGGGTACACCAATACAGGCAGACGACGACGGGGCAGAACCCAGCTTTGGTGGATAGTGGCCATCTTTGAAGAGAAGATCGACGATTTATTTTTCACAAAAAACACGCACTTTCGAGAAAAGTTCGAAGAAACTTCATAAATCCGGTAATGTTACTGGTTGAGCACGTCAGATTATCCACTTTTCCGGCCGGCATTTGCTGTTTTAAACACGAAAAAAACAATTTTGAATCGCGAACCAAAAAACTGTCGACCGAACCGCTCAACCACACGCACACTCCCCCCTCGGCCGGCTTTTGTGGGCCAGTTTTTGCTTCAAACTTGGTGTTATTTGCCGATAAAAACTATGTTGAACGCAAATTCACCGTGACTAAAAAAAACGCGCGTGAAAATATCAAAACAAACTGCAACTGTCAAGCGATAACAAAAACCTAGGCCAATAACATTTTATGTTATTAATAACAAAATTTGTTATTCGTCGTTATGTTTTTTTTGTTATTGGATTGTTATTGTAATAACAGAGAAATAACATTTTAAGTTATTCTTCGAACAAATCTTTGTTATTATTTTTTGTTATTTTAACAACTAATCCGATCATCCCAATAACAGTTGTCGGTATTCTTCCATAATAAAAAATGTTATTCCAAAGTTGTTTTGGCTTTCAATCAATATCAGACCAATAACAAATTTTGTTATGATAACATAAACTGTTATTTAACCCTTATGCAAAAATGGATTTTTCAAGAAGAATCCATAACACTTTCTGTTATTTTAACAGTATTTGTTATTGAAATGGCATGAATTTAGTTATTACCGTCTGATCGGGATTGGCCTAGTATTTTCAAACATCAAAAAATGTTATTCCCACGTTATTTCCGTCTGCTCGGGTACCACCCTAAACCCTAGCGAAAAAGATGTATGTTTTGTCACCAAAATCTTTTTTTTTTTTCATTCGTAATTTTTGAATTATGTATTTTGAGAAATTTTACTTAAAGTAATAATCAATAAAAGTTTGGTTTTTTTCGTTAAAAACTAGCGTTTTTTTTATTCTGTAGTAGGCACGTTGAAAAATATAGGTACGCAAACAATTTTTTTTTGAAAATACCCGAATTTTAAATTTGCAAACATTCATAAGCTATTGCAGTGATAAATGATTGATACCCATATTGCATAATATTTGAATTTATTTTTTCAAAACATAACACATTGTGTGAAAATTTTAGTTTTTAACACTGCGTAAATCAAACAGTTATTTCGTAAAAATTTGAGTATTTTACATTCAAACTTTAAAAAAGCGATAAGGCCGATGCAAATAATTTTCAAAATGCTTGTCCCTCGGATCTGGACGAGGTCGAGGGAGGGAGGGGAAATAAAATAAATAAATATTGAAATATCAAGCCATAGTTTCAGCATTTGCGTAGAAAAAGTGTTTTAAAATGCATTTTACACTAGTTTAGTTGTTTTGCAATCATTAATTTTCAAAAAATGAAAGATTCAACGAAAACTAAAATTTTAGCGATAAAGAACTTAAACATCGAAAATTTTCAAAAAATCAAATGATTTTTAAATCAACTCAAACATGCTAAAAACTAAGAGATTCTAAATGCAGGGAAACGCATTTCAAATTGATTTCAGCTGATTGTACTTAAATTTCCATTCAAATTTTGAAGTTTTTTGAAAATGTATTTTTTTTCCCCCTGAACCTAATCTATTTGGAATGATCTTGTCGTGTGATACTAATGATACAATAAGCAATAACAGATAATGACACTTTATCATTTTTTGAAAACGAAATTCTGCAAAAAGCAATTGGAAGATATAATTAGTCGTTTATAATATGCCATTGAATTTAAAAATTGTTCATATTGAAATCCTAAGAAATCAGAAACTTTTTAAAATTTTGTTTCACCTACAGTTTAGTTCCACTGTGCAAGCTGGCGGTATCATGTCTTTTAAAGCGCTTTTCATTTGCGTGGTCAACGGTGGCGTCACGCGCGGCTTCGGTTCCAGGGAAGACGACACGGCAAGGCGCCTCCTCGCCACGTCTTGGCTATACGACAAAACGCTCGGTAAATGGCGCGCGACTTCCCCCATCACACACGACACCAACAGGCAGCGAGTTGCAGCTGCTGCAGTGTTGCATTCGTCGTCTCCACGGCCAAGAAGAGGTGCCAGCCGCCGATGCACTTTCTCCTGGTGTGGTGGGGCCCAGCGCTAACTAACTACCACCGTTGTGTTGACTAGTATGGAAAATGCATTGTAGTACATTGGGAAGGGGATGCAGGCAAATATCTGGAGTTTTTTAAAAGGTCCAATACACCTAATTTTTAAGGACTTAATTGTAAGGGAATTCAAAAACACAAGAAAAGCAAAAAACCGGATTATTGGACTTTCTGTTAGGATAAAAAAAACCTCTCAAATATTTTACACATAATTTCAACATGTAATTTTACCACAAAAAAATGGAAAATTTGCATAACATAACTCTGTTTAGTTTGCAATAGGTCCTAAGCGCCGTAAACAATGTCGGTTTTTGAATCGATTCTCATTAGATTTACGAACTATAAACTGCTTGAAATTTTTCATCCGAACTTCTTTAAAGTGCTCTTTACTGAAAAACAATGAAATTTTTATTTGTTTTAGAAATAAGTGAACGTGAAGGCTATTACGACGTATTGCAAACTAACCCGAGATGTTAAAAAGACAAGACACTTGCAAAATAAGTCCACAGTACCAGATAGAATTTAAAGTTTCCGTCAAAACCGTACCTATTAAGAAATGAGCCCATTTACTCATTCAGATTTCTATGAATTTCACTCAGATCTGGCAGAATATGATTTTATTCCATTTCTTACACGCAGAAAAATATTTTGTACGATCAGCCTGTACGAGTTTTGATTCAAAAACATTTTTGTTGAATATAAGCAACGCCGATTTTGCGTTAAAACAAACCTTGATTTTCTCAATTCCACAAAAATCTTTTGTTGTTTTGAAAAAGTTCCTTTGACGTTTAGCGTGGTTTCAACAAAAATCATAATTTGAAATGAACAAAACAAAATGTTTTGTTTATTTAAATATGCCTTATTTTTCTGCGTGTACTAATCCAATTTCAGGTATTTTAGATTTGAGTGAATTTAACAAAGATTTCAACGACAATTGAGTGAAATTAAAATCCGACAGATGCCCAATTTACTCATTTCTCAGTAATTTCGGTTTTGACGAAAATTGAGTGAATTTGAATGTGCTGTGAATATTTACACACGAATAAAAAAAATTGGCCAGAAATTAACTAAAATTTAAATCTGTCGATTGTCACAGCTTCGGGAAGAATTGTTGCAGAGTAGTCATGCTTAACACTAGAGCAATTCTCTACGAAATCGGTCTTTTTTCTTAAATTTTAATTTTTGTATTTTTAAATCCGACTGAAACTTTTTTGGTGCCTTCGGTATGCCCAAAGAAGCCATTTTGCATCATTAGTTTCTCCATATAATTTTCCATACAAATTTGGCAGCTGGCCATACAATGAAAATTCAAAAATCTGTATCTTTCGAAGGAATTTTTTGATCGATTTGGTGTCTTCGGCAAAGTTGTAGGTATGGATATGGACTACACTGAAAAAAAATGATACAAGGTAAAAAAAATTTGGTGATTTCTTATTTAACTTTTTGTCACTAAAACTTGATTTGCAAAAAAACACTTTTTTTTATTTTTTGATATGTTTTAGAGGACATCAAATGCCAACTTTTCAGAAATTTCCAGATTGTGCAATAAATCTTTGAGCGAGTTATGCATTTTTGAATCAATAGTAATTTTTTCAAAAAATCGTAAAATTGGTCGAAAAAATTTTTCAACTTCATTTTTCGGTGCAAAATCAAATTTGCAATCGAAAAGTACTCTAGTGAAATTTTGATAAAGTGCACCGTTTTCAAGTTAAATCCATTTTGAGGTGACTTTTTTGAAAATAGTCGCAATTTTTCATTTTTTTAAATAAGTGCACATGTTTGTCCACCTTTGAAAAAAATATTTTTGAAAAGCTGAGAAAATTCTCTATACTTTGCATTTTTGAACTTTGTTGATACGACCCTAAGTTGCTGAGATATTACCATGCAAAGGTTTAAAAACAGGAAAATTGATGTTTTCTAAGTCCCACCCAAATAACACATCATTTTCTCATGTCAGTATCTCAGCAACTAATGGTCCGATTTTCAATGTTAAAATATGAAACATTCGTGAAATTCGAACACGATCTCTTCGAAAAAAAAATATTTTCAAATTTTTAAACCAAGAATAACATTTTAAAAGGGCGTAATATTGAACGTTTGGCCCTTTTGAAGTGTTAGTCTTGTTTTAAAAATTGAAAATATTTTTTTCGAAAAGATTGAAAAATTTCACGAATGCTTCATATTTTAACATTGAAAATCGGACCATTAGTTGCTGAGATACTGACATGAGAAAATGATGTGTTATTTGGGTGGGACTTAGAAAACATCAATTTTCCTGTTTTTAAACCTTTGCATGGTAATATCTCAGCAACTTAGGGTCGTATCAACAAAGTTCAAAAATGCAAAGTATAGAGAATTTCCTCAGCTTTTCAAAAATATTTTTTCAAAGGTGGGCAAACATGTGCACTAATTTAAAAAAATGAAAAATTGCAACTATTTTCAAAAAAGTCACCTCAAAATGGATTTAACATGAAAACGGTGCACTTTATCAAAAATTCACTTAAGTACTTTTCGATTGCAAATTTGATTTTACATCAAAAATGAAGTTAAAAATTTTTTGCGACCAATTTTTCGATTTTTTGAAAAAAACAGTATTGATTCAAAAATTCATAACTCGCTCAAAGATTTTTTGCACAATCTGGAAATTTCTGAAAAGTTGGCATTTGATGTCCTCTAAAACATATCAAAAAATAAAAAAAATAAAAATAGTGTTTTTTTGCAAATCAAGTTTTAGTGACAAAGTAAAGTCCATATCCATACTTACAACTTTGCCGAAGACACCAAATCGATCAAAAAATTCATTCAAAAGATACAGATTTTTGAATTTTCATTCATCATTTTTGTATGGCCAGCTGCCAAATTTGAATGGAAAATTATATGGAGAAACTAATGATGCAAAATGGCTTCTTTGGGCATACCGAAGGCACCAAAAAAGTTTCAGTTGGATTAAAAAATACAAAAAAAAATCGAATGACCGAAATCTGAGAGAACTGCTCACTAAAAGAGTTTTAAAAACTCTGCCATTTTTCGTTACTCAACTGTAAAAATGTTTGGAACATGTCATTTTTAGGGAAATTTAATGCACTTTTTGAATCTACATTGACCCAGAAGGGTCATTTTTTCATTTAGATATATATAATTTTTTTTGTAATTGTCTGCTCTACAACTTTGTAGAACATTGTTACACTCTAAAAATAACCCTGCAAAGTTAGAAAAAAACACGAATTTTTAAAATGAAAAATGTTGTTCTAAATGAAAAAATTACCTTTCTGGGTCAATGTAGATTCGAAAAGTACATTAAATTTCCCTTAAAATAATATGTTCCATGATTTGTTACAGTTAAGTAACGAAAAAATGGCAGAGTTTTAAAAACTTTGTTAGTGTTTTTTTCGATGAAGGATACGTTTTTTTGGAATTCAGAGTACGACAAAAGTTACTCCTAAGGACAAAATTTCACGCAAATCGGTCGACTTTTCCCGATTTCGTGAGAGTTGGTAGAGAATTACCCATTTTCAATTTTGATTTAAAAAAATGTTGGTTGCAAATTTTATTGCAATGGAATGCAATTACAAAAATTGAATAAACATAATATCATGCCAACAATTTACTTTACTAAACATATTTCCACACTAACTATCAACATAAACTCTTAACTACCAATTCATCACACAGAAAAGCATCCCACGTTTTCCGCCCGTCACGTCCCAACATCCACGAAACAAAGTTAGAACCAACTATCCGCTCAACATGCATAAATTCCACTGCAGCCAGCGCTGTAATTGCATTCCAGCATCATCTCACCACAGTCTATACCCCGAAACAATTTGCTACAAAATTATCATTTCTCCTTGCTTTTTTTCAGGGCTGATCTCGCCAATAACCTGGAACGTAGGTACCACGTTGAAATTGAAGGAATTACCTTTCTCCGTTGCACAGTAAGAAAATTTGCTGGTGAACTATGCATTTACTATTTTTTTAGTTGAATGGCTTTTTGATATAATCAGTAAAACATATTTGTTGCCAGTTAAACCTTATTTTTTTTACTGTTCCAAGCCAAGAGTGCATTCGCCTTTGTTGCAAATCTGCAATCCCTACAACAGAAGGGACCCCTACAATATCTCGAAGGTGCAGAGTTCGGATTCGTGACTTGTTTTTTTTTCTACCCTTCCCTGCTGGCGAAGGTACCTTTTCACGATCATCTCGAAGCAGGGCCCGGCGAGATTAAAACTGAAAGTTTAACTGTACATGATACGGCGCTCTGCACATCTCTGCCGGAAGATGCAGAGTTGCAGTCGGTTGCAAAAGTGCAGCAAAGGAGAAAGATTAAAGTTACATTTTGTGCGCTTTTTCTTGCCTGTTTTCTGCGAAATGCAGGAAATTTGAATTGAAAAACAAGTTTGGCTGATGTTGATCTTAGGTTGCACATGGGAATGCCATGCTGACTTGTTTTTGGAAACTCGTTGAGAATTACATCACATTCACCGGGAAGTTTTGCGCAAGAGTTGAAATGCTGTGGAATAATAAATACTCACAATCCCGGCTCATCCCGACGGCCAGGCACTTCTTGAACCGGCAGTACTGGCACCGGTTTCGGTTCAGCCGGATCACCAGACACTTTCCGTCCCGCAGGCACCGGTACTCGATCTGCTTCTGGATGCTCCGCCGGAAGAAGCCCTTGCAGCCCTCGCAGGACGTGACGCCGTAGTGATAGCCGGACGCCTTGTCCCCGCAGACCTTGCAGGCGACGAACGTCTTCGACGAGGTCGTCGAGCTGGCGTCCGACACGCCGCACTGGGACTCTGCAAGGAGAAGAATTTTTATGGTATTAAATTTAAGAAATCTTCACGGTTATTTATAGAATACAAAATTTTCAAACCGAAATTAGTAATTAAAAAATCGAACTTTACCAGATAAATCTCAAGTATTTGCATTTTTTTGTTGTTGTTGTGATTTATAGATCAAAAATTAATTTAATCGCTTATGTGGTTGATGCCTTCCTCACTATTTACTAACAATGCAATGGCTGATATGATGGGTTTGGACACAAATTTTGTCCGGATAAAAAAAGTACAAAAATGTCATTTAGGTAGCTCAGGGTTGCTAGATCTTTAATGTTTTTGAATCTTTGGAAAGGTCTTTCGTTTGCCGTCATCAGAGGTGACATGGGGTTGGGGGGTAAGATTGAGTTATACAAATTTGGGATTTTTTTGTGGTCAGAACTGTATTTATAATAGGACAACACAATTACAACAATATCTCGGAAACTATTGGTTCGAACTCCAATGTTAAAAATTAAACTTTTGTGAAATTAAAAAAAATCTAAATTTTAAAATTATCTATTCAAAAGGACTACAAATAGATAATTTTCCACATTTAATATTTTAGATCAAATTATAAAATAAAGAAAAACTGATTATGCAACAATGCTTTTTTCACAAAGTTTCGTTAATAAAATACAAATTTAAAAATGGTTTTCCAGTGAAACGTTTCTTTGTTAGCTTTAGTTTGGCGACCGTGCGTTTGACCCACAGAAAAAAATCATGGTAATATTACACCTAGGAAGGTGCACATCTTTTGTGTCAGAAAAAAATATGTTATTTTACCTCTAAAAATGTGTAATTTTACCACTTTTCTGGTGTAATGTCACTTTTTCAGTATAAATTGAGGTAAATTTACATTATAAAAGAGTTAATTACACCTTCTAAAATTACACTATTTTTCCCTGTGCGCCACTCAAACATAGAAAGCCTATATCAGGCTTGCCCAACGTATATGGCCCGCGGGCCGAATCCGGCCCGTGAAGCCATTTCTTCCGCGACGGCATCTCAAAAAAGTTCTATCAATGGTCTTTAAGGTTGTTAATGAAATATTAGAAAAATAAATTTAGAGTCTAGATTAAATAAAAAGCTTGAGATCAAATTTTCACATATTTTGACAAAAATTTAATTGAGAAAATTCAGCTGTTATTCTGTGCTTTAGCAATGTTTTTATTTCAAATTCAAACATTCTTTATGTTTGAATTTAGTTTTTATCGTTTCTATATTGATGTTTTCAGAATCAATAATTAAACTGAAAACTAGGAAAAGAAAACATAATTATCAATTTCGTTAAATTGTGAATTAAACGATAACAAACTTGGATTGTTGTACAAAATAATTCTAATATTGAATTTCTTGCAGTTTTGAATGTGTTTACTTCAAATTTTAGTTTTTCTGTTCTGAGCCATTTTATTCATATTGATTTTTATATATAATGAGTAAGAAACAAATGATGTAGTTTTTAGAAAACTTTTAAGTAATAAATATTGTCAAGAATAAGAATAAAAAAGCAAATTATTTATACAGATAACGAAGTTCGCTGCAAATATTTTTGAAATATTGAAAAAAGTCACTGAAATGATCTGATGAATATAATGTCACAGACAAACAGACATGAAAGTTAGAAGAAATTTGTGTTCAGAATGTGGGACCAGGTCGAATCAGTTCAAATTCAAATTTTGTCTGCACACTAGCGACATCTATTTGCGGATCCATAAAGCTCATCTTCTGCTTGATAGCAATTTATGTAAGTGTGTGTGTGTGTGAGTAAGTAAATGGTGACAGATTGGAATTCTACCAAAACAAAACATTTTGAATGGATTTCGAACAAAATTTTTGTATAAATGAAATTAAAATGCTAATAATTACTAAAAGCAGTTAATGATAATGCATTTCTTTGCCAAAAGTGTGCCTTCTTTCGGGGGAACTATCGGATATTTAACGACTGCCCTTTTACTCCACCAACGAGTTGCTCGCACCTGGTTTAACCTGAGACCGCCGTTCTTCCGGAGAAACAACATCGTGGATCAAAAGGCTGTCCTCCCATTCGAGCGATGAATTGCTCTCACCTGCTTTGACCTGCGGCTGCAGCCGCCGTTTTCCCGGAAGAACGAAATCGTAGAAGAAACGACTGTCCCCCCACTCCAGGGAAGGATTGCTCTCGCTTGTTTCCACCAGCGGCTATCGTCCTTCCGGAGCAACACCATCATAGACAGAAAGGTTGTCCTCCCACTCTACCGACGAGTTGATCTCACCTAGATCGACCTGCGGCCTAGAGAACGCCACCGAAGAAGGAACGGCTGTCTTTCAACTCCAGCGGCCAGTTGCTCATTCCGAGCTCGGTTTGCGGTTGACTTTCTGGGGGAACCCTAACAAAGAAGGAAAGGATCTCGGCAAGTTCAACCTGCGACCTTTCCTCCTGGGGAACCTAATCGAGAAACTCCACCTCTATGTAATCAAAATTTTCTTGATCCTGGCTCACCACCAATGATGACGAACTGCTGTTGCCAACTTGCCGCTGTGGCCAGCGTTCTTCCGATGTAACATCCTCAACGAAAGAAATCCTATACTCCAGCTTCACCCATTGCATTGCTCAACTTTCTGTTAGCCCTCCGGCGGCCGGCTGATGTTACCAGCATCGCATTCCACCTCCATAAAGTATTCTTTCAACAGCTCTATTTGGACATGAAAAGTTTTTTTCCATTTCTGACTAAAAACCTCGCCACAAACGTTGACGCGGCAAGGTCTACTCAAACCCAAACAACAAATTTTAAGCTGTCATTGGAATGAAACGTCAGTGCACAAGGGCGCCTCTAGTGGCGAATCCGAAAAGTATTGACCATGCTTTACAAATTTTAAATAAAACCGTTAAATTTTTGGGACAAGTTGGGATCCCGACTTTCATGTCTGTTTGTCTGTGATAATGTTATGACTTTTTTTGCATTTTTAACTTTTATCAAACATTAGTTCCAGCCCGCCACTGCTTCATAAAAATCAGATCTGGCCCGCAGGGCCAAAAGGTTGGGCACCCCTGGCCTATATGGAGACAAGAAATGTCACTCTTAGGGATCCAATCGAACTGTCAAATCGGGGTCCAATCGTGCAACAAGACCATGCAAGAACAGAGTCGGAACCAATTTAAAATAATTTTGGTCAAAAAACGAGATTTATAACAATCACAAGCATTGTAAAACTGTTGTTTTAATAAGCTGGTAGGGGAAATATACCCTATCTAATCAAACACCTATCTTCGTTATATGAACTGTTTGATGCTCGATTAAAGCTCCAAAAATGCTATTTAGGCTATAAACTTACCAGCAACAGCACCGCCTCAAGTAAGCACGCAACTGCATGCCATTCACTGACCAAAAAGATCAAATTTAATGCACTTTTGATCATAATATCAATTTTGCGAGACCATTTCTCATCATTTTGATGACACACACATCCACACGCAAGATATTTTTTCACCTGCGCTAAATATTTCAAAGCGCTTAAGATATGAAATTGCCTCCAACTACCGGTACATGTTCTTATGCACATTAGTTAGGCACTAACTTGAAAAATAATCCCGAAACATGTAAATAATTAGCAAGCGCCATCAAAAGAACAAACGCGCCAAGTCTTTTGACGTTTGAATTTCGACGACCCATTCCAATCGAAGGCTGAAGAAAGTCGAGCGAGAAGCGAAGGCATATGAAGAACAAAGGGTGGCCACCAACACCACCAGCAGCGTAGGCCAGTGATGCCAGGATTTTTTTTCTATAAATGCAACTTTTCGTGAGTGTTCGCTTAAAATTTCATCAATTTTGGCAGCACTAAGCAGACCCAAAAGAGCGCTGGAAGAAAAAAGAACTAAGCTTAAAATAGGAAAATGGGCGTGGCCCAATGCACTCAACTGATTATAATGCATTTGGGAAATATTTTTGTTAAATGCTTGTTAAAGGAATAGCATAACTTTTAATAAAAGTGAAAATAAACAGAAATGTTCACAAAAAGTTGCTCTACTCGTTGGTGTATTTGGTTTTAGTAAATTTCAAGAAACACTCCAGATTATCCAGCATCATTCAAACAAAACCGGGCTTAGGCTTAAAATGGGTATATTTACCCTAGTTTTTGTTATTTCAGTGCTTGTTCGGTACAAGAAACGTGCCAGCATCAAAATAAAATCACAAGTTTTTCAACCTTAAATTTGAATGAATTTGGGTGATCGAAATTTCTCCCAGAACATTTCATTTCCCTGTATAGGTCCCTATTCAAACCAAAACAGCATACAACACTATCACGTTTCGATACAAGTGCTAATAAATTAACGTTACCATTTGAGTGCTGAATTGCGATTTCGTCGATTTATAATGACAGGAAAAGAATTAATATTAAAAACAAAACTATTTTTTCAAGCGCCTTATATTACAGCTTTAATTTTTGATATCTGGAAAATAATTTTGTTCGAGGTGAACATTGTGGGAATTTTTTAATCATAAGTTACGAAAAAAATCCCAAAACTTGACTGAATGTATTGAAAGTGTATTGAATTTTGAAAAATGTACCTTTTGTCAGCCCGTTGCATTGGTTAGAACGAAATCTCAATACGAAGCAATTTCGAAAACGCTTGATCACCAATGCAAATTAAAATGATTTAAAAAAAAATGGCATCACTTGTTCAAACAATATCAGCTCACGGAAGCGCTGGCTCATGGTAATTTGGATGTGGTTTTTGGAATTCACGTAGATACAAAAAAGTATGGAAATGATTTGACATTTTTAATTTCCAAAAACAGATGTAGATTAAATATAAGCTTTCAGAGGTAACCTTGGAAAAAATCCTTTTTCCGATTGACTATATAAATCGACCTAGAGTTGACAATTTATTTAATCACTGTCGTGAAAATGAAGTACTTTACTCTTCTCCTTTTAGTTGTTGCTATTTGCGCTGAACCAGATAGACATTCATAAAGAAAGCATAAAAAAGGTATTTTTTCATATTTTCATAGTTTGTATTTAAAACTTAGTTTTAAAATGTCCACTACAGGAAGCGACGAAAGCCATGAAAGATACAAGCCAAGGAAAATAAGGACCACCATTCCAAGAAGAACCAGAACCACAACTTCCCCGACCACCACGACGATGGCACCTCCACCACCAGCACCGGGAACGTGTCGAACCAACGAGCTGTTCGACACGTGCGCACCGCTAACCGTTCCGACCTGTGCTGATCCGAACCCTGTCCCAAGCGTGTCCGGTGCTTGCTCGCCGGGCTGCAAGTGCCTGCCCATGTACGTGCGCAACGCCGTCGGGGCGTGTGTCCACCCCAGCCAATGCAGCGGAAGTCCCGACCAACCGTGTGGTCCCAACGAGTTGTCCACTCCTTGTACCCCGTCGGTCGTGGCCACCTGTGCAAATCCGAACCCGGCTGTAGTTTCACCCCCGGTGTGTCCGCAGCCGCCGCCGTCTACGTTGAACTGTATGTGCATGATTGGATTCTTGAGAAATGCCGCGGGGGCTTGCGTCATGCCCACCGATTGTCCTTGATTTGATGGCAATTAAAATGAAATCGATGAAAAATAAATGATAAATGCACCTAGCAAACATAAGAGAGCCACGCGCTTGCCTAACTGAATTAGTTGTGTCTTGAGTCTTGAGTTTTCGTTGAGTAATTTGTGTTTGATGTGCTTGTGTAATCATAATTAATTGTTTTGTGATTTTCAAAGCCCTTTCTATATCAACTTTGATCGGAAGGCAAGGCGTCGGGTAAATTGTGTATATATTTTTCGAATAAGGTTTTATTTTTTTAAGGTGAAAAAGCTATTTCTATATAATGATCGCGCTGACATTTTGAATCGCCGAGATAATAATGTAGCAAAATAACTGTGTGTGAGTGATTTTGTGTGTTAATCAGAAAGACCTTCCCAAGCATCGTTGCTCGGAAGGCTCGCCGACTATTACGAAAGTCCTCCCCATAGCATCGTAGCTCGGGAGGCATCGAAAAGCCAATACCTTATCCAACTAACCCAAAAAATATTAATCATGTGATGCTTGAAGGAGATGGTATCATGCGGTATCAACAGGTATAAAGCGAAAAGCTGTATGCTTGATGAGTCTGCAACTTCTACTATCGGACTAACATTCCTCCCTTTCGTTGAACTGCAGGCTTCTTGGGAGGGCGCCGGTATTGACTAATAAAGTAGGAATCTTCAGAGATTAAACAGTGGATGGTTGGCTCCCAATGATCATTTTAGATTCATTTTTTAACTTCAGCTGATCTGTCAATAACGGAGTAGCAGCTCATTGGCAGTCATTCATGCTCATCAAATGCCATCTCTTCAGAAATTTTTAGATTGTGCAAAAAATCTTTGACCGAGTTATGAATTTCTGAATCAATACTATTTTTTTCAAAAAATCGAAATATTGGTCGCAAAAATTTGTCAACTTTATTTTATGAGAATAAAGAGAAAAATCTGTCTATATCTGACACAGAGGAAGATGAATCTTAATTCTGGAATACTCTTGAAAAATCTGGCAACCTGGCAACCCTTTCCAGAAGGGCCTAGATCATCAGTTGTTCTGGTCTACCGATCTACCGCTTACGAGGCGGAAGCGTTACCACTAATCTACGTGGCTCGGTAAGTGATTTTAGAGCCTTTCCTTAAATAAAATGTTGAGGAAGGCAAAACCGTGATTCGATTGGATCAATCAACTTGGGATATTCGAAAGTTTGGATAATCGAGTCTGGACTGTATTAGGAGTACCCACGTCATCCATATGCGGAAGACGTAGCTGTACAAAAATAAATATTTAAAACATCTGGCAACAAACAAACCATTCTAAGACAATATAAAAACAGAATCTAATGTTCGATCAATTATTTCAACAGTTTTAAAAAGATGAAGTACCTGGTTCTTTTGGCTTTTATTGTAACCGTAAGTGCGGTACCAGACAACCATTCGCCCAACCTTGGGTCTAAAGGTAAAAATCTTCAAATTAAAATTACACTTCTGAATTGTAAAGATTTCTATTTAACGATCAAACCACAGTGGCAGCACCAATTCCGGCACCGAAATGTCCTACCAATGAGTTTTACAGCACATGCAAGGGCTGTGACCTAACCTGCGCGCAGCAGACTCCTGGCGTTTGTATCGCTGTGTGCAAAGCTGGCTGCAAGTGTACGCCCGGTTACGTCCGCAACGTCGCTGGAAGCTGTGTCCTGCCCAAAAAGTGTCCGAAAACCACGAAGGGTTAGAGTGACAGAAGGATTTAATATATTACTAATTCTGAAGAAAGAAATGTTGCAAAGCCATGTAATAGGAGAAATATACCCATTTTAAGTCTTATAAGCGGTCGTGTTTGAATGATGCTGAATAATCTGGAGTGTTCCTTGAAATTTACTAAAACCAAGTACACCAACGAGTAGAGCAACTTTTTGTGAACATTTCTGTTTATTTTCACTTTTATTAAAAGTTATGCTATTCCTTCTACAAGCATATAAAAGAAATATTTCCCAAATGCATTCTAATCAGTAGAGCGCTCTTTTGAGTCTGCTTAGTGCTGCCAAAATTGATGAAATTTTAAGCGAACACTCACGAAAAGTAGCATTTATAGAGAAAATATCCTGGCATCACTGGCACACTCTAACAGGCGCTGCTGGTGGTGTCCGTGGCAACCCTTTGTTCTTTATTTGCCTTCGCTTCTCGCTCGGTTTTCTTCAGCCTTCGATTGGAATGGGTAGTCAAAATTGAAACGTCAAAAGACTTTACGCGTTTGTTTTTTTGATGGCGCTTGCCAATTATTTACCTGTTTCGGGATTTTTTTTCAAGTGAGTGACGAACTAATGTGCAAAAGAATATGTTGCCGGTAGTTGGAAGCAATTTATATCTTAAGCTATTTGAAATCTTTAGCGCAAGTGAAAAAATATTGATGGCGTTGATAAAGTTGATTTTTTTGGCCAGTTAATGGCATAAATTTGCATGCTTACTTGAGGCGGTACTTTTGCTGGTAAGTTTATAGCCTAAATAGCATTTTTGGAGCTTGAATCGAGCATCAAACTGTTCATATGACGAAGATAGGTGTTTGATTAGAAAGGGTATATTTTCCCTATCAAAGTGATGACAATGAATTGCGTCCGTAAAGAGTGTGCTTGCGTTCTGACACTTCACCACCGCCAAGTCCGATTAGCGCAATGGTTATGAGTTTTATTCTCATTCAAAGGTCTGCGGTTCGAATCTCGGTTTTCGGATGATGTATTTTTTCAAATACTGCAAATTTGACCGGATCGAGGTCACATCGGAAGCCGGAGCCTATTGCGAATTTGTCAGAGGGTTTGGCTGCTCAATTTTGGGTGTAAATTTTGATAAATAAATAGTTTAACAAAAAATCTCAAATTAATTTTATTTTATAACATGTTATCTACGTTTGCCATTCGAAAATTTACTTAAGAAACGTTTACACATCAACCTATCCTAAGTTCTTGAACCATCCCTTGACCTTCTTGAAGAAGCCGGTGCACTTTTCCGGCTTGACGCACTTGCCCTCGGAATTGCGCAGATACTTGGGCTTGCAGAAGCATCCGGCCACGCACACGGTCGGGCACGTGCCCGGATTGGGCTGGGCACAGGTCGCGGGACACTGGGAGCCACACTGCAGGTACACCTCGTGTTTGCCACATTCGTCGGCTGGAATTTTGAAGTTGAATATTATTCCAGATTTTTTTTTGTTCTCCTCAGAAATGATTATTACCTTGGCCTGAATGAAGCACCGAGCAGAAAACTGCCAGCACAGCTAGAAACACGAGACACTTCATCTTCTCGGGAGTGATTCGATGGGATTATTCAGCTGTTTGGAGAATTCAACCGTTTATATAGTGGGTGAAAATTAGTCAGAAAATAAACAAAAGAAACAACTCTGAAAAATATTTTCACCGATAAAAAATAAGCATAAAATCCTAATGTATTATTTTTGTTAAAAAGATTTACAATTTAAAAGGAAGTTTGTTAAAATAATTTGAAGTATACTTTTTTACACGCGGTCAATTATGTGGCATTGTGTGTGAAAAGAAAAGAATTTTATTTCGTGTTTCATCCTGATTGGCTTGCCCACAAGCAGAAGAAAATCAGTTCAATTAGTTGGGTGGTGACGCGCGGTCAATTATGTGGCATTGTGTGTGAAAAGAAAAGAATTTTATTTCGTGTTTCATCCTGATTGGCTTGCTCAAGTCCTTCCTACATCATCGTTGATCGGGAGGCACGACGTCGTGTGAATTGTTGCATTAAAATAAGTTTAAGTATTACTGTAAATGACTGTAGAAAAGTCCTTCCTTTATCATCAATGTCGTCTGGGTAATCGTGATGAAAAATTACATTTATTCAGTATTTAAATACCTGTGCGCGAGTGTTTTGGTGTGCTAATTAGAAAGACCTTCCCATAGCATCGTTGCTCGGAAGGCTCGCCGACGGGTTTGTTATGAAAGTCCTCCCCATAGCATCGTAGCTCGGGAGGCATCGAAAAGCCAATACCTTATCCTACTAACCCAAAAAAAAATAATCACGTGATGCTTGAAGGAGATGCTGTGGATTCAACGGTCTCAAGCGGTATCAACAAGTATATAGCGAAAAACTATGTGCTTGATGAGTCTGCAACTTCAACTATCGGACTAACATTCCTCCCCTTTGTTGAACTGCAGGCTTCTTGGGAGGGCGCCGGTATTGACTAATAAAGTCGGGGTCTTCAGGGGTTAAACAGTGAACGGATGGTTGGCTCCCACTGATCATTTTTGATTCATTGTTTAACTTCAGCTGATCTGTCAATAACGGAGTAGCAGCTCATTGGCAGTCAACCATGCTCATGCTCATGCTCATGCTCATAATTTGAAGTATACTTTTTTTTAAACATTTGTGAGAATACAATAAATATTTCAGTTCTAAAACTTAATAGTAATGGATCGAAACTAAAACATTCTTCACATTACAACACCATTGGCATTGGCGAATCTCTTTTAAAATTCGTCAATCAGCAATTTAACGATCAATTTGAATGATTCTAAACTCACCACTCTAACATCGAACTCACCACTGCTCATTTACACACGACAGTTGCTTGAAATGTTTTGTGACTGATTGATTGATGGATTTTTTTTAATAAAATTGGTTTACGAATATTTTCGCTGTTTCATAAATCTTGGACGTTTTACCCCACTTGCTCATCAAAATCCAGAAGCATTCAATCCTTCGACCGGATATTAGTCACATGTTTTCAAATATCGCCACACTCGAAAACAATATCTTCTCGACAGTACTGTTTGTGCACAAATCAAAGTATATAAACGCCCAAATTTTCCAAACATCTGTACAATCACATCTCGCGAGTTTCACGATGAAGTTCATCATCATTTTGGCCTTTTTGGCAACTCTTTGTGTTGGTTTGAATTCTGTGGAAGGTAATATATAATGTAATTTTATTTGAATATTTATTAATATTGAAATTACACCTTATTTTTCAGCTCAACAATGTGGCAAGCATGAGGTCTACCTCCAGTGCGGACCGTCCTGTCCGCCGACTTGCGAATCACCCAGCCCTTCCGGTCCCAACTGCCCGATGGTTTGCAAGGCCGGCTGCCACTGCAAGCCCAAGTACATCCGCAATGCCAAGGGAGAGTGCGTCAAACCCGGCAAGTGTTCCACCGGATTCTTTGGTTAACTTTTTTTGAATAAATATTGGAATTTTTGAGTGTTGAGTATTTTCATACAAAGACTAGACAAATCTTCGAAAACAACTTCTGCGTCAATCAATCTATATAAAAGGTGCCAAATCCGAACATCTGAGTAATCTCGAGTCATTCTCGCAACGATGAAGAACATCATTATCTTGGCTGTTTTGGCTACCTTTTGTGGCTTGCTGAATGTTGTTCAAGGTATAGTATTTCAGTGAATTTTGTCATTTTCCAAAAAAAAAACCCATCAATTATCGCCCAAAATTTCCCAGCCCAAATACGTCAGCAATGCTACGGCAACCACGAGGTCTACCTCCTGTGTGGACCCTCGTGCCCTCCGACCTGTGACTCGCCGAGCCCGAAGGTCGACAATTGTCCGGCCCACTGCATCGCCGGCTGCTTCTGCGAGCCCAAGTATCTGCGCAACGATAAGGGCAAGTGCGTCAAGCCGAAAAACTGCGAAAAACTGACCTTCAAGAGTGTATTTAAGAAGCTTGGATAGGCGTGAGTGAATTACAAGAAATAAAGTTATTTGAATATCAATCGATGATTTTGTATGCACGGTTCTTCCTAAACCTATGGCAACAAATTATTCCACAGCTTGTGCTGAAAAATGCATCTCCAGTGTATTGATCCGGAATTATTTTGAATGCAATATGCATAACCTCGATTATTGTGTGTTCGAACGGAGCTTTACTCTTGAACCAAGACGATTAGATTTCAAATACATATTCATCGGAAGAAACCAGATCATTTTGCACTTTGCACCTTGGAACGAGTTGGAAATTTAAATCTTAAGCAATGGGCTCTCACTTTGAAGCAAACTGCAAGTATAAGCACGGCCTGTTTGTTAGAGTTGAAGGGCTAAGTGTAATAAATGAAGACATTTTAATTTTAACATGTAAAAAAGCTGTATTGTTTCAATCAATGGGATTGAAATTCAAGGTGAAGAGTTACATTTGTTAATTTTCGGTTTAATTTTCATGTTTTAGTTTTTTTTTTGCGTAAAACGCGTCCAGGCTCTCTTCAAAAGAGCTTTTCAAAAATAAGCTTTGTATTTGGAACCACAGTTCGAAAAAAGACTAGGCTGCTTAAGAGCGAGTTTTTCACCGCTGTGAAACAGGTCGTATCGAGGTGCTCCGATTTGGATGAAACTTCCAGGGTTTGTTTGTCTATACATGAGATGAACTCATGCCAAATATGAGCCCTCTACGACAAAGGGAAGTGGGGTAAAACGGACTTTGAAGTTTGAGGTCCAAAAAACATGAAAAATCTTAAAATTGCTCGCATTTCCGAAAAACTTCATCAATTCCAACTCTCTTAGATGCATTCGAATGGTCTTTTGAAGCCCTTCAAAACGTGCTATAGACATCCAGGATTGGTTTGACTTTTCTCATAGCTTTTGCAAATTACTGTTAAAAATGGATTTTTTTAAAACCTTAGTAACTTTTCCCAACAGCCTCCAACAACCATACTCCCATATGGCAAAAGTTAGGGAATTTCATGGACTATAAGCCTACGCTTTTAACTTTTTGGCCAATCGCAGTTTTTCTCATAGCTTGACGATTTTTCTAAAACAAAAATTTTACAACGTTAGTTTTTGCCCTGTAGGCCTCCATAGCGGCACTTTTTGGTCTCAATTTTGACATATTCGGAATCCTCAGAAAATTTTACAATAGGTTGAGGTGTTGTAATTTTGAATTTGATTGTAAAAAATGCCATTTAGAATTTATTAAAATATTATTTAGCATTTTGTCGGATTAAGGGTAAAACAAGTTTTCGCCTACTTGATACAGCATTTGACGTATTGAGCATAGGGTAAATAAGATCTATTTCTTTTTTTTTCAAAAATACTTTATTTAATTATTTTTTAAAGCAATATTGCAACTCCAATACTTCTAACTTACGTGAAATTGTCCGAGGATTCCGAATATGATAAAATTGAGACCAAAAAGTGCCGTCTTCTCGGCATACAGGGAAAAAACTAACGTTGTAAAATGTTTGTTCTAGAAAAACCGTAAAACTATGAGAAAAACTGCAATTGGCCAAAAAGTTAATACCGTAGGCTTATAGTCCATGAAATTCCCTAACTGTTGACCTATGGGAGTATGGGTGTTGGAGGCTGTTGGGAAAAGTTATTAAGGTTTTAAAAAAATCCATTTTCAACAATAATTTGCAAAAGCTATGAGAAAAGTCAAACCAATCCTGGATGTCTATAGCACATTTTGAAGGGCTTTAAAAGACCATTCGAATGCATCTAAGAGAGTTGGAATTGATGAAGTGTTACGGAAATGCGAGCAATTTTAAGATTTTTCATATTTTTTGGACCTCAAACTTCAATGCTCGTTTTACCCCACTTCCCTTTGTCGTAGAGGGCTCATATTTGGCATGAGTTCATCTCATGTATAGACAAACAAACCCTGAAAGTTTCATCCAAATCGGAGCACCTCGATACGACCTCTAGAACAAACCGAGCAGAATCTACAAATACTGCCTCTTAAAATATTTTTAAAGCGGTATTTCCCTCGATCCTGGTTGAGGTGATGGACCAATCTATATATTAATTATTTCAATGTGATAGGGTATTTTAACCATTAGTGAACCCCGTAGTAGAGCCGACGCGCATTTTTCACAATTTTTCAATATTTTAAGCACTTTTTCATAACCCTTTGTACAAAAATAATGAAATCAGAAGTCTTTTGAACAATTTTGACTATTTGTTTCATCAGTAATTTGTTTTTGAGCAGAAAAATAGATAAAGATAAATAGAAAAATAGATGTGTTGTAATTATGAATTTTCGAAATATCTAAGTGTCGACGAATTGTTTTCACGGAAATTTTTTTTGTGGTAAATTATAAATTTCACAAAATCCAAATTAAATTGAAACGAGCGCAAAAATGCAAAATATGATAATAAACGAAGGAAAATGTATTTCATTTTGTTTCAGTTGATTAGACTTCTATTTCCATAAAAAAAATAAAGTTTTAGGAAAAAATACTAATGCCTCCTGATCTAAATGAAAATTTAGATAGAAATTATTTTAAAGTATTATTATGTAGTGCGTCCATCCCGGGAATTCCCGGGACAAACATCCCGGGATTTTTCCTAAACCGGGAATTCTCGAATCCCGGGATTTTTGATATTTTGTCCCGGGAATTCCCGAAATTGAAAAAAAAATCATTTTTGGTCTGAAAACTCAGATTAGGTTGTGGAAATAGATGAACAGTTGAATACTTAGTAATCGATATCAATTTTAAAGCATTAGCAAATTCTTATTCGGCATATATCAACATTTATTTGGCTTATAATGGATTTTTTTAAATTTAATTTACGGATCCCCAAAATGCCTAGCGCTTAAAATATTTTTCATTAAACTTTATTTATTTTTTAAATATTTACGTTTAATGATGGCTTTAAACGTGAAAAAATCATATTTAATTATTTTTCATCTGGTATCTGGAACAAATTAGGACAATAGTAACTAATTAAGACAGCATGATGTTCTGATATATTTTTAATTATCAAAACAAGTACATCAATATTCAAATTTATTGCTCTAAAATATTCTGTACCTATTCAGACTGCTGTCCCGATTTCTCCCAGTTGGCGGTAGTGGCTTAAAGATAGTTTGTAAAATATGTTTTATATAACACATGAAATTCTAAACTTTATAAAATTTAACATGGATGGTTTCATTTTATTTGTTTTCTTTTCTTGTTTTTTATTACAGTTACTGTGATTTTTTTTAGCTTTTGCAGTGATTTCACATAAAAAAATGAAGAGATATAATTAATATTTTATGACTATTAATATGAAATAATTTGAATCACATTGAAATTAATATTATGATTCATTAGAAAAATCCAAAGCATAACAAAGAACCAAAATACAAAACAATTTTTTTAACTAACTGAAAACTGCTGCTCTTGTTCAGATTGAAGTAAAAATTATCACCAATTAACAGTATTGAGCTAATTCTACGATTGTAAGCTTGAAAAACAAAACAAATTTGATGAAAACATAGATTTAATGACATTTTGGAAAATTTCCCGGGATCCCGGGAATTCCCGGGACTTGAAAAATATTTTTCCCGTTTCCCGGGAAATTCAAAACCCGGGAAAATTGGACGCCCTTTATTATGTCTTCTCATCCCAAAATGCTCATGAACATGACTTCATTTTTTTGTAGAACGACAATCGCTTTGTAAAATCGGAGCACCCGGTTTATGCCTTTTCCCGTTATTTCAATCTGAATCGAACATAAGACTAAAATAGGATCAGAATAAGAAAATAGTTTCATTAAAAAAAATATTTAAATTTCGATTGATGCATACAGAAATTATTTATTTAGAGAAAAATTAATCCTCTTGAAAATAATTCTGAGTATTCAGAAAAACAAAATAAGCAGTGCAAGGCATTACTTCTTCCCTGTCTTCAAATTAAAAAAAAAACTTATTCAATACACTTCCCATAATTGAAGAAATAGCAATAATCCCTTAGTTTTGTAGATACTAAAATGTCTGGAACAAAAATCTTGGTACAAAAGCTTTGGTTGATGTGCACCGAAAAACGTGTTTTTATCGAAATAGGGTATATGGCCCTATTTTGGACCTACTATGCAAAGCGTCAACATATTTCGCATAGTTCTCAGGAACGGTCTAACTAATTTGGCTCGTTTCAGGATTATTTTGTGCCTTTTTTTTTGTGTGGGTCTCGTGGCGCAGGGGTAGCGGCTTCGGCTGCCGATTCCGATGATGCTATGAGACGCGGGTTCGATTCCCGCCTTATCCACTGAGCTTCTATCGGATGGTGAAGTAAAACGTCGGTCCCGGTTTCTCCTGTCTCGTCAGAGGCGCTGGAGCAGAAATCCCACGTTAGAGGAAGGCCATGCCCCGGGGGGCGTAGTGCCAATAGTTTCGTTTTTTTTTTTTGTGCCTTAATTTATGCTTAACAAAGTGTACTATTGAAAATTTAAAATAATTTAACCGTTCCATTGTAATAAGCATTTCAAGTAAAACATTTTTTGGATGCTTTTTGGACTTATTGAATGTATTTTGGAGACATCGCTGAACCTATTTTGGACCCACACTCTGATTGGTTGAAATTTGGACAACTCGAATTACGGCGTGCGGCGGCAACACGCACACTTACAAAAACTCGGTTTGATAAACCAAAGTGCCTATCCACGATTATAATTTGGAAAATATTTATTTCAGAAATTAAACAATTATGATGAAACAATGGATTTGAATTTGAAAACGTGTTTTAATCATATTGAATGGAAACTCACGCATCTTTAGCAGGTCTCTGTCCTATTTACAATTTTCATATTCTTACGACCTAATTGTTCAAGCATTAGAACATAAAAGACAACCCGTTATTACTCGCAATAAAAACACCTTATCTTAAAATTAAATGAATGACACCGATACATAACAAATTACAATGAAAAATGGTTCTAAATTTTACGCAGAGCTTATATGTTCAAATATTATTAAACAATCAAGAAATTTTAAATGGAGATTATAGCTTGTAACTTGGTGTGAAACTTTCTCATCTGTCATGTTAAACTTTACAGTTGCTTGACAAAAAGTTTAACTACATGTTGCACTTAAAAACAATGCAATATTTGAAAAAAATCTTTGTTTGAATACCAGGATGCCTATGATAGTCATAGTTTGTCTTGTTAAAAGCAGATTTGAGGTTTTCAAACATTATTTTTACTTCGAACTTACCATCACTTAGGTTGCTGATATAATTTTTAAGAAAATCATTAATGTCAATACTAAGTTAATTATGTTTATAAGCTTTTTAATATAATACATATAAATTTTGAGTAATATTGTTAAAAATTCAGAACTTTGCCTGAAATTCGTTGAAACTAGTTTTGTTTATTAAATTATGGATTTATATCACATGTATAACTGAATTTAAAGAATGAATCAAAAGTTTTCACATTTTATATGAAATTTGTTTTACTGGAAATGCCTTTAAATTATATATAGATAAATATGCAAAAATCAGATAAAACATATGGAAAATATATTTTCCATATGTATATTTCTCTGATTAGTTTGCAATACGTCTTAAAAGCCATCACGATCTCCGACACATATTTGATTTTTTTTCTGAACCAAACCAAATTTTGTTTGTTTTCCAGTAAAGAGCATTTAAAAGACGTGCAGATGATAATTCAAAGCATTTTTAATTTATAATTCGTAAATTGATCGAGAACTAATCGAAAAATTGATTTGTTTAAAACTAGCGCTTAGGATCTTTTTAAAACTAACTCAAGATTTTTTAAAATTTAATTCATACGACTTTTTCAAAAACCACTCGTAAGCGATGTTGACAACTCCTGTCACGGTGACAGCTGACGATTTACTGACTAGACCCTTTAGGGTTTTCAATCATTTCCCCTTCAATTCCAACAGGGTAGCCAGTTTGCATTTTTTGAAGCAAAAATTAAAAATATATGCGGCTAAATTGGTGATGATGCTGTTAATACAAAAATAAATCAACATCAGTTTAAATTTTGGGATACTTTGCAATCGGTCGTAACAATCATCTGAATCTCTAGCATCAATTTGCATTTTTATCGTTTAAAAAACATATTTTCATTGTTTCTGTTAATCATTTGCTTTTTAAAGCTTAGATTTCATTCAAATATTTACAGTAAAGAAATTCAATTCAAAATATTAAATTAAAAAATTTCAATCAATTTCAATGAAATATCGAAATAAATTGATAAACAAAACTGGCAACACCTTGTTATGCATGTGTGCTCCAAAAACTGATCCAACGCGGATGATTTGAAAAAATATTTTGAAATGAGTTTTTTTCGATAATAGAATAGTTATTTCAATGGTTTAGTGACGGAAAACAAGAAAGAATTAAATAAACAACAGTTACATTGCTCGGAAACCGGACGAAATTGCTTGGTGTCAGTGCAAAACAGAAAAAATAATCAAGGTGTCGCGAGCCAAATCTGATAAGCAACGAGGCCGGAATTTTTGGACCTAATCGATGTGCTAGGAAAATGAAAGGAAGCTCGAATGGCGTTGGAAAAAGTGGCTGAAAAGCGGAAATAATCCAAAATGTTAACATTTTGTTAACAAAGCACTACAAATAGGTGAAAGAATGGAATATTACATTACGTTTATACAATATATAGAAAAATCAAAGATTTTGAATGCCCAAGACCGCATGAATGTCTCTATCCCTAAAACTAACTGTAATTTCCAATTGAATCGACCTCATTAGCCAAACGACCGTTCCAAATTATCGTGAAAGTATACAAATCAAGTCCAGCATACATCCTCAACTGATACACCTTCGATAAACAAAGAACTAAACTCGTTACGCGAGAGAGCAGACAAACAAGCAAACATACACACACGTACACAAACCTTTACATCATCCTCCGCGCTGAACTTGAAGAACGTCGCGGAGATCCGCTCCGAGCCCAACCCAGAAGAAGAAAGTCCAAAGCGCAATAACAACATCAACAACAAAATCGCAGTCCAACAAAACGGGACCAGTCGGCGACGACAACGACGACGACGATCGTGTCGGCGTGAAGAAGCGATATCAAAACAAAACCCGGGCATATCGAGAAAAGGGGAAAGAGCAACAACAACAACATAAAACCTGAAGGAAGAGAGAGAGAGAGAAAATAAACATAATAAGTTCAACGAACCTTTCACCGGGGCAAAAGTATACTAAACCAACCTGGAAGGCGCAAAAGGCGCGAAGGCACACCATACAATAAATAAAAAATAAAAAGAACAACAACAAAAATAACCGGCAAAAGGTAACACCGATTTGCCGTAAATGGTGTTTAAAAGGTAAACGAAACCTGGCAAAAATAAAAGCAATACGAAATACATTAAACCGGCCTGAACACGATTCGACGAAAGGAACCACCAGCAGGAATAAAAAAAACTCACAAAAACAAAATATAAATACAGAAGGAGTATAGCGGCGGCGGCGGCGGCCCGCGGGTTGGTATCATGTTGATCAATGGATTTCGAATTAAAATATTTGCAAGTTTAATGCACCAGCGAGCGATCACACCGCAACGACGACGACGACGGCTACACTATTGCCATTACGCGACCTGGGGCGAATACGTGGCCGAAGAAACGGAACGGGAAACCTGGAAGTAGACCTACTCCTGCTTGAAGAGCATTGTTCTGGATGCGCTTGTTGTCGTTGGCAGGCGGAGGAGGTTGCGGAATTTCGTGCGATCATACGGAAGAGCGAACCGTGAATCATGTAATATTTGAAACCGAAAAGATACCGTTACGATTCAAAATCGGATCGATTTTGATCAAAAATTAATATAATTCCTTAGTTTTCAATAAGATTTAACTTTTATTGTGTACCACTCCTCAGAATAGTAAACATCATTAAATTTCATTCCCCGAAAAGTTTGTTGTAGTTTTCTTTTTTGTCGATATTAGCTAAAATAACAGTTAGTATAGCTTTCACCTAATGATCCACAAGTCAATGGTTTGTAATTTTCATAACATTTATCTAATTAATTAATAGTTTTGAGTCCCAAACAGAAAAAAAAACCCATTTAAAATTAACAGTGACAAATAATTTGAAAAAAAAAATACAATTAGTCTCATTAGCCTGAAAAAATATGTTATGGCATCAAAAGATAACTATGGAAAAAAGAAATTATGTACTTTGATATTTAGTCATTAGGTACAGTCAATTGCGATTATCATAGTGAAACTAGGTTAAAATTTTATGAAACTAGCAAAAACTTCTAAATAAAGCTATAATGTCTACATTTTTTTTATCTAAAGTTTTATTTAAATCCTTTTTTTTTTGAAAAAAAAATACGTATGACTCTGAACAACGTTGTTAAATGACAGATTTGTCGCCAATACTGTTATCGTCCGGCGATAATGATAAGGTTGTTAGTATCTTTCTTTATTATTATTTATATTATTAATTTGCATTCGAAAAGTACTTTACAGATTTTTTTTTAAATGAACCGTTTTCAAGATATAGCCACTAAAAGTTTAATTTAAGCTAAAAAAAATAAACTGCTCTTTTTTTATGTGTTCATGATTGTCCATTCCTTAAAATAGTTTTTAGGAAAAGTTGAAAATTTCCAATAAAATTGCCTAAGAAATATTGAAGATTGGACCTCTGGTTGCTGAACAAATAATAGAAGAAACATGGGTAATTCTCTACCAACTCACACTGAAAAAATCAAGTTTTGAATCGAGTTCCATACAACATTTTTTGCAATTCCGAAAAACACCCATTGAGTGAAATTTTATGTCAAATTTTCATGTATTTTGTCAATAAATCGTTTAAATCAAAAACATGTTGAAAAGTGTTGCTATTCGATTCTGTTATTTTTGGTATAGAAAAGTAGGCTATTTCGTCGTTCAAGAAGGACAGAAAAAGTAAGTAGTTTCACGACGGAATTGCAAAAAAACGTATTTTTCATCGAAAAAAAAAACACTAAAAAAGTTTTAAAAATTCTTCCATTTTCCGTTACTCGACTGTAAAATTTTTTTTTAACATGTCATTTTATGGGAAATTTAATGTACTTTTCGAATCTACATTGACCCAGAAGGGTCATTTTTTCATTTAGAACAAAATTTTTCATTTTAAAATTTCATGTTTTTTCTAACTTTGCGGGGTTATTTTTTAGAGTATAACAATGTTCTACAAAGTTGTAAAGCAGACAATTACAAAAAATTTGATATATATATATAGACATAACAGGTTTGCTTATAAACATCACGAGTTATCACGATTTTACGAAAAACAGTTTTGAAAATGTTGCACTTGTTTTGAAAAGTAACACTGTTCAACTTTTTTTGATTTAAACGATTTATTGACAAAATACATGAAAATTTGACATAACATTTCACTCAGTGTGTGTTTTTTGGAATTGCAAAAAATGTTGTATGGAACTCGTTGCAAAACTTGATTTTTTCAGCACTCGTCGTATTTATTCAACTCGGTGAACCTCGTTGGATAAATGTACGAATCGTGCTGAAAAAATCATCTTTATGCAACTTGTTGCATAAACTACTATTTGCACTTATAACACAAATGAAGTTAAATCCATATTGCATGTTTTGAGTAAAGTATTGAGTAAAAGTATGGTATATTTTGTGAAAAAAATCATTATTTACATAAACGTATGTATGTTACATAAAAAACTCTGATGTAGTTAAAATTTATTCAAGATGTATTTGCAACAAATTGCATTTTTTTTCCTTTAAAAAGGTATTTTGTAATTTTTTGTGAAGTGAGAGTTTTGAACAGTGGCTTTCCTTCAGAACGTCAAAAATTCTTTTTGTTTTATTTCTGAAAATTTCAGGCTGTAAAGTAACTATAATTCCAAAACGGTGCACTTTATTAAATATTCGGTAAAGTACTTTTCAATAGCAAAAATAAAAAAATATATATTTTTTTTATTTTGTTATCACATTTTCAGTTTTCTTCAAAACATTTTTTTTTAACTTAAATTTGAACCAGTTTTTGCCCCATCCTGCACTTTGGCTCAAAACATGATATTTTGTGTCCAATAAAACATATACAAAAAATTAGAAAATGTATAAATATGTATTTTGGGAATCCAACCTGAAGTGATAAAAAATTAGAAAAAAAGGAATGAGTAATTTTTTTAAGAATGTAGCTATTTTTTCCCTAAAAGTTCTGATAATAATCCACAACTTTATTAGTACACCACATCGATCAGATTATCTCATCTCAAGTTACATATTTTAACACTAGCGTGCACAGGGTGGGGCAACATGGGGCAGTTGCCCCACCATCCTCAGAAATTTGTTCTAAAATTGGTCAGGGGGTGTCCATAAACGACGACATTTTCAAAACGCTAATATTTTTGCCCCACCTTCCTTGAGGATCTGGGCACGCTAGTGTATTTTAATAAATTTTTTGCAATTCCGTCGTAAAATTACTTACTTTTCTTGTCATTCGACGAAATAGCCTACTTTTCTGTACCAAAAATAACAGAATCGAATAGCAACACTTTTCAAAATAAATGCTGAAATGTTCTTTTCAACATTTTTTTGATTTAAACGATTTATTGACAAAATACATAAAAATTTGACATAAAATTTCACTCAGTGTGTGTTTTTCGGATTTGCAAAAAATGTTGTATGGAACTCGTTGCAAAACTTGATTTTTTCAGCACTCTTCGTGCTGAAAAAATCCTCTTTTTGCAACTTGTTGCATAAACTACTATGACAATTGCAACATGCAGACAAATGTAAAAAAGAAATCTTCGAATAACATTTATTGGAAATCTAGATCATTTCTAAGGATACTAGATGTCACCAGATAAAAATATGCTTCTGATTTTTTTTATATTTTCAAAAATGGGATCTAACCCCAAGCAAAAAATTACACCCAAAAAATCACAAAAAGAAAAGTGCCTATTTCATACGTTGAACTGCCTTACCCAAAATGTTCTCAGTCTCAGATGGTAGTTCCAGATGTTACCTACAAGCTCCAGGTCGAATCGAGTTGATATCACTTTTTTTTATTTAAGTTTGAAAATTGTGCATTTTTTCTTTGGATTCATCCAATTGGGATGCTTCACCCCTCATTTTGTTGCAGTATTCAAATAAATTTTGAATTTTGAAATTCAATTGCATTTTTCCTGAGTTACAGCTTTTTTAAGATTGATGACGTTTTTGAACCTTCAAGATTTGTGTCCCGATTTGCCCCAATTCCCGTTGACCTAGAGTGTTCATATTTGGTCCAGATGCTAGTTTTATAAAAAAAATTGTAAGCAATTCGGTGCAAAATTTGATTTTTTAAGCATTCGTCGTATTTTTCTTTTTTCAACAGATTTTATTATCAGTTTATTGATATTCTCCAAGTCAACAAGAAAAAAAGCGAATAATAAAAAATGCCAAAATAAACTCTCCGAATGGCAATGAATAATTCACGCGCCACAGTTCATACATGCAGGATCGCGAAGTTCAATAGTGTTTTCGTCAGCTCCTTGAATTTCGCCAAACCGCACCGAGAGAAAGAGCAATCAATGTCACTTCCCGAAAATGCGATTCCGTCTCACGTGCAGCTGAATGAATATTTTTGAATTTCGAACAGCGTCGATTCTGTGCGGCCTCATAAGGAAATAGAGCAACGACTTTACAGTTAAACGAAGTGATTTCTAAGGGGCCTTGTTAAACCTACGATCTAAGATCGCAACTTCCTGGAACACGTGAACCGATCGAGGTGAAGGAGTAAAGACGCAGCTAATTATAAGTAACGATCGAAACGAGCTGATAGCCCAAACAAAACGACGACGCAATCAAATGGTTTTGGTCTTCTTGACTTTCCATGGTTCTATTCAGCCTCTCTGGTTGAAGGAAAGAAGAAACACATACGTCATGCTGGGGGTAATGATGCTGCCAAAAGATGGACGTTGCTCGGAAAAGAAAGATCGTTGCGAAACTCGCAAGACCCTTGGGCGTAACGACCCTAGGTTTGCTCTCCTGGTTGATGAACATAAGAGTTAGAGAAAATGCTGAAAAATTAGACCCACTCACGATAAGCAAATTCAACTTGAAGTGATGCCAGTATTTCATAAATGAAATTCTTGAAAAATAGTTTCAATTTCTGGCAACACTTTTCCATATGTGTACAAAATCATACAAGAAAAACGTAATAGCAAAGGTCTTTTTCTACGCTGCTCTAAATCTTCCTTTCATGAACGGCTGGAGAGTTCCTCGCCTGGTCCAGCATCCAAGCCGTTGTCATCAATTCTCGAGAGGAGACTTCACGAGAGCACAGCTGGAAAGAGGCCGGCCCGGAGGCTGATGACCTGTTTGTTGAACCACCACTACTCCAAGAACTGCTGCTGCCGCTGCTCAGGAAGAGCGAAGAAAGAACATCTATGCCGGATCGTTCTGCTTTTTTACGTACTATTAGTCTAGCGATCCCGTTATAAATTTATGAGTTCATTAATAAGTATAATTTAGCATTTTATATCGTCTCTTCCAAAAACGAACACAAAGCTGTAAAGAGCAGTCGTCGGTGGAGTCGCGTGGAAAAATAGGTGAAGGAAAATTATACAACTCCTACAAGCCGTGATCGATACAAGGATCAGGAGGGATTTTGAAGCAACAACCGACGATGAGGTTGCGCGATCGCGTGGAATGCACGTCGCGGAGTTCCCGGGAATGGGCACGTCGGGATGGTGCTGTAAAGTTTTATGGGCTTTTAAGGGGCCAACCAGCCAGCAGGGCTTAATTTTTGTCCGTTTGTTTTTTTACCTCGCGCGTTGCTTAATTGCTTGGACCGATTGATTGATGGACTCTCTTTCTGGGTTGAGATTTTTTCCCGTCGAGAAAGGCTTCCTTTGCTTTTGAGTTGTGATTGCGATGATTGGAACAAACGGTTTTTTTTTTCAGGACATCTCGTGATTTCTTTTGATTTTTTTTTTTTGAAAAGTAAATAGTAAATCATGCGAATAACATATTATTTTTCGTGGCAATTCAAATTTAATTTGAGGATTTTGTTTGAAAAGTTTTCTCAAAAATGATAAAAAATAAAATCTAGCCGCAAATTCAGCAATTGAATCAAAAAAAGTTTTCAAATGCATTATACACCTGTCCAGTTGTTTTGCAATCATATTTTTCCAAAATATCTCATTATTGAGTATTTGCTTTTTTGCGAGAAAACAAGTTTTTCGGTACATTGGACATTGGAATTTCCTTCCAAATTTTGAATGGAGAGGGAGGGCGACATAAACTCCGAAAAAAAAATGCAAGCGGCTCCAATAATTTTACTTAATTATTCAGGCAGCAACCATAATTTAAGAAGTCTTTCAAATAAATCGATTCTTTTATAACTGTTTAGTTTTTACACGTTATTTGAATGGTTTCTATATAAGTTATCAGAATTAAACATATTTTGATGATTTTTAAACTCAAAATAAATATTTTTGTTTTAAATATTTTTCTAGTATTTCGAGCTATCTAAATTAAAAGTTACTTTTTGAAATTTAGTTTTAAACAAACCCATTTTTTCCTGTAGTATTTTGGAGAGTTTTATTTTTATTCTTTCTTGCTTGACATATGGGGCGAGTTGAATCTTCAAAAACTACATGAAGCTCACCATGAATAAAAAATGAACCACAATGCTTACAAATATAAACTTTAAAAATACTCAATAAAAATCAAACAAATAAAACTTGACTCCGAGACCTTACAGGATTAAGCCTAACTGATTGTTCCTTTTTTATTTCTTTTACTAAATTCGAATCCATCCAAATTCGCTCCAAAACAATTTGTTTCAAGCAGTCTTAATTTTATTTTTGAAACAATCACTCATGAGCAGCGATGGAATAATCATCATCAAAGAAAATCTTCGGACGTCCATCAAGAGAAAAAAATCCGAAGGGAGCATGGCTCTCCTCTCTCGTGCACGAAAGATCGGAAAAAGGAATCTAAAAAAAAATCATCACTACTACACTTGCAATTGTAACGTCACAAGTCGAAAAATCACCTGTCACTTTTTGTAGATGGGCAATGTGTGTACACGCAGAAAAATATTTTGTAGAATCAGCCTGTATGAGGTTTGATTCAACAAAATATTTTGTTGAATATAATCAACTAAATTTTTGTATTGAATCAACTCTCTAATTTTATTATTTCAGATCGAGACATTTGGTTGTTTCAAAGCAGTTTTTTTGTTGAACCTTCCCTCATTTTCGTTGATCAAAATTTGACAGAAGCCACGTTCAAATCAAAATTTTGTTGAATCAACGTCGGTTTTGTTGTTGAAACAACTAGAGATATTTTTCAAATTAAGGTTATGGTCCTTGAATTGAATCAATAAAAGTTTGAATTGAAATAAAAATTGTAGTTTTATTGATATTTAAATTTTATTGAAAATTCCAAATAATGTCCATCTGGTCCATCAAATGTTGCAGCAAATTTGGCCCGTGATCCATTTCCCCGTCGTCGTTGACACTGTCGCCTCTGATTGAACCGACAAGTTTGCAAAGTTGCCTCTCCGCGTTGAGCGGCCATGTTGGCACTAGTTTCCAGATCGTGGTTATGCTGTTTTCCGCAGAGATCTGCAACGGTGGGAAAAACGTAAGAAAAGAAAATTTTATGTAGAATCCTAAGGCGCTTACCAAAAATGTCCCGATTGTCCGTGTTAAGTCGGCCTGGTTTTGGGTGGTTTTGAAATCACCCTGAATCTACCTTTTCAAATTTCGCGATTCGCTCGAGGCAAATGAACAAACTACGGATCCGTAAGTGCAGCCTCGTCGTACGGAACGAACAAAAAACGAACAGCAAACTGAGAAAAATTTAACTTTTTGACAGATAGCGGGCACGTGTAAATCACAACAATTTAGATTTGAATCAAAAACACACATTAAAGTTGATTCTACGCCGTTGTGGGTTGAATCAAATCAAAAAATTTGTTGTTGTTTCCAAAAGAGTTTGCCAAATTACATCACGTAATTTCAACTCAAGATTTTGAGTTGTTTCGATCGGTTTTGAGGGTTATTTCAACAAAAAATCCTCAAGATATTGCGCAATTCTCACTAACTTGGACTTCGCACTAAATTATTGCTATCGATCGCACTATTGCGACTTGTCAAACTGGCTTGGGAAATTTTTATTTTCTCAAAAAATGATCAAAGCGAGCCGATGTTGCTCACCTGTCAATCGCAATTTTAAAGTGCGAATGTCCAGTTTGGTGGAAACTGCGACTGAAAATGTAAATAAATAACTGCTGGTTGCCTACTTTTTGGAAATGTTGTTGTCAAAAATGCGAGAGAAAAGTGCAAAACAACAAAATATTTTTTTGATACAAACCAGCTTGATTTTTCTGCGTGTAAACAAAGCGAAATAATTAATTTTAGGTGATGCTAACAAACAAATTAACAAAAAATCATCAACAGATTGATTTTCTTGGAGAAGTTCGGGAGCGATTTTCTTTTGCATAATTTGTTTCCTCTCTCTTTCGTGGGTGAAAAAAGTTTGCAAGCGAAAATGATTTTTTGCAATTCCGTCGTGAAACAACTTACTTTTCCTCTCATTCTTGAACGACGAAATAGCCTACTTTTCTGTACCAAAAATAACAGAATCGAATAGCAACACTTTTCAAAATAAATGCTGAAAAGTTCTACTTTTCAGCACTCAAATGGGTGCTGATAAGTTGAACTTTTCAGAACTTGTTTCGAAAAGTAACACTTTTCAACATTTTTTTTATTTAAACCTGCGAAAATACATGAAAATTTGACATAAAATTTCACTCAGTGTGTGTTTTTTGGAATTACAAAAAATGTTGTATGGAACTCGTTGCAAAACTTGATGTTTTCAGCACTCTTCCTATTTATCCAACTCGGTGAACCTCGTTGGATAAATGTACGACTCGTGCTGAAAAAATCCTCTTTTTGCAACTTGTTGCATAAACTACTATTTTGCGATTATTCCATCCCTGCTCTTGAGAAACAAATTAAAACACATTTAATAAACCGTTATTCCAAAGCAAGAAACCCTGCAGACTATCATAAATTTTAATAATATGAATCAGGGCCGTAGTCAGGATTTTTGTTCGGGGGGGGGCTTGGGTGCAAAAATTCAAGGAGTATAAAAATCAGCAAATCATTTATACCATCACTTGGTTTGTGGTATAATTATTGAGATGAATTGTAAAATTTTAATGTAATGTATGCAAAAAAGTTTTCGAAGATTTTCATATTAAGTTATCAATGTATTTATTGAAGAAACTCGTTCGTCATTTTTTTCTTTATTTTAACAGCTAGTTTGTATTAAAGGAGTAGAGAAAGTGTTTTTTTTTAACATTTTCTTGAATTTTTTAATTGTAATCCAATTTCGTGATAAACGTCGCTAAATTTAAAATATAGTTAACTTGAATCAAATTTTTGAAAGCATAAATTTTTTTTAAAAGAAATATCGATTTATCTAACCATAAGTATTATGTTTTCTGTATTTTATACTGAGAGAAATTTTAAACCGTCTGGATTTACATTTTCAGCTGTGTTATAATTGTGATGGTTTATCTAACATTTTTCATTTTTTTCTAGCACAACATAAAACTCATAACTGGAATATTTGTTTTTCTTAAAATTTTATAAACAAACTCAAACAATGTTTTATTTTAATTGTTCTAAGCTATTGAAGCCATTTCATATTTTGCGAAGCTTCTGGTGCTCTCAAAAATAAATAATTTTAATGAAATACAAAAAAATATAATCGTTGAAATTTCAGCTTCTGAAGTGTCTCCACGACAAAAAAAAAATTACGTCGAATCTCAAGTTTACATCAACTGAGTTTACATGTGATTAATTTTTTCCGTGTCGAGTAAATTCACATTTTTTTCTGTGTAGGCCTATAATAAATATATATTTGAAGAAAAAAAATCAGTGCCTGTGTTTAATTTTAATGTGTTAAAAAATTTAGAATTAATTTTTAACGCCAAAATATTCACTGGAAGAGTTGTTAATAATGCATATGTAACCATTTTTAAATGCATATGTAACCGTTAAAATTTTTCTCGATTGCATCAAACATTAAAACGAATCATGTTTAACTTTAATATTCCGACTAAACGCCATTTTCAAATTCATTACTCATTGTATTCTGAAAATTGGTCCAGAATTTGAGCAAAAATAAAATTTTAAAACATGACAAAAAAATTTAATCAGATCTCAATTCTAAAGATAATTTTTTAATAAAATTTTAATCTATAAACATGTTTAATAATTTAGGATTGTAACCATTTATTAAAATCGATGTTTGTTCAAGCAATATCTTGACCCTAGGAACAAAATCCTGCACATTTTATGGTTAAGAAATTTTATATTTACGAAACGTTGCTAAATTAAAAATAAAGAAAACTTTATGTAAGAATTCATAAATTGATTAGTTTTATCCTGTAAATCTAATCTTAGTCTGCACTTGAATTCAAACATACCAATATTCGAAGCATAAAAAAATAAGATTATTAAAACATAATTTATTGAAATGATTGAAAATTATTTTTTGAATATCTTTATTTAAAAATGATAAAAAATGTTTTTTTTTTATAATTTAAGGATTTTTTTAGTTGTAATTATTTTATATTTTTTATGTATTTGATTTTTTTCATTTTTGGAATTTCTGAATTTTTTGAAATTATCATGTGTAATTATTATCTTAAATTTTTGTTTTAAAAGTAAAGAATACTTTATGTAATAATTCTTAAATCAATTATATTTTTCCTGTAAATCAAATCTTAGTCTGAATTTTGCTACAAGAACTATATTTTACTTTCAAACGAAAATTTTAAAAAATGTCCTGTAGTACGGAGACTCTTAAAACTCCATACAAAAAAATCTCAAGGAACGGTCAAGAAAAGGTTTACGAAAAGACTTCTCTTAAGCGGTACGCAGCTGAAAAGGAACAGAAACAAAAAGCGTCGTTTGATATTTCTTCGGGAGCAATATGTGTTGATGAGATTTTGATTTGTTTATTTGGATGCGACTGAAAATAACGTTTGAAAATAATGTATTCGCTTAAATAATATTGAAGAATTGCCTCATGAAGCTGACTATCAAAACGCTGAATCTTAAAATGCTGAAATAAGGCAAAAGCCATTACAAAAATCACTTAATTTTCTGGTAAATATAAATTAATTAAGGAATACTAGAATTCAAACATAAAAATATTTAAAGCATACAAAAATTAAGATTGAAAAAACATAATTTATTGGATTTTGAATAACTTAATTTCAAAATGATATTTTTTTAGTTTAGGAGTATCAATTATTTTATTAATTTTTCAGTTTTAGATTTTTTAATTTTTGGAATTTCAGATTTTTTGATATTATTCTGTTGAATTGTTATCTTATTTTTTTTATGTTTTTTTTTTATTTTTATTTTTGATTTTGGCATTTCTTTGTCTTATACCAAAAAAATTTAAATCAAAAATTATGAAAATTTAGAAATTTGAAAGTGTAAAATTTTTAAATCTTCAATTAGCCGTTGCGAATATTATTCTGAAGTTTATGTCACTAAACTCTGACCAAAGTTGAGAGGGTTACAAATCAAAACTACAAGCTATGGTTTTATTATTTTAAAAGTGTTCAAAACACACTTTAAATCAGTACAGTTGTTTTGCATCATTAGTTTTCAAAATATCTAGCTGATGGCGAAATCCTTTTTTCGTGAGAAAAAACTTTTCGCGGTTCCGCGACATGTTACAAAAATTCTAAATATTTTTAAACGAGCCCAAACATGTCGTATATGATTATCAAAGCAGGAAAAACATTTCAAATTTGTTTTCCGGACCGACCTGGTCGCTGGTCCTAAAAGACTTAATCGAAATAAGTTATTTCCATTAAAATTGTGAAGCTATTTTTTTAAATATTGTATTTGCTCTCTGTTTTTTGGTCCATTTTGAAAAGGTGGCAATATAAACTTTGGAAAATATTTACAATTGATATTCAGAAATAAGAAATTATAAAAAAAATAATAAAGAAATTTTAAAATTTTCAAAATGCAAATTCTAATCTGTAAAATCCAAAAAATAGAAATTAAACAGTTTAAAAATGAATTATTGATCAGAAATTATATAATTTGAAAGTGATGTTTAATTAATTTAATTTCAGAGTTTTTGAATCCAAGCTTAAATTTTTTTAACATTTTGAATATTTTTATCATTTTATTTCTTCCTTTGAAAATCGCAAGCTCATGCACAAAGTGAAAATTAGTTGATAATAAGTATTCACTTAGTTGATCTTCCGATTTTTGATATATTAAATAAAAATTGGAGATTGACCACGGTGGAAACTAAAAAATGTGACCAAAAGAAAGCATTTTGGACGAGTGGTTTCGGAAAAAAAGGTTTACGAAAAAGTAATAAAAAAATACACACAGATATTTCTCAAGCATTTTTCTCTAAGGTCTTAGATATGTAACTAACCATATTCTTAAAACCAA
Source organism: Culex quinquefasciatus (assembly GCF_015732765.1). Taxonomy (NCBI): domain Eukaryota; kingdom Metazoa; phylum Arthropoda; class Insecta; order Diptera; family Culicidae; genus Culex; species Culex quinquefasciatus. Next base: position 177,935,549 of record NC_051863.1, read on the forward strand.
AACGATAAAATTAGAATTGTATTTCTGATAATAGTCAAAATTCACTCAAATGTTTTTCATATTAAATGCTTTCGTTTTTGAAAACAAAATCTAAATATTTTTGAGAAATTATAATAAATTTTGAAAAATGTAGAGAAAAAACATGTATTAACATTTTAAAGGTTTTAATGCAATTAAAGGAGGGCTATTAATTTTACAATCCAAATTCGACTAGCCGAAGCCTCGATTATCCAAAGTTTCGATTATCCGAAGTTCGAAGGACTTCGGAAAACCGAATCAGGAACAAATGAAATCAGCATGTTTTATTTGCTTGTTTTTAACATCTAATTCGGCATCTGTTTTTTTAATGGTCCAATACACCAAGTTTTTGCTTTTTGGGTGTTTTTTAATACCCCTGACGGTTTCAAAAGCACCCAAAAAGCAAAAACTGGAAATTTGGTTTATTAGACCTTTAAAAAAAACACCAGAAATATTTCTTGACCTCCATTTTGACCGCCACATTGAATCCAAAAATTCTAAATTATTTTATGGTTCTTCAGGGGTCATACTTAAGTTCTACAATCAAACATAAGACAACAAGATCTAAGGATTTTTGCTGTCCCTATTCTTACTGTAGTCCCGATTCGCCCCAGATGATGGTAATTATTTCTATGTAGCCCCTTAGAGCAGTCCGCTCGGAAATTGCTATTTTCGAAGGTTAATAACTTTTGATTTGATTTTGATTTGATGGGATAACCAACAGGGCCACAAGGATGACCTATGTAGCGATTGCCTAGAATTACAGTGGCTCAGACTTAAAGGGAGCATCTTCAAATTACTGCCGTATGAAGGGCCAAAAGGGGGTGGTTGGACGCGAACAAGCAAAATCACTCACGGTGTCCTCAATTTTCGAAGGTTAATAACTTTTTAGCAAAAAAATAAGGTGTCTTCGGGAAAGTTTTTCCAAATTTAAAGAAGATATTAGTTCTGAAAATTGATAAGAACTGGATAGTTATTGCGCCTTCCATTGGTCAAAAACTGAAACAGTTGCTTTTCTCCATACAATTTGACGATTTTGCCCAAACTTGGTGGTCAGTGGTCAGAAAAAGCTCAAATTTTGGAACTTAGGCTAGTGATGCGTAAATCTTTGATTTCAGGGGATAGCCCCAAGTAAGCTAACCAATGTAATGCTAAAACTACAAGATAAATGAGATGTAACTGAATGGATATCCAAATTTTGGATCCATAATCTACAAAAACTGAGCCCGGCAATGGACAGGCAAATTACTTAGTTTGATCAATCAATTCTTGATTCTCTATCTTACAAATTATTTCTGGGAAGAGAACACACAATCATTGATTTAAGATTTTTTTAAGGCAGTTCAATTTTAAAAAAATTGGAAAAAATTTCGGGGGGGGCTGCAGCCCGGAAGCCCCCCCCCTGGCTACGGGCCTGATATGAATTTAATTTTAAATTATATTTTCCTAAAAATTTAAAACAAAAAAATTACTACTGCATTTAGCTCACAGGTGGCCAACCTTTTGACTCTCTGGCCAAATTGAAAATTATCAAAGATATCATTATTTCATTTAAATGTATGAACTATTTGTAAATCTATCAGAATAAACATTATTTTAAGCATATTTTTTAGGCGATTCCAAGTATTTTGCAAGCATTTGTCGTTCTGATGTAGAGCGTCCAATTTCCCGGGGTTACAAATTTCCCGGGAAACGGGAAATTTTTAGTCAATTTTCCCGGAAATCCCGGGAATTCCCGGGAAATTTCAAATTTGTTGAAAATTGTTATGATCTTGGTTTTAATTAATATTATGCAACAAAATTGTATAGGACATCAACTTTAATGGTTTAAATAAGTGTGAAGATCAATTAACAGCTTGACTGCATGTAAAAAATCATTCAACTACAAGAAAATGTATTTTGGTATTTTTTATGAGAAATTTTAAACTTGCTTCTGTGACAAGTTTATTGAAATGAGAAAAAAGCAGAAATTATGTTTTTCATGACAAATACTGGTTTCAGCTTTTGAACAACTGGCAAAGTATTTAAGTGTTGGTTTTACTTTAAAATACCAATTTTTTCAAATATTTGAAGCAAGCTTTAAATATATTTTTGCATTTTTTGAGAACACACAATGGAAAGTAATTAGTCAAAGATTTTTTTTGTGTTATTATGCAACATGATTTAAAGTATACGATAAATTAAAATTATTCCACAAAAAGTATTCTATTTTTCACATTTAACCCTCTTACACCTGTAGTTGCACCAGTTATTTCTTTAGTACTAGGTATTCAACAATTTGAATTAATTCTTTTTGCACAAATTCGATTTACATCTCATTTGATCATGGTAAACAAAAACGTAAAATAATCACAATTTTAATTTTAAGGTAAGGAGTTTATATTGTTTTGATTTAATAACATTAATCTGTTAAAAGCTAACCTAATGGTAATAATTTAATACTCATTAAGCAAGATCTATTCCGAGTTGCTTCAAAAATTAATATTATCAGAAATAATTCTGATATCATAATTTCTGATAATCTGATTAATTATATACAAACCAAACAATACATTTAATTCAACAAAATCATGTTGAGTTTGTTCATTTATTTATTTTTCCAGAGTTTTTTCAAAAAAAAGTTCCAATTTAATTTAAGAAAATATATACATCCGCTTGAATTTCGGGAATTCCCGAGAAATTTTCAAATTTCCCGGGAAACGGGAAATATTTTTTTTCGGGAAATCCCGGGAATTTCCGGGATTTTTTTTCCCGGGACATTTTTCACAAAACTTAAATTATGAAGACAACATATTTTTACGAAAACAAAAAAAAAATCTAAAAAAATTAATCAATAAGCACAAATGTTTTAATGGTAAAAAATGAAGCAGAAAAATCTTTATTCAACTATTTTTAAGTTCAGTGCATTTTTATCTATTTTGACATTTCTGAATTAACTTGTGCCGCATTTCTTTTATAACTAAAAATAGAGGAAATTTTCAAATGTTTGAGTAACGATCAGAAATAAGTCCTAATTCACTTCAATTCGTCGATATTTATTATTTGAACATCTATTTTTGCATAAACTTTTATGGAAACTTGCTTGCACACCTCCAACTGAGTTATTCAATACTCTGTTTAAGGCATAAATGCCTCCTATAATCTGTAATTGAACGCCATTAGGTGCTCGATGAAATAACACTTTAAACTTTCTTTAAAAAAAATGAGAAAAATATCAGTTCAATTTTTAAAAGGTCACAAAGGAAGAAAATATAATAACTTTCTGCTGTGTTTATTATCAAAATCGAATTTCAAAGTATAACTCCAGAAAAAGACTAATTCCACAAGCAAGATTTAGTTTTTTTTGTCTTTTTAATACAAACATGAGTATCTAAATAATTTACTTTAAAATTAACAATTACAAACTTCCTAAAGTTCGGCGAAATTATTTAGTAATGTTCTTGAGTTACGTTGTCATACTAAAAATCAGACACTTTATGAATCACAAGAAAATTTATTTAACTTTAAAAAAATTGACTTGAAACCGCAGTCAATCGACAGTAGTTAAATGGGTTTGATATGGATTTGATTCACATCTGCCCCAACCTTCCATCGGATGAGGAAGGAAAACGTCGGTCCCGGCCATGGTTGTTGTTAGGCCGTTAAGTCATTCCAAGTGTGGGAGTAGTCTCCCTACTATTAAAAACAACATACCAAACCAAGCCTGCTCCGGCGGCATCACTGGCGGCGGTTTAACTCGCAATCCAAAGGTCGTCAGTTCGACCCCTGGGGTGGAAGTTTCATTGGAGAAGAATGATGTTTGGGTGCTCTCCCCATTCAAGCCTTTGGACTCCTAGGTTTGAGCAGAAACTTGCAATAGAGACCACAAAACACCTGGGAGTCGCGTTAATGGTATTTTTCAAATGTTTTCGTATCCAAAGCCTCCACCCGCTTACCTGATCGCAAATCACTGCCATTCCGCTTGTCCAGCCCACTGGACGAAACCTTGGCCATTTCGGACGAGCTGATGACCAGGCAGGTCGCCGGATTGACCAGCGTCATCGAGCCCGCCGAACCTACACCACCGCTACTGCTCGTAACCAGGATCGTGCTCGAGATCGGATCGTGCCCGATGGCGAAGGCCAACGGTGGCGGCGGAAGCGGCAACCTCGGAGGGCCTGGACTTGGCGGTGTTTCCCGCGAGCTCGATTCGACCGACTCGTCGTGATCGCTGAGGCCACTCTGGGTGTTGGAATCTTCCGGGGTGTCGAAAAAGTGCAGGTTGAACTCGGAACCGGCATCGAAGCTCATGTCCGCCACCAGATCGTCGTCCAACTTGACCCCCAACCCGTCACACGGTGAATCCAGCTGGTAGACATCCATTTGTTGTTTGTATGATTTCGGCACTGAACTCTACACGACAACATTAACAACAGATAATTTTGAACAACATGGCACTTGATTTGATTGAAATTCTGGACACTTTAAAAACTCATATCATCCCCTCACCGAACTATACACTAAATCACCGAAAAAAAAGGCACGACCCCGCGAAATCCCAAACTCACTACCGAACCACGACGACAAACCGACCTGGAGGAACCTGGACACACCACGGCCACGGCCAGGTATCCACCATTCTAGCGAGAATCTTAACGCAGACTGAAAGGTAGAAAGCAAAATAAACATCGAACTTAATCCAGTCCAACAACACCAACAAACTGTACGATACGATACGATACAACTCAACACAACCCGCGATCCGCGCACGCCGTTCGAACTCTTTGGACCGGTGGACAAGGCAAAGGAAGAGAGGGAAGCAACCGCCCGAGAAGAAGAAAGTTCTTCAGCATACATATGTGTGTGTGTGTGCATGGTGCGAGGGTCCAGGCGGCAGCATCTCCTAGATCGCGGAGATGGGGAGAGAGGGAGAGAGAGAGAGCTTTGGCATGTTGAGCATGTTCTGCTTGCAGTGGTTCCTAATCATGCAACAAATTGCTAAAACAAGATTTTTTCAGTACATGTATCCAACAAGGTTTACCGATTTGGATGAAGACGAAGAGTGCTGAAAAAAACAAGTTTAACGACGAGTTGCGTACAACATTTCATGCTATTCTGGAAAACACCCTTCACCCTTCCAAATCAAAACAATTTTTGAATAAAAAAAAAAAAATTAGCAACCATTTTAGTTCTGAAAAGTATAACTTTACAGCCCTTGTATCAAAAAGTATTACTTTTTAATTCTGTTATCAATAAAAGCTCTCTTAAATTACCAGAAAAAAATGTACCTACGATTAATATGCTCAAGCATTCATCTTACTTCGACTGCCCAAATTGCTTTTTTTATTTATTTAAGAGTTTTTTTTTTCAATTATTCCGCAAAGTTAAAAAAAATGAAATGGCACCTTAGCTTTGTTTGTGGTAACTTGATGTTCTGCAGTATTTTACAGAAATCTTATGAAAAATGTATCTAAATTGACAATATTTTAGATTCTTTAAGTCCAAACATTTATAATAGAACCATCAGTATAGTTAAAAGAGAAACTAAAATGATTTTAATGAAAAAAGGCTATCGCAAATCAGGCGGGAGAAACCATTTCTTCTAAAATCTTTTGAATTTCAATGTAGTTTTAAGTGTAATAAGTTGAAAACAACGTAAAATGCCATTTTTAACATGTCTGAGTTTTTGCAAAAAAAAATGTATAGAAATTGTTTTCTACCAAAAATTGTGTTATTTTTAACTGCTGATTGCAACCCGACTGTTCTGCTGTATGATACATTTTCCATGCATTTTTGTTAATTTGAATAGATCAATTTTAGCATGTTTACAAAAATTTTAATTTGATGTGAAGAGACTTTTCTTTTATACCACTATATATTTAAATATCTTGGGCTAATTCTTTATCAACTCACACGAAATCGGGAAAAGTTGCCCCGACCCCTCTTCTTTTCATGTGAAACTTTGACCTAAGGGGTAACTTTTGTCCCTGATCACGAATCCGAGGTCCGTTTTTTGCTATCTCGTGACGGAGATCCGGTACGACCCCTTCCATTTTTGAACATGCGAAAAAAGAGGTGTTTTTCAATAATTTAAAACGGTGATGAGATAGAAATTTGGTGTCAAAGGGTCTTTTATATAAAATTAGACGCTCGATTTGATGGCGTACTCATAATTCTGAAAAACACGTATTTTTCATCGAAAAAAATACACTTAAAAAGTTTTAAAAAGTCCCCCATTTTCCGTAACTCGACTGTAAAAATTCTGGTACATGTCATTTTAAGGGAAATTTAATGTACTTTTCGAATCAACTTTGACCCAAAAGAGTTTTTTTTTTCATTTAGAACAAAAATTTTCATTTTAAAATTTTGTAATATTCCTAACTTTGCAAGGTTATCGTCGACAGACACGGACGATCGTGATGTTTCTAGTAAACCCCTTATAATTACATTTCTAAATTTTTGTAATTGTCTGTTCTACAACTTTGTAGAACATTGTTACACTCTAAAAAATAACCTTGCAAAGTTAGAAAAAACACGACATTTTAAAATTAAAAACTTTGTTCAAAATGAAAAAATGACCCTTCTGTGTCAATGAAGATTCAAAAAGTACATTTTTAAAACTTTTTTAGTGTTTTTTTTATGAAAAATACGTTTTTTCGGAATTCTGAGTACGCCATCAAATCGGGCGTCTAATTTTACATAAAAGTCCCTATGACACCAAATGTCTATCTCATTACCGTTTCAGGCGGCAAGTTAATGAAAACACCTCTTTATTCGCATGTTCAAAAATGGAAGGGGTCGTACAGCCCCTCCGTCACGAAATATCAAAAAACTTGATCAGGGACAAAAGTTACCCCTTAGGACAAAGTTTACCGCAAATCGAAGAGGGATCGGGGAAACTGCTGTGTGAGTTGGCGGAGAATTACCCCTTGACAGATACGTATTTCGTCTACTAACGTCATGATTCGAAATCCGGACACTTATTTGTTATAGCAGGCAAAAAATCATATAATAAGTTGGAAATGTAGAAATATCATCAGAATGTAGTATAAACAATCAGTTTCAAGAAAATGCATGCAAAATATGTCTTTTCTAACAATTTTTCATCAGAATTTTAAAATTAAAATTACTTGTTGTGCTTCGAATCCCGGTCACTGATAAAAGCTGATTCGAAATCCGGACACTTTTGCTTCGAATTCCGGACACTCGATCTTACTTATGAATCGCACAAATTTGGAATGAAATATTAGTGAATGGCAATCTTCAGGTCTTAAATAAGCTGTTAACATCAAAACAATCGATAGTTTATGTAAAAATTTGCTAGAATTCAAGGAAATCAAAACCATAAATTTCTGCTTTGCCTTTCCGATGCTTCGAATGCCTATGAAATATTTCAAGTGAAATGTTTCGCATTTTTGGTAAAGTTATAATTTTATTGTAGTTGGAATTCATCAAATAACACAGTTTAGACAGTAATTATGCGAACTTATATCCAAATAATTGATAAAACAAGATGAAGTGTCCGTGTTTCGAAGCGTCCGGGAATTCGAATCATGACGTTACCTGCAGACTAGTCTCTTTGTGCTCACTGTTATGCATTTTGCTAAAACGCTCAACCAAACCACAATAAAATTTGATGTGCTGAAATTTGTTTCAGCAATATTAGTTTCAACTTCCTTGAAAAAAAAATTGGAATCACACATCGAAAAAGTTGACAAATTTGCTACTAAACGGTTGGTTCCAGTGGTTTTTGAAATGTGGTGATCAAGTCTCTCCAAAAGAACTAGTTTTGACAACTGATTGAATAAATAGCTGACCATCAGTTAAAAATTTAAAAAAAGTATTTAAAAGAAAAGATTCATGTAAAATTTGAGCACCACTGCTACCTACGTGGTTCTCTGAACACCAACTATTCCCATAATAATTTATTAAATCAACCCATTCCTTCACATGGCAGAATACATACGGGGAGAGGTGATCTTCAGCTATGGAGCAGTGTAGAAGGTGCTGCTGAAGAGCTCCGAAGATCAGAGAGCGCGGCAGCAAAAAGAACAAAATGTTAAGAAGACGCACAAGACTCTTCGTGCTGAGTCTAAGGGTGGATTTTCATGGATTTTTCGATGACCGACATCGAAAGCGGCTTTCGATGCTCGTGGTCAAATTTGGTCAAAAACTCATATTTTTCGACCAAGTTAAGTGGTAAAATAGTTTAGATTGATTGTTCATGGCAGTACGAACAATAAAAACAAATACTAATTGCCGGAAAGCCCCGAAAATGTGATTTTCCGACTTTTGATTTTCGATGCACGAGCATCGTAAGATGACCGACATCGAAAGCATAGTCACTACCATGCTTTGCTAAAATGTCAGTGCATCGTAGTTCGATGCCTGTCCTGTCAGCCATATTGCTGCCCCGACACCATGGACACAAACCAAATAACGCTGTGAAATATTTCCGTGAATATTTCAAGCAGGCAAGCGTTTCAAGCGTTTTGTGGCAAACACATGAGATTTTTCCGATGCCAAAATGGCAACAATGGAATCGGCTGATGTTGATGTCGACAAAGTTTTGAAAAGAGGCGATAGGCTACCTCAAATTATTTTAAAGTGGGTTTTTACGTTTTCAAATAACAAGAAAGAATTTTGATTTTATTTCACAGCATGAAATGTATGTCATTCAAGGAAAATGTTGATTGCCACCTATGATACGAGTGTTTCCCATAAACATAGAACATTTTTAAACAGTACGCTAGATCAAAGTGTGTACGGTTTACCATGCACGGAAAGTTGAAAACATGGAAAAAATAGATTTTTTTTCATATTTATTTTTATGGAATAAATATTTGATAATTGCATCATAGTTCTGGCTGAAGGTTAGAAGAGAGGGAGAAATTAAGAAGAAAAGCAAGTAAAGAAAAAAAAATAAAGAAATAAAGAAATAAAGTAATAAAGAAGTAAAGAAATAAAGAAATAAAGAAATAAAAAAATAAAGAAATAAAGAAATAAAGAAATAAAGAAATAAAGAAATAAAGAAATAAAGAAATAAAGAAATAAAGAAATAAAGAAATAAAGAAATAAAGAAATAAAGAAATAAAGAAATAAAGAAATAAAGAAATAAAGAAATAAAGAAATAAAGAAATAAAGAAATAAAAAAATAAAGAAATAAAGAAATAAAGAAATAAAGAAATAAAGAAATAAAGAAATAAAGAAATAAAGAAATAAAGAAATAAAGAAATAAAGAAATAAAGAAATAAAGAAATAAAGAAATAAAGAAATAAAGAAATAAAGAAATAAAGAAATAAAGAAATAAAGAAATAAAGAAATAAAGAAATAAAGAAATAAAGAAATAAAGAAATAAAGAAATAAAGAAATAAAGAAATAAAGAAATAAAGAAATAAAGAAATAAAGAAATAAAGAAATAAAGAAATAAAGAAATAAAGAAATAAAGAAATAAAGAAATAAAGAAATAAAGAAATAAAGAAATAAAGAAATAAAGAAATAAACAAATAAACAAATAAAGAAATAAAGAGATAAAGAAATAAAGAAATAAAGAAATAAAGAAATAAAGAAATAAAGAAATAAAGAAATAAAGAAATAAGGAAATAAAGAAATAAAGAAATAAAGAAATAAAGAAATAAAGAAATAAAGAAATAAAGAAATTAAGAAATTAAGAAATTAAGAAACTAAGAAATTAAGTAATAAAGAAATTAAGAAATTAAGAAATAAAGATATCAAGAAATTCAGAAATTCAGAATTTCAGAATTTCAGAAATTAAGAAATTTCTTAATTTCATATTTTCAGAATTTCTTAATTTCATAATTTAAGAAATTCAGAATTTCAGAATTTCAGTATTTCCGTATTTCAGAATTTCAGGATTTCTGAATTTCTGAATTTCTGAATTTCTGAATTTCTGAATTTCTGAATTTCTGAATTTCTGAATTTCTGAATTTCTGAATTTCTGAATGTCTGAATTTCTAAATTTCTGAATTTCTGAATTTCTGAATTTCTGAATTTCTGAATTTCGAAATTTCTGAATTTCTGAATTTCTGAATTTCTGAATTTCTGAATTTCATAATTTCATAATTTCATAATTTCATAATTTCATAATTTCATAATTTCATAATTTCATAATTTCATAATTTCATAATTTCATAATTTCATAATTTCATAATTTCATAATTTCATAATTTCATAATTTCATAATTTCATAATTTCATAATTTCATAATTTCATAATTTCATAATTTCATAATTTCATAATTTCATAATTTCATAATTTCATAATTTCATAATTTCATAATTTCATAATTTCATAATTTCATAATTTCATAATTTCATAATTTCATAATTTCATAATTTCATAATTTCATAATTTCATAATTTCATAATTTCATAATTTCATAATTTCATAATTTCATAATTTCATAATTTCATAATTTCATAATTTCATAATTTCATAATTTCATAATTTCATAATTTCATAATTTCATAATTTCATAATTTCATAATTTCATAATTTCATAATTTCAAAATTTCTGAATTTCATAATTTCATAATTTCATAATTTCATAATTTCATAATTTCATAATTTCATAATTTCATAATTTCAGAATTTCAGAATTTCAGAATTTCAGAATTTCAGAATTTCAGAATTTCAGAATTTCAGAATTTCAGAATTTCAGAATTTCAGAATTTCAGAATTTCTGAATTTCTGAATTTCAGAATTTCAGAATTTCATAATTTCATAATTTCATAATTTCATAATTTCATAATTTCATAATTTCATAATTTCATAATTTCATAATTTCATAATTTCATAATTTCATAATTTCATAATTTCATAATTTCATAATTTCATAATTTCATAATTTCATAATTTCATAATTTCATAATTTCATAATTTCATAATTTCATAATTTCATAATTTCATAATTTCATAATTTCATAATTTCATAATTTCAGAATTTCAGAATTTCAGAATTTCAGAATTTCAGAATTTCAGAATTTCAGAATTTCAGAATTTCAGAATTTCAGAATTTCAGAATTTCAGAATTTCAGAATTTCAGAATTTCAGAATTTCAGAATTTCAGAATTTCAGAATTTCAGAATTTCAGAATTTCAGAATTTCAGAATTTCAGAATTTCAGAATTTCAGAATTTCAGAATTTCAGAATTTCAGAATTTCAGAATTTCAGAATTTCAGAATTTCAGAATTTCAGAATTTCAGAATTTCAGAATTTCAGAATTTCAGAATTTCAGAATTTCAGAATTTCAGAATTTCAGAATTTCTGAATTTCAGAATTTCAGAATTTCTGAATTTCTAAATTTCTGAATTTCTGAATTTCTGAATTTCTGAATTTCTAAATTTCTGAATTTCTGAATTTCTGAATTTCTGAATTTCTGAATTTCTGAATTTCTGAATTTCCGAATTTCTGAATTTCTGAATTTCTGAATTTTTTTGTTGTGCTCTTCTAAATGCTGCCAAACATTGTTAATATTAATATTATTTTGTTCTATCCGGAAATAAATTTTGAATGGTTCTAAATTAAAAGTTCTCCTGCATTTGTCTAAAATTTTTATCTTTGGTTTTTCCGTGCACGTGTTGCTTTGTGTTGACGTTTCCAAGCGTTTCTCTCCCATTTTCTACCGTTCCTTCTTGAAACGCTTGCGGGAAAAATGGCGGTCTGCCCGTTATTTAGGTTTGAGTCATAGCTAAGTCATAACGCCATCCAAGAGCATCGTAAAAATTTCGATGCTCGTGCTTACGATGTCGTTGCATGATCCATGAAAATCCAGCCTAAGAGCTATTATCGTTGTGTGTACCGGGTTCTTCGCTATTCGAAGAGAACATAGATAGAGACAATGTCCACCACCAAACTGGGATAAGAGGACGAACCTTAGGGGGGAAGGACGCGGTAATCTTCTTTACCTTTATCGCCCCGTAAGTGACGGTGGCTTAGAGGAGACTGGAATCGTGAGGGAAGATGTTTTCCATAATAACAGGTAAGGTTAGGGCTTTATTATGTAATAAAAATGGGTTGATTGGAATTGAGGTTACGCAACGTATACTTTTTGGTGCTCCTTCGTGCTTGATTCCTTTTACGTTGTTATTCTTGTTTTCTTAATCAATTAACTGTTGATCGTCAGCTTTACTCGCAGATATTTTAAGTTTCTTTAAAAATGTTTTTGGTATAGTGTGTCCAAATTTTATATTAACATCAATTTAAGTTAAAAGACAAACTCCATGTTAGATCCCGAGCCCCCGCCTTCCGTAAGAAATAGTTGAACAAGCAAAACCCTTTAAATGCTATCAACAGCACTACTAGAAAAGAAGTCCAAGAAAAGAAGCTATTACATGGCACGCGTACACCACCCCTCCCTTACTTAGCTGGCAGTACGTGTACGTGTGTGGTGCAGAAAGAAGAAATGCTATGAAAACATTGTGAATATCTGCCAGGGAACAAGCACACCAGGTAGTCTTCTTCTCCTCCACTGGGAGGCAGCATCATCATCTTTGCTAAAGACTAAACGTTAAAACGTTTTTTTCTTGTGTTATGTACCATCAGCAAACAATGTTGAGACCTCCCATTCCTCTTGCTTCCACCACTTTTCTTAGCTTAGACACATATGAAGAGACTTCGAAGCAATGCCAAGTTCATTGCCGAGAGAATTGACTGGTAGAACACCTTGGAGTATTGTATCGTTTTGTGTTTGACAAAAGGATCAACCTGACAACAGAATCATTATTAAAAGTTAAAATAAAGAAAAGTTGGTTTAAATATTGTTCCTCTTCCTTTTTTGCAAACACAAGTTAAGCTTAAGTTCCACCAAGAAAAAATCTAAAAATAGCACACAACACACGACTGGGCATTTTGCCCTGTTATCTATGTACCAATTATCCTATCCACCCTTGCCGGTAAACCGGACTTTGGACAGCCACCCAGCAAAAGCAACAGCACAACCACGTGTGTGTAATAAGTGCGCTGAACTATCGTCATCGGGAACGAAGAAGCAGGAACCCTAGGTACACGCAAATCTCGCTAGAGTCTGGAGCGAACTTACAATCGCACGCATGCCACAACTCTTCAGCACTGATTGCTGCTGTAAAAACAGTGGAAGAATAGACCAGAAGGGCAGTGTCGATGGACCTTAAACTAGGAAGAGAATTAACAAATTAGAGGAGAGAAAAAAAGTTGTACTGGAAAGTAATGATGTGAAAAAGAGTCAGATAGTTGCGAAAAATGAGTAGTTAATCTACCTATGAGGTCGGTTTTTTCTTCATTACTTCTTATTATTTTTACAAATGAAAGGAACTTTATCTTTGTACACAGCAAATTTTGGGTTGCCATTTCAGTAAAATAAATAACTGATTGCGATTCAGTAATCATTACATTTGGTGAAATACGGTAATAAACAAAAACATTATTGAAAAATCAGTAACTGCATATCTGTCAAACAGAAATGTCACTTCTGACTTATTGTTTGGATGCTGCCGAGTGAAAATACTCTTTCAAATGTATTGTTTTTCAAATTTTGTATTGTGATCATAAGAAATAAAGGTAAGAAAAATGTTAAAATCAAATGCCACGATGCTAACCACATGTTTTTAGGTTTGGACGATTGATAAACAGTACTTGAAACATTTTCAATGACAAGCAAAATCAAATTTTGATAACTGAAATACCAGCAACGATTGCTGAATCTTCAGCAAATGATCTGTCAAACTGCCACAAGAAAATTAATGATTTTCCAGCAAAATAATTTGACGTTTCTTTTGCTGAAATTTCAGTTGTTTTGACAACCATTTTACTGAAATTTCAGTAAATCATCTGTCAAAGTGACAAATATCAGTTTACTGAGAATTCAGTAAAATCTAAATTACTGAAATTTTAGTAGATGAAAATTAAGTAAAACTTTACTGAATTCAGTAACAAAAATTTGGTGTGTACGGTAAATGAATTTTCAATGTTCATAAGTTCATTCTTTTAAACAGATTGAAGAGGTTAAAAGAATGAACTAATGATACATTTAAAAAGATTATGCTAATATTACATACACACCAAATTTTGGATAGCCTTTTCAGTAAATGAACAATTGAATGCGATGCAGTAATCATGACTTTTGCTGAAATTTGGCAAAGAATAAAAACTTTGCTGAAAAATCAGTAGGAGAAAGTGGGGCAAGTGGAACAAACTAAGGAAATGCTCGTTATAACCCATTAAAAACGTTAAAAAATCTGTCGGATTTTTTTATTATCATCTTATTCCAGGTTTTGACTGAGACTTTGATAGAACAAGTTTTTAAAAAAATCCTGTTTTTCAATGTAAAAAATTGATTTTAAAATGTTTGATTTTCCGTACGTTTTACTCAACTAGTGGGGCAAGACGAACCACCCGTTGGGACAAGAGGAATAATGCATGAAATAACATGTTAATTTGCTAACAATTGAACTTTTATCACTTAGATACATCAGATAAGAATGTATTTGGAACGTTTCTTTCATTTTTAGATTGAAAAATAGAATTTTTGACTAAAAATTTGATCGTTTTTAAGAAAAAAAAAATGACTTAGATGATAAATACTAAATTTTCATGATGTCACCATATTTTGTATGGACAAATTTTTTTATCAATTGTTTATCAGTTTTAAGTACTTTTATGTATTTATTTCAGAATAAAATATGTTGTGGCAGCAATTCATAATTTTTTCCATACTAAAAATTCATATGATACACTTGCCCAACCTAGACATGATTTTTCAAAAGCTCTTAACAAAAATAACCAAAAGGATTTTGATAAAATGAGCCTTAAAACGAACCCTAAGCCTTATTTTGAACTTTCCAAATATTATAAGAAAACAAAGGTTTTGAAAAAACATCAATCAATGTTATGCCCAGTGGCGTTTACGTCGTTTTGGCGGTTATGTGATAGTATAATCAGCCAATTGCATTGCTAGCAACAATCCCTCATGCTGGAAATAATCAAAATTGTAAAAATTATTGCCGTACGAGCGATTGTTCCTCTTGCCCCAAAAGGTCGTCTTGCCTCACCTTCCCCTAACTGCATATCTGGCAAACTGAAATGCACCCTTACCAAAAATCATGATTTTTTGAGTTCCAAATCCCACTTTTCATACGATTTTTTGAGTTCAGGTACTACAACCATAAAAATGGTTATATGGGTTGAACTGAAAAATTCGTATGAAAAGTGGGATTTGGAACTCAAAAAATCATGATTTTTGGTAAGGGTGTGTCACTTATGACTTATGGTTTGGATACTGCCGAGAGAATATCCTCTTTCAAATGGGATTTGTGTGTGTGTGTTTTTTTTTTTTAATTTTGTATTGTATCTTTAGGAACAAAGGTGAGAAAAATATGGATAATGCCTCGATGCCATTCCCCTGTTTTTCAGGTTTGGAGGATAGTAAGAAATAAATGTATAAATAACACTACTGAAAACATTTTTAATGGCAAGCAAAATCGATTTTGATAGCTGAAATATCAGCTGAAAACTGATCTGTTAAACTGACACAAGAAAATTAATAAATTTTCAGCGAAATACTTTGTTGTTTCTTTTGCTGGAATTTCAGTTATTTTAAATACCAGTTTACTGAATTTTCAATAAACTATCTGGCAAAAAGACTAATGTCAGTTCTTTTATTTTTTTTATTTTTTTTTTGTTAAGTTTCCAACTGACGAATACTCGGAATTTATTGATTGAATTGTCAGAATCCGTATTATAAAACTCATTTTGTTTTGATTACATATAATTTTCCTGATCTTTTTTGTAACATTTTTTTAAAATTTATTAAAAATGAAGGCTAATTCTTTGTCCCGTCACATGATGAGGCACTTTGTTTTAATCTTTTTACGATCAATAAACACATGTTTTCATAATATTGGCATCTTGTTTTATTGGAGACAGTTTAGAGAAGGAAACAAAAAGATACTTAATGTGGCACAAAGACTCCAAGAGAAATTGCAAACGTTTCTGCTATGAAAATATTTGTCAACAAGTGATTTTTACATATTTTTTTGGACAGAAAATGCTAACTTCCGATAACGCATGCTACACAGACAGATTGGCTTTGGCCAAATCTTGAATTTTGCAAAAAAATGTGATTTTACAAAAAAAAATAGAAAAACAAACCGACTTTTTTGAGGAGATGAGAAAACTTCACGAACTATTGTTATTATTGTTAATGAATTATATACAGTCATCCCTCATATTCGGAACAGTTTACAGATCGGCCTATGTTCAAAAAATCACAGCAAATCGGTAATTGAACTTAATGATTCGCTTTAACCTTCATTTGAAAGCTTTTCATGCGATCTTTCGAATGCTGTATCGAACAACTGCAAAATTTAACTTTTATATCAAGTTTTTGAAGAAAAACTTTGACCCTTGAAATCCACAAATTCGGAACACTTTTTTCTTACGGATGTAAACAAACTTTGGATAGCAAATAGCAAAAAAATGTCCAAATAAAGGTCCTAAAAATAGTAGGGTCGAGAGAAAAGCTGCATTTCTCATGCTATTGACAAATTAGGCCGATGCAAATATTTAAAAAAGTTTTAATAACAAGCCATAGTCTTCACACTTAAAAGAAAAAAAAATTGTATCGAAAAAAAAGATTTTGCATCGAAAATTTTCAAAAAATCTTAAGATTTTTTAATAAACCCAAACATGCTAAAAATGATTTTAAACGCAGGAGAATGTATTTTAATTTGATTTCAGCTGGTTGCACTTGAATTTTCATTGAAATTTTGAAGTTTATTGTAAAAATATTTTTTTTGCCCCCTGATTTTTCGGGCCAATTTTGAAGGGGGTGACAAAACTTTTAAAAATATTTGTACCAGCCTTATCACAAAAAAAAGTGTTCCGAATTTGTGGGTGTTCCGAATATGTGGGATGACTGTAGATCAAAACAAAAACTGCCAGAATATATATTTTTTTTCATGTGGCCTTTCTTAAAGCAATTTTTTTTTCTTATTATAAAAAGTCCTAATATTAATCTGCAACTTTACCCAAGACACCAAATGGATCAGAGAATTTCTTCTCAGGATAACTCTAACATGAAAATCTTTGCCAAACATTACATGACTTTTCAACAACAACTTCAAAGTCTAGAACACGATCGAGCTTTTACGCTCCTCGCATGCTCGCTCACTTAAGGTGTATTCACATTATACCGCATCCGCAGCCGCAGCCGCATCCGCACAAAATTTGACAGTACGGACGCACAGTGCGGACGCGATTTCTCCAATAGAGTTATCTACGTGCGCATGTATTGCGTGTACGTACACGAAAAAGATTGAGGTTAAATTTTGTCCGGCCAGCAAAATCAAATGGTGCGCTAGTGTGTGTACGCGAAACGTCATAAAGCTCTATGCATTTCATATGCAGCCATTCACACTGTTCCGCATCCGTATACGGATCCGTACTGCGGATACGGATGCGGAACAATGTGAATGGCTGCATATGAAATGCATTGGAGAAATCGCGTCCGCACTGTGCGTCCGTACTGTCAAATTTTGTGCGGATGCGGCTGCGGCTGCGGATGCGGCATAATGTGAATACACCTTTACTCGATCACCGATCGATCGGCCCGCAAAGTCAGAAGCAACAGCGCAGAGGTCACTGACCAAGGTGCGCTGATTTTCGCTCAATTCCTCTCTCCCTTCTCTTCTTGTTTCCCTAGCACCGCGAGACTGTTCTTGGGTCGTTAGCATCTTCCCTTTCCTTCCTTCTGTGAGCTCCCGCGCGATCAACGTTACGAAAAAAAAAAGCGGAAAATGGAAATTCTGATCGAACTTTTGTTCAAAGGTGCAACAGCAAAAGAAGGAGAAGAAAATATTATGCAATCGATCGAGAACGACTTGTGGCGAGCTTTTGGTGGGTGGAACGCGGTGACAATATGTTGAACCTATATATTATTAGTTTTTTTTTAATTTCTAGAATTGAGTACATTTGTCCACAACAATATCGTAAACAGCAGTCGATTAAAACCCACAACAATACATCAATTTGCCGCTAGTTTGCAAAAAAAGGCTTTAACACTTATTGGCAATACGCACAATCACCCATGTACATAAGACAATCACCGAAACTGTCTTCTTCCCTGACGTTTTGTATCATTCTGTTGACCACATTTAACATTTTTTTCTGCGGTTTGCCTTTTAATACGGCTGGGTTTTATCACCTCTGCTTCATTGCTTCAAACGAGTTTTGCCCCATCATCGGTACTTACACGGAGAAAAAAGAGTTCCCAAAATCGTGAACAAGCGTTCATGAAAATGGGAACCTCGAACAAAGTGTTCAAATCCCATGGTACGATTTTGAAAAAAGTACCATGACATTTGAACACTTTGTTCGTGGTTCCCATTTTCATGAACGCTTGTTCACGGTTTTGGGAACTCTTTTTTCTCCGTGTATGGAGTCCTTTCTTTATATTTTGTTTTATTTGCTTCTTACTTCCCTTTTTTACGCCACACTTTAACCGCACACACATGTTTGTCATTTACGATTATTTTCCGTGATTACATAATTCACTTCTCGAGCCAGAAACGTGCGACAGGATTTATATGTGTGCAATAAGAGGGGTGGGCCTGAATTCTTCCAGTTATTATTTTTAATTTTTGAAATACTAAATCGTAAAGCAAATATAAAATTTAAACAGTAAGGCCGTTGCAAATATTTTTCAAAGTGTATGTCATCCCTTCAAAATTGGTCTGAAAACTCAGGGGACAAAAAAATATTTTTCCAAAAAACTTTAAAATTTCCATGAAAATAGTAGTCTAATCAACTGGAAACAACCTAAAATGCATTTTTCTGCATTGATAATCATATTTAGCATGTTTGGGCTTGTTTAAAAATGTTTTGAATTTTTATGAAAGGTATGGATAAGGACTACATCGAAAAAAATGATACCTCATGTATTTATCAAAAAAAAGCTTTGGTGATTTTTAATTTCACTATTTGTCACTAAACCTTGATTTGCAAAAAAAAACTCTATTTTTATTTATTTTTTTCATTTTCTGATATGTGTTGCACACAAGGTTGCACATCAAATTCTTTTTTTTTCAGAAATTTCCAGAACGGCCAAAAAGAAAATTTTCCGAGTTATGAATTTTGAAACAATACTGATTTTTTAGAAAAATCGAAATATTGGTCGCAATAATTGTTCAACTTCATTTTTCGACGTAAAATCGAATTTGCAACCAAAAATAACATTAGTTTAAACTTTGTCAAGTGCACCGTTTTCAAGTTAAAGCCATTTTAAGGTAACTTTTTTGAAAATAATCGCAGCTGTTATTTTTTTTAAATCAGTGTCCATGTTTGCCCACTTTTGAAAAACAAATTTTTGAAAAGCTGAGAAAATTGTCTATAGTTTGCTTTTTTGAACTTCGTTGATACGACCCTTAGTTGTTAAGATATTGCCATGCAAAGGTTTAAAAACTGGAAAATTGATGTACCGTAAAACGGGGTAACTTTGATAGCCGGGGTGACTTTGATAGGTTTGAGATTATTTCGCAAAATGAAGAGTATAAATAAAATACGTACGGAATTGTATGGAATCATACTGACCGGGGTTGAGAAAGGTTCAAGGTACTTCTAGAAGTAGTTTTCATTAAATTTTGAAAAGTTTATAAAGTTAGTTTACGAATAATAAGAAAACGTTGATGAATAGCATTATTTTCATATTCTCAAAGTGTCATGATTTTCTCTATGAACATGATTTCAAAACGGAAAACGGAATGAATTTTCGGATTCTTCGCTCAGTTTTTCACTAGGAGAAGGTAAACGAAGTTAGTAAATAATAAAAATTGTGTGTTTTTGAAACTTAATTAAATCAAATTTCCAATTTTGAAGGCATTTTCAGTAAAACAAATTTTATATAGAATCACGGTGTATTTTTTCGAGACCTCAAAGATAAAAAATTCGGTATGTCTGGTATTTGGCACCGTGAAAGACATTTTGCGGGGTATACCGAAATATTTTGTCGGGGGGTCTAGAACAACTTTTTTTTTGAAGATTATTTTTCAATTTTATGGGGTATATGTTGAAAAAAAATCATAGAAAATCGTTGCATTCATGTTGATATCACTCAAATTTCTTATGAATATGCCTTGGGGACTCTAATCAACTATATTTGACCAATATTTGACCTCCAATAAAAAGAATCGAGCCAAACTTACCAGATTTCTAGCTTTCTTTGAAACTACCCAAAAATCCAAGCTGAAAACCCCCATAAGACCTAAAGTAAATCTTTTCTTTGTACAATTTGTCATGAAATTACAGCAACACACTGCCCGGATACAAATTTTAGCATTAAACAATGCAAAACGTAGATTATTTATTCAATAAGCTGTTTATTACCCAATAGCTTCCAAAAAATATTTTTTCAATCCTCTGCCACATTACACCATTACATTTTAAAACTTCAATTCAATTCTTTATTTATACATGTAGAGTAAGGACTGCTCCTTTTAAATTACTATAATCAGAGTTCAAGAGTGTGTAGTACTTCTTATTATTAAATGGCTTTGCCAAACTTAATCACTACCAGCGCTTGTTAATTTCTCATGCCCAACCAATTTATGCATTCTTTTCGAAACTCGATCGGAGAACGAATATTTTTAATAACGACAGGAAGTTGATTCCAATTAGCAACGCCCCTAACAAAAAGCTTTCATTGTAATGTGATGATCTGTGCTGTGGTATTATGTAATTTCTAGTACGTATACTGCGAGAAATTTGGAGTTTTCTGCTAAATATCTAGGGGTAGAGGTATTTATAATTTTGAATAAAGTAAGACAGGACCTAAGCTTATAAAAGTTATTAAATGAACAACCAAGAAGATTATGCTGAAGGTGTGAAACCCTAGCATATCTTGATAGATTAAAGATGTAACGTACGCACGCGTTTAAGGCAACACGTAATTATTTATAGAGTTAGCAGCAGCATTAAGAAAAAGTGCATCACCATAGATAAAATGTGGAAGTAAAAGAGATTTAAACAGTCTAAGCTTTGTTTGTACCGGCAACATGCTAGAAGTGATTTTCAAATGCCTAAGGCCGTTGTAAATTTTTCTACATTGTCCGTTTATATGGCAATCCTATTCTAGATTATTTTTCATTATTATTCCAAGATTTAATGCATTAGTAACATATTCAATGATATTGAAACTTTTTAGAATAAATCACATTGTAGAAAACAGTTTTCTGAACAAGTTCCATAAAAAAAAGTATCAGTATTGGTTCAATACATATAAGCAGAGCTATGCCCAAAATCCTGAAATAAATAGTGCTTTTCTCCAAAATTTCTTAAATTTATTACCTTTCACATGATGGGCACTGTCTACTGAGTTTTGTAATGAATGCTATAGAATTATTTTCATGAATTTCGTCAAAACTTGTTATAATTTTTATGTTTCAATAAAATATTATCATCATCAAAAATATCTTAGTAGGCAGTGCCCATCATGTGAAAGGTAATTAAATTAAGAAATTTTGAAGAAGGCACTATTTATTTCAGGAAATTGAGCATATCTCTGCTTATATTGAACAAAAACTGATACTTTTTTATGGAATTTGTTCAGGGAACTGTTCTCTACAATGTGATTGATTTTAAAATGTATTTATTAAAATGTAATAGTGTGATGTGGCAGAGGATTGAAAACATAATTTTTGGAGCCTATTGGGTAATAAACAGTTTAATTAATAAATAATCTATGTTTTGCATTGTTTAATGCTAAAATTTGTATCCGGGCAGTGTGTTGCTGTAATTTCATAACAAATTGCACAAAGAAAAGATTTACTTTCGGTCTTATCGGGGTTTTCAGCTTGGATTTTTGGGTAGTTTCAAAGAAAGCTAGAAATCTGGTAGGGGAGCTGGGGGTAAGACGGCCAGGCGGGGTAAGACGGCCACCCCACTGTTTTAATAAGTATACTAATGAATATTACTAAAATGTTCAGCACTACTGTTCCTCATGCTAAATAATGCATATGGAGTAACCTTTGCCAGAAATATAGTTTGAAATAGTATAAAAATAGCTCAAAATAAACAAATATTTTTTTAACTTGAAACTGGATGTAATTTTCATGAATTACAACTTAGGCATTTTTGTTAAATAACAATATGTTTTTCTGTCTTCAAATATTTTTTCATGTTAAATTGAAGTGTTCCCTAGATTATGTCCCTCGAAAAAGTTCAAAAAATGCGATGAACTGTTTACAAAAAATGTTTAAAAAAATAATTTATTTGGGGGCAAGACGGCCACCTCCTGGGGGGGGGGGGGTAAGACGGCCACCCGTAATTTGTAGATTTTATTTGATATAGGTTATATTTTTGACGGTTTTTGACTATTAAGACATATTTGTAGATGAAGGAAAAACATTTTCAATAAAACTATCCATTTTTAATCAAAATGCTGTTAACTACCGTTCCGACAACATTCTTTACTGTGATATAGCAAAACTCGTTGAATAGTATGAAATCCTATCAAACTTTTCATTAAAATCGCTAATTTAATATTGTTTACATAATCTTATTCTAATCGAAATACACAAACTAATTTTTTTTGTATCAAATTGTGTTTGTTTTGTAGTAAAAATTCATAGTTTTTCATAAAATGTGGTCGCAATAATATGAAATTCACTGAACCAAAATATGAAATTTTTTAAACAGCATTTTTCTTCACATTTGAAACCTGATTTTTTTCAACCAAAATAGTTATGATGTTCAGAGAAGTCTGTTGAACGAACCATGTAGGTGTTTGGGTGGATTTAGCAATGTTATTAAGTTAATTTATAGCATTGGCCGTCTTACCCCACATGGGTGGCCGTCTTACCCCGCGTATTTCATAAATATACGATTTCAATTAATTTTTTAAAATTGCTGAAAAGTATTGAAAATTGGTTTTTAGACCAACTAATTTATGTCATTTCTATAATGGACTAGTAGTAGAACAATATGTACGTAATTTGAGATCAAAATAATCTGTTGTGTAAATTTTATTAGCCTTCTCCCTTAGGGTGGCCGTCTTACCCCCATCTCCCCTATGTTTGGTTCGATTTTTTTTTGATTGGAGGTCAAATATTGGTCAAATGTCACAAAATGTCGGGAAAGAGCCCTTCTTGCACGGTGCCAAATACCAAACATACTTAATTTTTTATCATTAGTTTGTTCTAAAAAACACACAGTGAAATAAGAAAACTTTTGATTCGTGCTTCGAATTCAGTTTAAAATATTGACGAAAATTTTTTTTGCGGGATTTTTTTTTTTTGCGTTGCTGAACATTGTAATTTAATAAAAGTTAAAAATATGTTTAAAAGATCCAAAATAAGCTAAATATGATCATCAATGCAGAAAAAGGCATTTTAGATTGTTTTGTGTTGATAAGACTTCTATTTCCACTGAAATTTTCCAGTGTCATGAAAAATATTTTGTTTGACAAATAATTAGATATATTTCGAATTAAAATGCAGGATGCAGGGTTATATTGCAAAAAAATGCAAACGACTCCAACTCCAACTTTCCAATTCTAGCCGACTCCGACTCCTGTTTCCCCAAAAAGATCCAACTCCACCGATACCGATTTTTACACATCAATTCCCCACGAAAGCAGCATGACTCGAAAAAAAAAGTTGTCCGATCGGGCTCAAAATTGGAATAGAAGTTCAATTGGTCCCATGCAGCATGGCAACACCGACTGATAAGTAAAGCACATTGCTTGGAAGAACGAACTGACCACAGCACGCCAAATGTGATACAATTTTAAATGAAAAAATAATTTCGGAATTTTTGTGACAGATTCAAATTCCAATTCTCATGAAAACGAATTGATAAAATCCAACATATTTGTAAATTTTACGTCATGTTTGTCACCCTACCCTTACATGCCCAGCAAAAAAGTAAAATGCAAAACCGGTAATGGCGCAAAACGGAGCAAAAAGCCGTGGGAAAATGTCATTGAACCGCTAGCACCACCACCACATATGGAGCATACTGTATATTAAACTTTGGAACACTTTCTTCGCCATGACCGCACGGTTCAACGGCCCCAACGGCTCAGGTCGCCACATTTGGAGACCTCCGAAAAAAAAAAAACCACAAACGCACACGACCCTTTGGACTTCGTGATAACAGTTCTGCAGTCAGCAACAAATGGAACGACTGCGCGCGCGGTTTCGCGGAAAAATCTTAAGATCGTCGTCAGCGTCAAAGTCGTAAATGACGGCTCAGATTGAAAAGAAGGAAGAAATGAGAGAGAGAGAATAAAAGGTTGGAGATCGAAACAAAGTGATTTAACGGGATTTTACCATCTTTTTTTTGCTTTCCAGAGCATGTTTGCGAGAACAAGAAAAAGGAACAAAACAAATGGAGAATGTTAATCAGTGGTGGGATGTGTGGAGAAATTTGGTTGAAGGCAGGAGAATTTGGGGAAAAAAGATAAATAAATCTTTATTTAGCAAATGCGGTGTAATTAAATTTATGACGGCTTTTGGTTTTGTATACAGATAACAGCTCTACCTTATGTAATGTTATAAAATTAAAATAAATAGTTAAATTCACGTAAATAGTTCACGTTTTTAGAACAGCTTAGTAAGAAGTAAGTTTGAAATTGACAATTCTATGTAGGGCGTCCAATTTTCCCGGGTTTTTAATTTCCCGGGAAACGGGAAAAATATTATTGGATTCCCGGGAATTCCCGGGATCCCGGGAAATATTTGAAACAGTCTTAAAATCAATGTTTTCATTATATTTTGTATGTTTTTCAAGCATAAAATCTTAGAATAAGCTCAATAATATTAATTGGGTTTAATCTACACTTCAATTTGAGCAAGCAATACAGTTTTCATATTGAGAAATTATATTAAGAAATTGAAAATGTATTTTTTTTGTATTTTTGTGTATAGGGCTTTGGATTTGAAATAAACTTCAATTTTAAACTCCTATGTCTTTTATAAATATATTTCTTTCCTATGGTTTTGCCTTCCTCACTTAGTAAAGGCTACAAAATCACTCGAAAATTGAAATATCTAAATACAGGAATTCCCCACGAAAACAGCATGATTCGCAAACAAAAATTTTGGGGGTTCCATGGCCAAAATAGTTAGACCGGTATTTTTTTGTTTGGCCATTAGGGTGACCTACGCCGTGTTAGGGTGGTCCGGAAAATAGCCATTTTCTTCATTTTTCGCAAAAACCACTTTTTAAAAAATCATGCCTCTGCGCCATTCAATCCGATTTTAGCTGTCTTAGAGGCAAAAAAAGGTGATTAGATTGGATATTTGGGAAAAATAGTAAGAAGTTTCAAAGATCTAGCTTAACATTTGAAAAGGTCGTATGAAAACCTAAAATGCTGTTTTGAAGGTTTGGGGACCAAAGAGGTTATGCCTGAAAATATTTTTACCTGATTCCTCGGAAAATTTTACATAACATATCAAAAAACGGTGAAGTTACGATTTGAAAAAAATAAAACCTGGGGTTTTTGACGCACCACACGCAAAAATGGCAAAATGACGAAAACGGCAAAAATCGACTTTACGCAAACCCCCTCAACCACATAATGGTGGATGAGGAACATTTTTTATATGACATGACTAGAAAAACTTGAAAAAATGTCTTTGAAAATGTCCGAAGCACGAAGCGACAGCAAATTAAATGATACCAGTCAATGTAAATTTTAAATATGTTATGAATTTGTTGTTTTATATCAAACATATTTACAAATAAGCTTTATATTTCTACTGCCAACTGGGGTAAATCGGGACTAGAAACTGAATAGGCACAGGAGATTTTTGAGCAATAAATTTGGAAATCGGTGCGCTAAAAAAGGCTTAAAAATCTGTCTCAATTCATCACCGTCATCTGGGGTGAATCGGGACACATGGGGCGAATTGAGACAGCTGTTTTAAAAATGTTGCAGCCTATTATTTTGATATTTTTGAGTGGCCAGAATCAGAGCAACAAAATGTGTACATCCATTTTCACATTTGAAGCATATAACTGGTCTAAAACGTGCACTCAGACTGTAGTCCCGATTCGCCTCAGATGACGGTACATTTGTTCTGGTGCCTGTGTTTGATGAAAAATAATTTAAAAAGTTTTTTTTTTGTTTGAAAACATAAATATACGTAAATAATTCTAGGCCTTTTGCGGATCTGTAAACAAAAATTTAAAAAAATATTGATAAGCCAAATTAATGCTGATATCTGCCAATCAAATGTAGATTTTAAACGTTAATTCATCTACACTTAAAATTCATCTGAAGTTTCATAATCTTTTCAATTTCGGGAATTCCGAATTATAAATAAAAATATTAAAATAAAAAAATCCGGGGAAATCTCAGGACGGACGCACTAATTCTATGGTAATATATCGACATTCAGAGTGTATATACAATTTCAAATGTATTAAAAAGTTTTGAATAAAGTTGTTATTTAATATAATACTCAAATAAAATACTATTCTAAATCGATTAAAAATTACTATTTTGGGTTTGGACCCCCAAATTATGATGATTTATCAACAATAGACATAATTATCATTGAAGATGTATCACCCTAATTCTCTATACAAATTTTGGAGAAAAATCATTCGGACCTATCGAAATATTTTTGAAAAATTCAAGGTGCACGTGTTTCTAGGGATCCCAAAGTTCATACTTCCTCTCGAGTTGGTCTTGCGCCGTCATTTTTGCCATTTTTGTGATTTAAAATTTTTAAATTCAAGATGGCGGCCAAAGTGGCGGTGATAAAACATTAAAAAAATCAAAATAAAAAAAAAATACATTTTCAAATTTTATAAGCATTCAACAATTCGAAGTTGACTAAAATGGAAGAACATCGGATAATCGAGTCTAGACTGTATATATTTGCAAAGATTTTCTTTTCAATTTAAAAAAAAATTGGTCAAAATTAATCATTTCGGAAGATTGAAAAGTTTTCAATAAATATATCATTGTTTTTTTTAATTCTTTGGAAGCCTGATTCCGAATTGGCTAGTATGAAAAAATGCGAGTTGTTTTGTTAAACAGATAATTTTGTTGGAACACTCCATCCGTTTAAAAGTTTAGCACTTTTACGTCAAATGTCAGCCTGACATGTGCCATTAAATTTGCTACCAAAATTGTAAGTTTGACAATACGATTATCTCACAATCTCTGAAAAAAATTTGTCTCTCTAAAAACAAGAAATCGCTTCTGAATTTTCACCAATTGAAATAACAAACAACTTTCTTCTCCACCTACCTTCCCCCCTCAGCTGCTCATCGATGCTCGACGATTCCGGCGATCCGCCGGTCCCATACGTCCCCACACGAGCCGCCACCGAGTGGGGGTCCTCCGGAGAGCCGAGACTGCAGGTGGACGAAACCTCTCCGATGGCGGAATGCATCGCCTCACATTTCACACTTCCGGTGACCGGTTCTTCCTTGATTTCCGCGATGGCCACGGAGCTGCCGGTGCTCGTGCTGCTGCTGCTGGAAAAGAAGGACATTTTTGCACAACCTCACGGAACAAAGAAAACGTTGACCTATTTTCAGCTGATTGGGTTCAACAGCATGTGCGGTTGTCTGTGTGTGTGTGTTTATGTGCACCTTTATGCAGTTGTGCAATTGCGTTGAAAATAGGTCATCCTGGGAAATCGCTGATCCGGAAGAATTGGCCATTTTCCGGAATTGGTCCGCGCTTACCTTTCGCAGCTGTCGGAAATGTTGGAGGACACCACGAGCTGTTCCATTGCCGCCGGTGGCCGGCCTAATTTACATTAAGATTGAATGCACTTTCCCTGTATATAAAATTGAAATTTTCCCTTGTGTAAAATATTGCTCAATCACAACACATATTCCAAAGCAGATGAACACGTCACATTTTTACAAGCAGTAATTTTGCACAAAATTAAAACCACTAATCCACTCTAAAATGATTGAAACCAAAAATGTCCCGAATACCCGGAAGTGATGTCCGACCGACCGCGAACTTCCGTGCTGTGCTGCTGAAAATGTGCATGTCCTCGACTGGTGTCAGGAAGGCCAGCACTCACCACTACGCAAATGGTAATCAGAGAGAAAGAGAGCTTTTAGTTGACATGGGCCCAAGAGAAAGTGAGAAAATTTCCCCAAACGCCGGCGGAAAACTCTCACCCACACTTGACATCGTTTTTCCTCAACCCTCGGGAACGACGTTCTAAACAGAGGGTGTTTGGTAGAAAATGGGAAAGCATGAACATATTTTTTTTATTTGGTGTATTTATATCATTTTAATTGAATAAAAATAAATAATTAATTAATAAAATATTATGAAACCGATTTTTTTACGAAACTCCAGATTTATATTGTTATTTTTTTGTGGTTAATTGTAGTGAGTAGCATAGCATAGCATAGCATAGCATTACGGGTCTGCACCACGCTGTAGGGGGTGCCACAATGGTCAATTCAATATTCTTAGACAATTTGATTGCTGCCCGGTACAACCAAAAATATCTAAGAACGGAAATTTCCACACTGTGCTCCAAGGCTACGCCCATACAGTCCCGTGGGGATTTGGGAGGATGTTTTTGTTGTTCACTAGTGGCAAAAGTGCAGGGAACCCATGCGACTTTTAAAAGTGAACGGAATATTTTGGGAGGTTTGGAATGGGGTTAGAGCA
This sequence comes from Culex quinquefasciatus, assembly GCF_015732765.1. Classification (NCBI taxonomy): domain Eukaryota; kingdom Metazoa; phylum Arthropoda; class Insecta; order Diptera; family Culicidae; genus Culex; species Culex quinquefasciatus. Next base: position 177,964,197 of record NC_051863.1, read on the forward strand.
ATTTCATCGGGCCGATGAAAATGGTTGAATGCGTAATGTATTACATGATTTGGATGTTTGTAAGTGTAAATGTTAGTCTGTAGTGTATTATCTAATAAGCATATAGTTTTGTAATAATAATAATAATAATAAATATTATAAATATGGTAAATAAAATAAATTTAAATATAATCAAGATGATTCCAGGAAGCTGTAAAAAATAGCAGTAAATTAAAATCTAAATGCTCCAGATGGTTCCCATGCTGTTTTAGAAAGATTCGTTAATTTAAGCAATTTGATGATATATGGTATGAGGAGATGGTATGTTACAGGAAAGGTATAGGATAAGGAATAATATGAACATGTAAATAAATAATCATTTAAAATACAAATGCTCCTGATGGTTCCCTTGCTGTTTTAGTAAGTGTCGTTAGTTTATGTAATTTGATCATATATGGTATGAGGAAATGAGGATATAAAGGAAAGCAATACGAAAAAAAAAAATAATTTGAACATTCAAATAAATTTACATATCAACAGCTAAATTGAAATTAATTCCAGGAAGCTGTAAAAAATAGCAATAATTTTAAAACAAATGCTCCAGATCGATCCATTGCTGTTTTTTAAAGCATCGTTAGTTCATGCAATTTAAATGTATATTTTATGGGAAAATAGTATGATAGAGGCTTAGAAAAATATAAATAAATCATATAGTGAATAGATACATGTTAGCAGTTAATGTAAGGAAGCTGTGAAAAATATAAATATAAATATCCCGTGGAAACAACGACGCCGGCCAAACACGATCGAAGCAGGCCTTGCCTCGCAAAGAGCAACGGCGAGACTGGCCAGCTTCTTTCAAATACACTTTTTTCTTCTTTTTCTTCCGCGCGAAACAACGACGCAGGCCAAACACGATCGAAGCAGGCCTTGCCTCGCAAAGAGCAACGGCGAGACTGGCCAGCTTCTTTCAAATACACTTTTTTCTTCTTTTTCTTCCGCGCGAAACAACGACGCAGGCCAAACACGATCGAAGCAGGCCTTGCCTCGCAAAGAGCAACGGCGAGACTCTTTTTTGTGGTTAATTGTAGTGAGTATCCATTAAATATTACCAATGTTGCGAATGAGCCAGCAAGCCCGAAACCACGCTCGCTCAATTCCAATTGGATGAACAATTTGAAGCTTATTCATCGAGTGTTTGAAACTTAAAAATTACTGTCGACTGTGGTTTTACTTCTGGGCACGTACATTTATTCATTTATTGGAGATTGACTCCAGCCTACAAAAGAAATATTTGTTGTGTAAATTCATTCAAAAAAACACAGATTTGACATTTAGTATGCTAAATTTTAAAAAAATTTACAAGATGAAGTGCCCCGGTTTCATAAATATCTTATCAACAAACAGCAAGATTATACCAGCCTCCATTTTTTAAAACAAAAATCCTCATAGCTCTGCTGAAGAAAAAATAAAAGTTATTATCGCATACCTGTAGGGGAGAGTGGAGAGACTTGACCCTTTTTTGTATCGCACATAACTATGAACTTTTTGCATGAATTGAAAGCTTAAACATTCAACTATGTTTGGCAGATATGGTTATTTCATCAGATAAACTCTTCGACTCATGCCAAGTGCTTAAAAAAATATTTTAAATCGGCATTTTTATAATGTAAGGGGTAACATGATCCCCCTTTCATCATAATGAAGAAATCTTAAGCAAATTTTTTTTTTCTTAACTTATTTTTATGAGGTCCTTTTAGGTGCTGTGACCAGGTTGGGACCGAGGATCAGTCAAACAATATATAATAACAAAAAAAACTCCTTAAATTCCATACTTGGAGATCATGTAACTGACGAGGGTTACTTGGTCCAAGCGGGTCTTGCAGGTCTTGAACCTGCCGATGTACTCGGAGAAAATCCCCACAGCTCAGCCGAACTGTAGAGTACCTCCCCGGCTTCCTTCTCCGTGGCTCCACCGTCTCGGGGCCACCTTGGCTGCTTCCTGCGGGACGAGGGCGATCCTTGGATTTTCCGTCCGGAACTGCGCCCGGCAGCGGAGGGAACTCCGCCGGCGTAAACGCCGGAACTGCTGGACTCTGCTTCTCCGCCTTCCTTGCCGGCGGTTACGGTTTCGACGCCTGCTGGCGCCTCCGGATGAAGTCCGCACGCTTAGGGCAGCTGCGGTCCGTGGCTTCGTGGGCTCCAGAGCAGTTGGCATACCGCTTCGGCTCGGCTTCTTGGACTTTGCACTCGTCCGTCTTGTAAGGGCCCCCACAGTTGTTGCACCTCCCTTTCAGGTGACAGTTCCTGGTTCCATGACCCAGCTGCAAGCAGTTCCTGCACTGGGTCACGTTCGGCCGCTTGTTCCGGTAGGCCTCCCACCGGATGATAGTGCTTGCCACAACCTTCATTGCAGAGAGCTTCTTCAGATTGGTGTATCCCTTGGGGAAGACCACAATGTACGGAGTTTCGTCCACGGTGTACTTTTCCTTCCGCTTGATGGCATGCACCTCCAGCGCGTCCAGCTTGAGATCCCTCTTCAGAAGGTACTTGACCTCGTCCGGTTTCAGTTCATCAGGAAAACCACGAAGAACCACCCGATGATTTCGTTCGCTCCGCCGATCGTGGGTGTAGAATTCCACTTTCTTCTTCTTGAGTAGCTCTTGCAACTTGTCATAACCTTTGACAGAGAAGCAGGTCACCTTGGTTCCAAATCGGGTTAGTTTGTAAATCGGTTTGAAACCTAATTTACAACTTTCCACTATCGCCACGAGCTTGTAAAAATCCGTGGTGTTCTTCACCACCAAAGGTGGTTGCTTTTGTTTACCTGCCGACTGGCCGGGTGGTGGAACCGCCGAGGCGTCCCCTCCTCCTGATGGGCTGGCATTGTTGTTGTTTTTGTTATCCGCTAGCGGGCTGAACTTGTTGTTGTTGAGCAGGGTCTTCTCAACTTTTTCTCCTTCGATGCCGATTCCAGTGACCTCGCTGGACTTCTTCCGCTTCCGATTCCCGCGGACGGGATGAAAATCTTCCTCCTCGGAGGATTCCTCCACCTCCATCTGTCAAAAATTTCCAAGCACGCGAGATGACAACACGAGCAAAACACGTCTTAACTTGTCGCTGGCTGGCGACTGAATCTGTCTCGTCTGTTTGTGTGTGTGTGTAGTAATTTTGTCTTGTGCCTAACTGTGTCTAAACGCATTTTGTTGCAATTTAAAAAGTAAAAATTAAATTTTATCAGGAAAAAAGATATCTGAGAAAATATGAAAAAGAAAATATTCATTTAAAAAAAAACACAAAACAAAACAAGATATGTTGATACACAAACGATGCAAGAAAAATTCTGATATATATAGAATTTTGTTTTTCAAAGATACAAAAATAACAAACACCGTCAAAAACCGGCAAACTAACACAATTCTATTCGCAGAGTAAAAGTCAGGCGAACCTCGTTCAGGAGAACTCTCTCCCACTCTCTGCTGTACAATCTCTCCTTCTCTTTCTCATCGCAGAAATTGATTTGCTCCACTACTCCAGTGCTCCGAAACATCCTTGAATGAGGTTGAGGTTGAATGTTCACCCCTTTTCCTATACTGCAAGCTTCCTCGAGGCCGCGTGGGAAAAGGTGGAGCAGGGGGGCAGGTCCTTATTTTATTTCATATTTATAGTTGTAGAGCGGGAGAAGAAAAGGGGGCGCGCGATAGTGTGGGTGAGCGATAAAAATGAGGAAATTGAAACAGTGTTGCAGCGGGTCATGGACGAACGAGAAGTGCATCGCGATATGGGCCACACACAGTTTGTGTCGCTGATAATGATGTAATGGCAGACCACGAGACTTGAACCTTTTCTGTAACGGGGAGGAAAATCGATGGGTTCGAAGAACAAAATTAAATTCCTCTTTACCTGTTATCGTCAATAAACGTTTATTAAAATAAATCTCCTACAATCATTTTAAAATCGTTAGTTGTGTACGCACATGCAACTACAACGTTTTTGATTAAGTCCAGTTAATTGTGAATTTTCAATTCGTCTGTCCCTACACACATGTTCTAATACTATCTCCTCGTAAGACACATCGATTTCGTTTGATTACTTGGTTTCTGTGGGGGTGCCAACAAACTTAAAACACTTGTTATAATTCGACATGCTTAGTCAAAAAATATGTTAAATATTCAGCACACTGTTACTTTTTGGCAGAGTAAATCATCATTATTTTCAGGACTGTTAAAAGGAAAAATAAATAAACCACGAAGGGTTAAACACTTGAAGGCACATTTTGAACACATCCCGGACAACGCTCAGCGCTTCATCTTCTCCAGAATCGGCACAATCATGTCAAACTTGGGACGCTTGCCGGGGTCTTCGTTCATGCAAATCCTAATCAGCTTCGTCAGGTGCGGTGACGTACCCGGCGGAATCGTCACCCGAAGCCCCTCGGTGGCGATCCGCATGCCGGCCTCCATCGGGGACAGCTCGGCAAACGGAACCTCCCGCGTGGCCAACTCCCAGATGCAAATGGCAAAGCTCCACATGTCGCACGCCTCCCAGTTGCGTTCGCTGCGCTTCTTCTGCAACATCTCCGGACTCATCCAGGCCGGCTGGTACGAGCGGCCACGCTCCTGGAAGGAGAACTTGGCGTCCGCCATGTTGACACGGGCCGTCAGGTCGTCGTCGATCTTGAAGGGGTTATCTCTTTTAGCATGAAAATTTTCTATGATCTAAAACATGTTTTGGAACTCACCATGACGTGGAAGCTGTTCAGGTGATACTCCGGGATGATCCTCTCCAGCGAATGCAGATACGCCATACCGCGAGCAATATCCAGCGCGAACCGGACGGCCTGAGCCGTATCGACAACGATTCCGGCGGCACCATGCAACAAGTCATAAAGCGATCCCCGCGGCATGTACTGGCTAATGACGATCAACCTCGGTGGGGCGTTGCAAGCTCCAATCACCGGCAAAATGTTCGGATGCGAAAAGATTCGCAACTTGGGAAATTCCTCGTTAAAATCGCGACTAACCCGCGCGTTGCACTCGCGAATCGCCAAGATCTTCGCCACAATGTCGTTATTCTGCCATCTACCGCGCCACGTCTCGCCTCCCGGCGTAATCGCCAACTTGGTGTGCAGCATCAAGTCCTGGATGTTGATTCCCTTGAACCGCGACAACGTCGCATCCCGCGACCGAGTCTTCATACCCAGCCAGCTCTGATCCTTGAAGCTGATCTTCTTCAGCTCCTGACCACTTTCCACCGCCAGATTGTGCAGCCGAGTGGCGACCGACGCCTTGGCCTTGTCCAGCGGGGTGTCCCCGTCCTTGTTGGCCAGCGAGACCAGAGCACCGTTGCTGACCAGCTCCTCCGCGATCGGTTGATAGCCCCAGAAGCAGGCATAGTGCAGCGGCGTATTACCGTGCTCGTTGGCCGCGTTCACGTCCGACCGGTGGCGAACGAGCTAGAAGTGTATCCAGTGAAATCGCTTTCCAAACACAGTCGTAAGGGGGGTGCCTACTCACCATCTGCACAATCTCCAAATGCCCGTGGGCCGCGGCCAGATGCAACGGAATATCGTCACCCATGTTGGTTGCGTTAACCCGGGCACCACGATGCAGTAGCATCTCCACCAACTTCGTGTGGCCCTCCTTAGCGCACCAGTGCAGCGGACTAAAGCCATGATCATCACTAGAACGGAATTCGAGTGGTTAGCGATTCGAGAAAACGCATCCAAGTTACAGAAATAAACATCTTGTGTTGATTACGCGACGCTTCATTCATAAATTCCTTCAAACGACGGGGGTGTAGTAAACAGTGGCACCACGACCCGCATGTAAACAAACCGCATCGATGACGTCATCGATGCCCACATACTTGACTGTCAACAATCGGCCCATTATGCGATTTGAGGAATTCTGAACAAACGCAAATTTTTTCTACTGATTTCGATGAAATCACTAAACTTCTTGAGAAATCTAACTGATTTCCAGTTTTCACTCAAATTCATTCGCTTTCCCAAATTTCTTCCATTTATGGTAGCGCGAGGTCATCCACTTGATGTTTACTTCCGTCGCGTGGCCCCAGCTTACCCTTGGTTCATGTCATGCTCGGTATCGTCCAGCCAGAGCCGCACCTGAATCGAGTTGCCCTCGCGGCACCAGTGGAATATGTCCTCCATACGGGGCCGAGTTCTCCGGAACCTTCTTGACTACTCCCACTTTCTCTCGGGCAAATGTCGTCAGGTGGATGAGCGTTCCGGGAAAATGTGATACTTCGCGCAGGTTTGGTTGTTTTCGGTCGGGATTTCACTTCGTGCGGGTAATTTCTGGTTTGTTTCGGATATTTACGATGGTTCGGAAGGTTTTAGGTTGATTTTGGATGCATTTCGGATGGAAATTGTGCTCACTTGTCGACGGGCGTTCGCCTACTTTGCTCTAATGGATATTTATGGACGGTGACGTCACCGATGCTGGGAAACGTCAAAGCGTGCGCATGACGCGTGAAGCGACGCTTCTGCAGAGAGTGTGTGGGAAGGAAAACGCCAAACGGTATGCAACGGGTAGAGCATCAAGGTGGAGTTAGTACAGTGCGAGATGTCGGAGCAGATCGAGCAGAATTTACCTCCCGGGTGGGACTGCAAGTACGACTCGCGGACGGGGCGCTAGTAAGTTGAAATGGTGGGGATGATCGTTTTGGGGTGCCATTCGGGTGTCGATCTGCGATGAAGAATGGCAACAAAGCGTGCTCGTTGAGTGGATTGGCGTCGCGAAAGATTTCCTCGCCTACTGCACGAAAAACAATATGGCGTCCTTGGGAGGATGATTAATATTTACGAACATTCCTTCGCCGTGGCACTCAACTGGGGGGCGCAAGGACATTGCATAACTGCAGGATTCTAATGGGGGTTTGAATTTTTTATCACCAGCTATTACGTGAACCTTTTCACGAAGACAACAACCTGGGAGGACCCGCGTGCCCGCTTTCGCCAGCTTCAAACGGGGGCCCCACTGCACATCTCCAATGACAACATCTCGGTTCAGGTATGGGCTCTTGGTCCGTTGTTTGTACGGATGTTTGTGCTCGTTTTGTTCTGTTCTAGGCCAACAGCAGATTGCAGGGAATCCCGCCAAGTGCTACAAAACTTGTACATACCTTGGAACAACTCTCTGAATTCTTCTCTCTCTTTCTTTCTATATGCTATGTTACTACTACCGTGTAATGTAATGTCCATTATCGTGTAAATCCAATTTGACCTACCCGACCAAACAAAAAAAAACCGCACGCGACGACCAAATTCGGCTCCCGTAACCACCAACCAGCCAGTGCATGGTTCTCCCTATCATGTATACCCTTCAAGTAACTCGTTCTACCCAGCTCAGCAAGCTTTCCAGAACCCACCTTCAGGTGTTCCCAGCCTCACTGCTAGTCCCAATTTAGCCACCAAACTGCAGCAGCAGCAGCAACTCGTGAGTATCGCTCGGCTCTACGTTTTCCTGGAAATGTCCATTAAGCAATTATCTAAAAATAGCCACCTCATAACAACTCACATCCCGTCCTAACCGGAAAACTTTTTCTCGCAGGAGCTGGCCGCCATGATGCGCTCTAGTCCGCACACACCCCGAATGGGCCTGGGGGGACGCACCATGCAACAGGAGACCTCCTTCTCGAACAACGTGACCGCAGCCGACACGGACGCCACGGTGGCCAAGATCAACTCCATGTTCCCGACCGTGCCGGAAACGCACATCCGGATGCTGCTCAAGAAGTAAGTGTTGAGCTTTTCCAAGCAATTTTCGTACACACATGCAACAACAAAAAACACGAAACAGTACAGAGAAATACTCAAAAAACGACACCTAAAACTTACAAACAAACCGCTTCTTAAACAAAAGCTTTTTGCAAGCAGCAATAGAATCTCTCACTATACGCTACCACCAACAAGAGACAGCTACATACGTGGCCAATTGCTTATGATTTCACTTGCGCCATCGATCAAAAGTCAGAGTAAATTTCCGCTTCTCGATGTGTGTACACCACCCAACCAAACTACCCCCTCGCTCTCCTTTGGCACCTTTGGTCTGTTTGCTGTAAATGATTTCTGGATGTGAAATTTATATCCTAACAATTCCGCACAAAATGTAACGACATCAAATCTAAAAATAAGCTACATATTCGTGTATCCGCTTCCGGCAGCATTCACAGCATGGACGCGCTCCCTGGGTCACAGACAATCAGAAATTTAAAGTTTAAAGAACATGTACTAATGGTGTCGCTATAGTCTGTTTGTCTGTGACCGTTCTCCAGTCTCTCTTTAAATCACTCTAATCTTTTGCCGACTACCCTCCGGCGTATTTTACGTTCTTTAGCAAAAAGTCCTCTTACGTTTCTAACTAACTCTTATATACGAAGTCTTCCCATTTTTTTTTCTGCACCACCTTTCTGTTCTGTAAGAAACGCGCGCGATGATCAAAAACAAACACGCAGCACACCCACTCCACCCACAACTCGCTGTTTTAATTACAAAGCCTGGGGCTTATCCTGGTGCTGTTGCGTTGCTGTGAACTTTGAATATGTGAAACGTGCTTTTTATCTCAAAATTCCGAATATTCTGTCTTAGTTTTTCCTCTGGTTGTTGTCCTCTCCTACATTTTTATTTTAAACAAAAAAAAAAAGAGTGCAATCCTACACAATCACACTCGGTTCTTAAAAAACGATTTTTTTACTGACCTTCAGACTAACTGAAAATATAAAAAAATCATTTCAATTGGTACATGTAAAAGCTACTCACTATTCAATTTATTTTTATATTGTTTTGATTTAGATAAAACTTTGTGTATACCTTTTCTATGACCAAAGAAGACATTTTTCATCATTAGTTCGTCCATGCAATTTTGGCAGCTGTCCATAGAGCAGTTCTCTCGGATTTCGGTCATTTGATTTTTTGTATTTTTTACTCCGACTGAAACTTTTTTGGTGCCTTCGGTATGCCCAAAAGAAGCCATTTTGCATCATTCGTTTGTCCATATAATTTTCCATACAAATTTGGCAGATGGCCATACAAAAATGATGTATGAAAGTTCAAAAATTTGTATCTTTTGAAGGAATTTTTTGATCGATTTGGTGTCTTCAGCAAAGTTGTAGGTATGGATACGGATTACACTGGAAAAAAATTATACAGGGTAAAAAAAAAATTTGGTGATTTTTTATTTAACTTTTTGTCACTAAAACTTGATTTGCAAAAAAAAAAACTATTTTTATTTTTTTTTATATATGTTTTAGAGAACATAAAATGCCAACTTTACAGAAATTTCCAGATGGTGCAAAAAATCTTTGAGCGAGTTATGAATTTTTGAATCAATACTATTTTTTCAAAAAATCCAAAAATTGGTCGCAAAAATTTTTCAACTTCATTTTTCGATGTAAAATTAAATTTGCAATCAAAAAGTACTTTAGTGAAATTTTGATAAAGTGCACCGTTTTCAAGTTAAATCCATTCTTAGGGGACTTTTTTTTTAAATAGTCGCATTTTTTTCATTTTTTTAAATAAGTGCACATGTTTGCCCAATTTGAAAAACATATTTTTGAAAAGCTAAGAAAATTCTCTATATTTTGCTTTTTTGAAAATTTTTGATACCTACTACCCTTAGTTGCTGAGGTATTTTTTTTTTTTTGGGCCCTCGTCCTGTCACGTCCGTCGTACATTACAACTAGAATCAGATCAGCCAATGAATTAGTACACTTCGACCAAATAAACACTGACGCTGTATGGATCTGACTCTAGAATAAATGCACAGTTGTGTTATTCATAAGTCCAAAATGTTCAATTATTCATATAAGTCCAAATATTCATTTGCTAACTACTTTGGATTGAAAATCTAAACTTTAATCTAAAATCTTCTAAACTTAATAAAACGAAAAAAAAACGAAACTATTGGCACTACGCCCCCCGGGGCATGGCCTTCCTCTAACGTGGGATTTCTGCTCCAGCGCCTCTGACGAGACAGGAGAAACCGGGACCGACGTTTTACTTCACCATCCGATAGAAGCTCAGTGGATAAGGCGGGAATCGAACCCGCGTCTCATAGCATCATCGGGATCGGCAGCCGAAACCGCTACCCCTGCGCCACGAGACCCACATAATAATCAAAGTTAAACATTCCTTTAACTGTTGTAGTACTACTTCTATCAAAAACAATACAGATTTATGAACAGTAACTGATATACAAATTGAATAAACATCGCGATTTGAAAAAGAAATGGCCATTTACGTCAAAAAATCCGTAGTTCCTCGATTCGCAACAATGGTCGAAACAAACCTTATCCGAAAACCGTTAGTTCAACAGATCAACGAATTTTGTCCGATATCATTGCATTATTGATTGATCGAGACTCTATGGACAATTTGACATAAAAGAATGCCTAGTATTCTACATCAATCAAAGTTTATTGACAGCATTACTCTAACTTAACAATTGCAACTAAATTTATCATCAAATAGTTTTGGAAAGCATACAGATTTATTTTAAATGCTAATGCTAAGCAACAAATCAATTGTACTATCCTGAAGTCCCAACCTAAATCCCACATTGTGATAGTGAAAAAGTCACAGAAGCAGCGGTGTCTTGTGCAATTGTGATATTTTCACTATCGGAGAACTACCTAGTTCACGAAGACAGCTTATCGGTCATCGCTTAAGCCCTGGGGCTGCGGCAAAGCGAGTTCTCGTAGCATGAAGTGGTGTCCATAGTGCTTATAAAAAAGAATATGTACCCAAATTTTAACTAATGCACTAGGATCAAATCATGACCCTTGACTTTACAAGGCCCAGGGACCCTTAGTTGCTGAGGTATTGCCATGCAAAGGTTTAAAAACAGGAAAATTGATGTTTTCTAAGTCTCACCCAAACAACCCACCATTTTCTAATGTCGATATCTCAGCAACTAATGGTCCGATTTTCAATGTTAAAATATAAAACATTCGTAAAATTTTCCGATCTTTTCGAAAAAAACACTTTTAAACCAAGACTAACATTTCAAAAGGGCCAAAAACTCAATATTACGCCCTTTTAAAATGTTAGTCCTGGTTTAAAAATTTTGAAAATATTTTTTTCGAAAAGATCGGAAAATTGTTTCAATGTTCGAATGTTTCATATTTTAACATTGAAAATCGGACCATTAGTTGCTGAGATATCGACATTAGAAAATGGTGGGTTGTTTGGGTGAGACTTAAAAAACATCAATTTTCCTGTTTTTAAACCTTTGCATGGCAATATCTCAGCAACTAAGGGACGTATCAACAAAGTTCATAAGTGCAAAATATAGAGAATTTTCTTTTTCTTAGCTTTTCAAAAATATGTTTTTCAAAAGTGTGCAGTAATTTAAAAAAAAATAAAAAACTGCGACTATTTCAAAAAAAAGTCACCTAAAAATGGATTTAACTTGAAAACGGTGCACTTTATCTAAATTTCACTAAAGTACTTTTTGATAGCAAATTTGATTTTCATCGAAATATTAAGTTGTAAAATTTTTGCGACCAATTTTTGGATTTTTTTAAAAAAATTGTATTGATTCAAAAATTCATAACTTCCTCAAAGATTTTTTGCACAATCTGGAAATTTCTGAAAAGTTGGCATTTGATGTCCTCTAAAACATATCAAAAAATAAAAAAAATAAAAATAGTATTTTTTTGTACATCAAGTATTAGTGACAAAAAGTTAAATAAAAAATCACCAAAATGTTTTTACCGTATATCATTTTTTGTCAGTGTAGTCCGTATCCATACCTACAACTTTGCCGAAGACATCAAATCGATCAAAAAATTCCTTCAAAAGATACAAATTTTTGAATTTTCATAAATCATTTTTGTTTGGCCATCTGCCAAATTTGTATGGAAAATTATATGGACAAACTAATGATGCAAAATGGCTTCTTTGGGCATACCGAAGGTTTTGGTGCCAGTTTCAGTCGGAATAAAAAAAATAAAAATTAAAATGTAACAAAAAAGACCGATTTCGTAGAGAACTGCTCCATACAAAAAAAGCTATCCAAATGTTTCAAAATCCTGTACCTTGAGAACGGGTTTTCTGATCAATTTAAGTCTTGGGTAAAGTTGTCGATATTGCTTAGGACTTGTGAGGAAAAAAAAAGTAACACTCTATAAAAATTACCCATTTTTGATTTGACTAATCATTCAAAATATTTAACTCTGCAAAATAGCCATTTTTGAAAAATCTCATTTTTAGATGACAAAAATTGCATATTTTGAACCTTGGCACAAGTTGGACAAAATTCATTTGGCAGATATGTTAAAAAAAGTTGTAAATTAAAAAAAATCATTTTTAATTTCTAGATATAGTAAAAAAACAATTACAAAATACTTTACCCAAAATCTGATATCGTGCCCCGTTTTCTTAAAATCCATGTTTTGTTAAATTAAAACACGATTCTTTTACTGGAAGAAGTCATGACCAAGCTAAGCTTGACTATCCCGCTTATTTTTTTTCGAAAAGATCATAATATTTCCTACAAATTTTCTAAGAAGACGCTGATGATTAGACCAACGGTTGATGAGATACAGCCCTCAATAGAAACACAAACAAAAATTAAGTTGCTAAACATCAGCAAAATAGCGTCCATTTTTAAGTAACGATGCTTCCGATTTTCAATGTAAAACAATGAAACTATCATAAAATTTTGAATTCTTTCGGGAAAAAATCTCTTATTTTTTATTTCAAATCGACGCTAACACTAGAAAAGGTCCTAAACCACTTACGAGCAATTCTCTACAAAATCGGCCGATTTCGACCATTTTCATTTTTTGTATTTTTTTTTATTTGGCTCAAACTTTGTGGGTGTGGGCATGTGGGTCATAGGGAACAGAGAAACCATACTGTGTCATACAATAAACAATTTTGGCAGCTGTTCATACAAAAATCTTACGTAAATATTCTAAAATCTATAACTTGAAGGAATTTTCTGTTCAATTTGGTGTCTTCGGCAAAGTTGTAGGTACTGATGAAAGCTTTCCAGAAAAAATATTTGGTAAAATAAATATCATTATTTTTGACAAAATTTGACAAAAACTTATTTTTATTGACAAACACTTAATTTTCTAAAATCCGTATTATTTTTATTTTTGAGATTTTTTGATATGGTCAAGGGGACAAAAACTCGTAACTTTTGAGCCATACAGAAGCATGGTTAAATTTTTTTCGGAAAAATCGAAATTTTATGCAATTTTTCTTTGACTTATGTAAAATTGAATTTGCAACCGAAAAGTACATACTTCCGAAAAAACGTATTTTTCATCGGAAAAAAACACTAAAAAAGTTTTAAAAATTCTCCCATTTTCCGTTACTCGACTGTAACAAATTTTTGAACATGTCATTTTATGGGAAATTTAATGTACTTTTCGAATCTACATTGACCCATAAGGGTCATTTTTTCATTTAGAACAAAAATTTTCATTTTAAAATTTCGTGTTTTTTCTAACTTTGCAGGGTTATTTTTCAGAGTGTAACAATATTCTACAAAGATGTAGAGCAGACAATTACAAAAATTTTGATATACAGACATAAAGGGTTTGCTTATAAACATCACGAGTTATCGCGATTTTACGAAAAAAAAGTTTTGAAAAAGTTTCTTTTTGCGTTTCTCTTTGTTTCGTCGTCCGTGTCTGTCGCGGGTGACCATGAACGGCCATGATCGATGACGACCAACTTTTTCAAAACAATGTCAATGACAATGTCTACACTATGGTTTCGCAATTTTGTTTTGAAACATTGTCCATGTCATCCCTACATCAAAAGAAGCCATTTTCATCATTAATTTTACCATAAAAAGCTCCATAAAATGATGCAGGCTGATCATACAAAATGTTCATCATTGTGAATAGAGCTTTATGACGTTTCGCGTACGCACACTAGCGCACCATTTGGATTTGCTGGCTGACAAAATTTAACCTCACTTTATTTTCGTGTACGTACACGCAATACATACGCACGTAGAATGCTCTATATACTAGAAGGGGTTTTCTGACCGATTTGTTGTCTTCGGCAAAGTTGTAGGTTATGATCACTCGCATAATTTTCAAAGGACCTGTGTACAAAGGAAACGCGTTGGTTATTTTCCTACAAAATCAAAAAATATATATTTTTAAGTTATATTTACCTACATGCAACTTTGCAATAAAAAAAATTATTAAGGATTAACACCTTTTTTTAAAGCTGATTTGTTTTACTTTGTGATCGGACTTAAGATACAGCCGATTTAAATTTTGTAAAAAGTGAGTTATCTAATCTAATCTTAATCTAAGTGTTATCTAATAACACTCGATTTTTAACTCGCAATATCTCAAAAAGACTGAATCGATTTTCAATGTTGAAAAATGAAGAAAAGAAAAAAATCAAGTGTAGAATAATTGTATAGACAAAAACAATTAAGCACATAGTTTTGCAGATATAGATTTTCGATAGAATCTTTTAGTTAAAGCCAGATCACTGACTCACTTTTCCAGTAAATACAAAGATCTATTACTGTTTGCAATTACTTCACATATTACACACTAGAACACCCACTCACAAACAAACACACAAACACCGAGTAACTCTAACGATTGTTTTCTAACACACGAGTATATTCTTCTATCGCACGCTGCATTTTCTTGTTAAAACTAACCAATCGAAACCAAAAACAAAAAAACGTTAATTGTTACTAAACAAAAAAAATCGAAAACCATCAACCTCTCGTCGGAACTAAAAAAAAAAACAAAACAAACGCGAGAGCAGATATTACAACCGCGAAGCCGTCGTCATCAGCGCGCTGCAAGTCGAGAAGCACCCGCTCACGACGCCCGGTCCGTACTCGACTCCGCCGCTGCCCCAGCGCCACTTCCACAACACCGCCATGGGCGTCGTGTCGGCCTTCCAGATGACGCCGGTGCTCGGTGGCCGCAGCGAAGTGTCCACGTCGCGCACCGGCAGTCCCATCCCGCGGCCGGCCAGCTGTGCCAGCGGCAGCTACTACGGCTACCCGCAGCACGGATCGCCCCGGAGCAACGGAGTCGACGTCCGGTACTCGTCGCCGAAGCCGCACTCGTCCCCGAAGATGAAGCTGAGGTTGTCTACCCGTGAAGCAATCATTCACCAGTTTCTTAGTTGTTGATCCTAGTCGTTGGAACTCCTTGTGGGGTTTTTCTTAACACACACTTCCCAAAGTAGATCTATCCTTTTAGACTCACGACCCTTTTTGTTTAGTAGATGTTGGTTTTTCAGTTTGTTTCACGTGTGACCACTTCCGTTTGATTTCCGGATGATTTTTGTTCTGTTAAGTTGATTTACATTTAAGTAGCTGAAATGCATGACTATTGTTACAAAAAAAGAAACTCATTTTAATCCCCATTACAAAAGTCACTCTCAAACCCCCGCAAACCAAAACCCAACAATCGCTGAAACCACATTCCGATCCCCCACAGATACCTGAAGAGCTTCTTCCCCAAAGCGGAAGAAACGCTGATCCTGGACGTGCTGGCCAACGCGGACAACAACGTCCAGACGGCGTCGCAGCAGCTGATTACGCTCGGTTACGAGCGGCGGGAGCAGCCGCTTAACCGTGGATCGCGCAAGGGCTCCGACAAGGATGGCCAAACGGCGGGACCGTCCGGCGAGGGAGGCCAGCGGGTGGAAACGCAAACGCCAACGCCGAAGCCGAAGACACCGGAGGAGAAGAAGAAGAGTGAGTGTTTGAAGGGATTTAATGAAAAAAATGGATATTATTACGTTACGCAAATTTTAAAATCATTAAAATCGCTCCGAAAAAATCAGCGGACAAAAAATATTTTCTAGTAAAAATTTTATTGACTTTAGAAGTCAAATCGACTGAAAATAATTTGAATGCATTCTCCAGCGATCATAATCATACTCAAAATGACAACAAAAAACTGGTCTGCTTTTGGAATTTTGGAATATTGTAATTTTGTAATTTTTGATATTTTTAAATTTTGGAATTTTGGAGTTTTAAAATTTTGAATTTTGGAATCTTGGAATCTTGGAATCCTGGAATGTTTTGATTTTGGAATTTTGGAATTATGAAATTTTGGAATTTTAGAATTTTAGAATTTTAGAATTTTAGAATTTTAGAATTTTAGAATTTTAGAATTTTAGAATTTTAGAATTTTAGAATTTTAGAATTTTTGAATTTTAGAATTTTAGAATTTTAGAATTTTAGAATTTTGGAATTTTGGAATCTTGGAAATTTGGAATTTTGGTTTTTTTTCAAATTTTGGAATTTTTAGGATTTTGAAACATTGGGATATTAGAATTTTGGAAATTTGGAATTTTGGATTTTTTTTTAAATTTTGGAACATTGAGAATTAAGAGTTTTGGAATTTTAAAATTTTGGAATTTTGGAATTTTTGAAATTTTGGAATTTTGGAATTAGGGAATTAAGGAATAAAGAAATTTTGGAGTTTTGAAATCATGGAATTTTTGAATTCAGGAAATGTTTAGAATTCTTGAATTTTAAAATTTAGGAAATCGGGAAATTTAAAATGATAAAATTATGGAAATGATAAATATTGGAATTTTAAATTTTTAAAATTTTTGAATTCACAAATTATAAATTTAGGAAATAGAGAATTGTAAAATTTTATAGTTTAAAAGTTTGATACAATTGAGAAAAAATTACCACTTAATAGTAGTTTATGCAACAAGTTGCAAAAAGAGAATTTTTTCAGCACGAGTCGTACATTTATCCAACGAGGTTCACCGAGTTGGATAAATACGAAGAGTGCTGAAAAAATCAAGTTTTGCAACGAGTTCCATACAACATTTTTTGCAATTCCAAAAAACACACATTGAGTGAAATTTTACGTCAAATTTTCATGTATTTTGTCAATAAATCGTTTAAATCAAAAAAATGTTGAAAAGTGTTACTTTTCGAAACAAGTGCTGAAAAGTTCAACTTTTCAGCACCCATTTGAGTGCTGAAAAGTAGAACTTTTCAGCATTTATTTTGAAAAGTGTTGCTATTCGATTCTGTTATTTTTGGTACAGAAAAGTAGGCTATTTCGTCGTTCAAGAATGACAGGAAAAGTAAGTAGTTTCACGACGGAATTGCAAAAAAAATATTACAGCATTTACAAAACCTATAAAATTTAAAAATTTATAGAATTAAAAAAAAAATATATAAAATTAATGATTGTTATGAAATTTACAAATTTTAAAGAATTTAAAAATATTATGGAATTATATAGAATTTAAATTTCTATAGCACTTAAAACTTTTATAGAATTTAAAATTTCTATAATATTTGATTTTTTACAGAATTGTATATTTGCCAGCAATTAAAAATTTGAAATTATGGAATTTTGCAAGTTCGAAATTTTTACATTTTAAAATTTCGGAATTAACAAATTTAGTAATTTGCGAAGTTGAGAATCGTAAAATTTTATAATTTAAGATGTTTATAGTTTATAAATTTTGTAATTCCAAAATTTGATACAATTATAAATTAAAAAACCAAAAGTTTTACAGAATTTACAGTACTATAATTTAGTATTTTATTGAATTAAATTTTTTTGTACAATTTAGGGGAATTATACCCTTTCTCAGCCCTCTTTCATTAAGTGTTTTTGACTGTTCCAAAGTAAAAAATAGCTCCAATAAAAGTAAGCAAGCAGCTCTCCATTGTTGATGAATCTAAAAATGTTTATTTAATAGCGGAATACTGCAAAAGTAATGTGAATTAGTCGAATCTACAGAATTTAAAAAAATATTTAAAAGAATTACAAATAATTTTTTTTAACTTAAAATAATATACAATTTTTATAGAACTTATAAAAATCACAGAATTTTAAGATTTAATATTTTTTTTTTAAATTTTAAATAAATCTAAAATTTTGTACAATTTTAAATCGTTGTAGAATTTGAAAGTTTCGTAGAATTTTAAAGTGTTACAGACTTTTAAAATTTTATATATTTTCAACATTTCACAGAATTCGAAAAAATAGTACAATTTTAGAACATATTCTTGATGCTACAAATTTTAAGACATATTAGCGAAACATTATTCTTTAGAATTTTATAGAATTGAAAAAATCAAAACAATTCAAAAATTTAGTACAATTTTAAAATTGTATAGAATTTAAAAAAATATGGATTTTTTTTACAGATTTTAAAAATTGTATAAAATTAAAAGAGAAAATAAAATTTAAAACTTTTATAGAATTTTATTTTTATATACAGTCATCCCTCATATTCGGAACACCCACAAATTCGGAACACTTTGATGATAATTTGTCAATAGCATGCCAAAAGTAGCTTTTCTGTCGACCTTACTATTTTTAGAACCTTCATTTGGACATTATCTTGCTATTTCACTAGTAAAAGTAGTACTTTTTGAGCAAAAAACTTCATTCCAAGACTATTTTGTGCAGAGCAGCAAAACACTGCCTCCAAATGGCCTGTTTCATAATTGTGGGTTGTTATTGTGCCTCCCACAATTGTGGAACACCTGAATTTAACTGATATTTTCACAAAAAAAAGTTTTCAAACCATGTATAAAATATCACTAAGCTTGAGTTTCATTTGTTTCAGTGTGTGAAGTCATTATTTGGTAATAAATATGTACTCCTAGAGAGATCCAAAGTTTGTTTACATTCGTAAGAAAAATGTGTTCCGAATTTGTGGATTTCAAGGGTCAAAGTAATTCTTCAAAAACTTCATATAAAAGTTAAAATTTGCAGATGTTCGATACAGCATTCGAAAGATCGCAAGAAAAGCTTTCAAATGAAGGTAAAAGCGAATCATTAAGTTCAATTATCGATTTGCTATGATTTTTTGAACATTGGCCGATCTGGAAACCGTTCCGAATATGTGGGATGACTGTAGACATTTATATTTGCATAGAATTATAATATTTTATAGGATTATTCAATTTAGTAGAATTTTAAACTTTTGCAGAGTTTTAAAATTTTGTAGAAGTTAAGAATTTAAAAATGCTACAGAATTTTATAGTTTCGCAGATTTATAAAATTTTGTATAATGTTAACATTCAAGTGAGTTTGAAAAAAATATAGAATTTTAGAACATATTTTTGAAGCTAAAAGTTTAAATATAATCGGAACAATATTTTATGCTCCTATAATTTATATTTTGTGAAAAAAGTTCTCATCATATTAAATCGACACTGAATTGTATAAAAGTCTCATTGCTTGTCATCTTTTATTCACATTTCCCAGTCAAAGCACGGCTCCAGGCCAAGTACAAGGACATTGCCGAGCGCATCATCATGATGGCCCTGGAGAGCGTCGACTACTCCGAGGATCGCGCCAAACAGATCCTGAACATCGTGATCCAGGAGGACAAGGAAAAGAAAAAATCGGTCAAAATCGACGCACCCCACAAGCCGGACGAGGACAAGGAGAACGCGGGCGGCCAGCAGTCCGGAACGCCAAGGTAGGTGGACGAACTCCACGATCCTGTGTACAGTGACATATCTGCTGACGCCGACTCGAACAACCGTACGTACGCGCTACTCTGTCCACTTAGAATTGACAACCGGACGCGCGCTATGCTTCTCTGTCTCTAGAAAGATTTAGAAGCACCTGCTGACAGAACATCTAGATCGCGGTTTAGAAGTGCATGTCTAGCGTGTTTCGTTGCTCATGTTCCTAGGACTCATACAACCACACCTTTACACACACACACTAGAACTATTACGATTGTCTATAACTGAAGACTGCTTAAGTTTTGCTATTTATTTTCCAAATTCTTCTCTCCATTCCTTTCTTTGTATCGTTTTTAACTGAAAAAAAAAAAAACAAAATTTCACCCACATCACCACGCGCAATTTCACGTGAATGCAAAAAAATATAAAATAAAATTGTGCGCAAAAAAAAACTATTTAAAACAAATCTTAGCCGCAGTAACAGCACCTCCTCGAACCGTCAGCGCGCCAAGAAGGGCAGCGTCGACTCGGAGGGCAATCCGACGGAGATCCTGGTGGACGGCACCGGAACCAACATCAACAACAACAACGAGACCGGAAATGCTTCCATTGAAATCACCACCTCCACCACACCAACCAGTTCCACTGCAATCATTAAAGATTCACCACAATCACTAGCGCCACCACCACCACCACCGCCAGCGGCACCGGAAACCGGAACCGGTTCCGAGCTGACTAGCAGCAGCAGCAGCGACAGCACGGCGGCCATTCTGGCAACGCCGGGCATCGGGCACTCGGCATCCATGGCCACCACCACCACAATCACTTCCGCTTCCAAGCAAAGCCGACCCCGTGCCAAGGGCGAACACGCAAAGTATGATTCGTTCGTTTGTTCCACAAGGTGTTTACCTGTGTGTGTGTGTGTTTGTTTTGTTGGAACGCGTGCGTGCGTGTGTTTCGTGTTTTTGTGACACATATTTTCATTATGTAATCGATAAAAATAATTCACACATTCTAATTACCAAAATCTAGCACACATCTTTAGGTTTAATCGACTTTGGTGCGTTGAAAATTGTGTACAAAATCATGAACTGGAATCCTTATATAAACTGAAAATGATCAAAAACAGTAACCAACAAGGGGCGGGGCTTATAATTTCAGTTGGGGTGGAGCTTCTTGTCGGCTCATTCAGAGAACTGAAATGTTCGGAACACCCACAAACTTGAACTTGGGAGCCGGATTTGTACTGAATTTGGCGTTTGAGGAAAAGGTCTGCTTTTGAGTGAATTTTTCTTTTCTTTTTTCTTTTTTTAAGTATCCAATTAGTCACGTTGTTTATGGATGGTCCCATGACAAAATGTATCATGCTCGTTCCAACAGGACGCAAAATTCCCACGTTTCCGTTTATTTTTTTTGCAACTTATTTTCATTGTTAAAAAATTAAACATTTGTGAAAATTTTTAATCTCCTGGAATAGAATGTTTTGAAAATTTGGAATAAAGACTAACATTTCAAAAGGGCGTAATATTTAGTATTTCAATAAAAATACATTTTTTAAATACTTATTTTTTTTTTTCAAAGGTTGTCACCTACAACTTTGCCGGAGAAACCAAATCGATCAGAAAATTCCTCATCGAAAAGATACAGATTTTCGAATAATAATTATTGTATGGATACAAAATGACTTCTGAAATTTAGAGTTTTTTTGCCTTTCATATGTTTATACTGCCGTTCTACGCATAATTGTCCCATGTCATTTTTGGACGATTTTGACTTTTTAACATTTTTAAGTTTAGTTTGTCGTATACTTTAAGAAAAACACATAAAATCGGGTACATTGTTCGGAAACTCATTGAAAACAACATCAAGTCTGTTTGTCCCATCGTTAAACTTCTACGCATAATTGTCCCACCAAGTATTTTCTTATACGGAATCATTAGTTTTATGTAGCATTATGTCGTGTTTACATACTGTATAGCAAGAGGATCATAAATAAGAGTGATAAACTACTAACTGGGGCGATTGGGGACACATAGGACGAATAAGAACTCACGGGACAATTATGCGTAGAAACACAGAAATCGATCGAAAATTTTCAATCGCGTTTTTCTCAGTTGCACTTTTTCGAACATGGGACAATTATGCGTAGAACGGCAGTATAGGACCTACTCAAAAAAAAAACTCTAGAAATGTGTTAATACTAGACTCGATTATCCGATATTAAATTATCCAAAGGTTTGCATGTGACTTTCGATAAGGCTGGTACAAATATTTTTAAAAGTTTAGAAAAATTATCACAAAGTTTTACGATTCGCTTTGCGCATAGCATAACTTTAAACATAAATCGTCTTTGATTCACTTAAATCATAAAATGTCTTTATGAAACTTTCTGGAGTGACTGGAAATCATCTTTTGAAAGGATTTAATAAATAATCGGAAATATGAATTTCTGAGATTTTTACAAGTATGTAACCCCTTAATTAAAATTGCAGTGGTTGATTGTATGTTTACATACCAAATGCATTTTCTCAATATTTCGTCACCGCCTTCTTCGATTTAAAATTATAAATAACTTTAGAATGGTCATATTTAAAATTTTCAAATTTTCAAATTTATCAATCAGCATTCGGTCAATTTGAGAGGATTGGAAACTCACCACAGTAATTTTGAATTCACCACTGATATTTTACATGTGTTTAACAGATGCTTAAAAGTTTGACAACGAGAAAAAAAATACTAAATATGTTTACATAACAAAAATCAAATTTCAAGCTTAATTTTCTGAATTTTGAAACAAAAGGTATTACAAAATACTAAAGGTATAACTAAGATAATGCTACAGCAAGTAATTTGTGAAACAATCCCTATAACAAGGTTACCACTCAAATTCAATTTTCACCACTTGAAATTCGCGACTTTTTTCCTACTTTTCTATAAACTTAAAAAATAGGCATTTCTTATCTAAATAATGATTTTAAACAAAAAACTCTTTATTATTTTTTTTTTTTGCGGATCGAGGTGGGATAGCCAGGATCAAGTCAGTCCAAGTCCGGTTGTGTAAAGGAACGGTAATGGTCGTGTCAATCACATGCGGATCGCTCGCACTCCATGGGAGCGGGGATTGAGGACATGATTGGGTAGGTTAAAATGAGATTGTGTTTGTGAGAGTATGTAATCGTGTAATGATGTAAATAAGCTAAATCGAAACTTCGTGCTCAATCGCCGCCCCCAATGTTCATTAAAAACCCCGTTCGCACGAGCTTCCCAAAATCAGCGCTATAGGTTTAAACTGTCGAGACTGTTAAACCCCACAGAACTGACTCCAAGGAACCCTAGCGAACGGAGTACACTATCCACGCACAAATGGACCTTTACTAACCGATTATTAAACCATCCCAACAAACGCAAAGTTATCAAAATGAATTTATATGTTGAGGTTTACAATCAATCAACGAAAGTAATTAATTATCAGAAGCAAAGAAAACAACAGGAAACAATGGTTAAAAGCTTAACAGGCCCTCGTCTTGTCACGTCCGTCATAAGTCTTGTTTGCTGAAAGTTTAAATGGTTAGTGTTGTAGTTAATCGTATTCAACATGACCATAATAGGCAGGCCTGTAATACGATTACTTTACTGATTTGTTACTTAGCTTTTGAGAGGACGACCCCGCAACCGCCGTCAGATGTCCTAGATCACCTTCGCCAGTTTATGTCGGAATTGGTCAGTAACGAATTTGACCTGGTCATCCTTTGACCAGCTCCGCTGATGAGGCTGGGTACCTGCAAATATTAAACAAAGGTGGCGGCAGTATCTTTTTTCTCCTAATTTCTAAGGAACGAACTCATTAGGGAGAATAAACCCTACAAATCTTCTCTAAATAATAATAAAAATAAAACTGAAGCTCATGGTTAAAATAAGTGTGCCTAAACCTAAATGCACTTCTAAATTTCTAAATGGTCTAGCTTAATTCCGCTTAACACCTAACATTTCTAAATTGTCTGTTGAACAAGCAAAAGGCTTATGTAACAACAGAAAGTATTCTTTTTAAAACCTGTTATAGAAAGTAATGTGGAGATAACAAACAGATAAATATTGTAATGTTGAAAATAATTATCCCAAATACTCTAATCATTGATTTCAAAATTGTATGGCAAGCAGTAATTTAGACCCTGGAATGCCTAGAAGAGGCCTCGGTTTCTGTTGTTGTGAGTAGACGCTGGTTTCAGAGTTCATTTTTCAATTTAAAAGGGGTGGGAGACGACTAATTTGCTTCATGAACTCCTAATCGACCCTGGGATCACCTCTTGTGTTTGTCCACTGATCGCTCCTAGCTAGGTGTTACCTAGACACAGTGTTAGAGGCCCGCTTCGCATGGCAAAAATGTTGGCTGGGGGGAGGGTGATATTATCCAATGAATTTTATTTTTAAGCCAACATTGCTAACGGCGTTGAGATCTCTACTCATGCCCAGGGCCTTCAAAAGCTAAGCATTTTACAATGAAAAGAAAATAATATCATCTCGCAACGTAGCTTATCTTGTGAGTACTCGCGCTAGTACTACAGAGTAAAAGCACTTTCCATCGAGTGATGATCCGGTCCGCGTGAGCGCTTTTCTTCAAAGAGGTCGTTTTGTTCTTAAGAGAACATCTTTGTAAGCAATGCCCATAGGATAGCTTACTGTTTTGAAGACTGCTGAGGATCCGGATCCCTTGCAGCCTGTCACTCCAGTTAACTCATCCCTTTATCCTCCATCCGCCACCCGGAGGCACGCGCCGTAGGGCTGCCAAAGTCCTGACGACCCACAGGACCTGGGAAAACCAATCTTATCATCCCTAAGCGTAAAGACTTTAAGACTAGCTTTCATCATCAAAGCCCACAAAAAACTCTTTATAAAAAAATAATAGCAAATATCTAAAAAAATCTAAACAAATCGAAAAAAATCAAACTATTTACAATTTTTGTCAAAAAAAAAGAAGCTCAACAATAATATACAAAAAATACCTAAAATGGAAGCACTCATTGTTTTGATTCAGAGTAGGAACATAAACAAATAAAAGTCTTTGAAAAATATATATAATTTCAATGT
Source organism: Culex quinquefasciatus (assembly GCF_015732765.1). Taxonomy (NCBI): domain Eukaryota; kingdom Metazoa; phylum Arthropoda; class Insecta; order Diptera; family Culicidae; genus Culex; species Culex quinquefasciatus. Next base: position 177,988,700 of record NC_051863.1, read on the forward strand.
TAATTAATGTTTAAAAATGGCAAACGTATAGTACTTCATTTCAACTAAAAATGACAAAAAATTTAAGATAACTGAATATGGGTCATTCCACCTGAAGTGTGCAAGAAAAAATGCAAATTTGAAAATTACCATCTCCGATTCTGCTCAAATTTGGCAGAGCTGTTGAGACTATCAAAACATGCAAAAATCCCGAATTTCATCCAAATCGGACAACCCCCTCCATTTTTGTACCCTCCCAAAAAATCGACTTTTTGGCGATTTTTGAGCAAAACCCCTATCTTCAAACGACGATAACTCAGGAACCGCAAATCATAGAGGGTCGGTCTTAGACTCAATTTTGAAGGAAATTGGACGTAGAACCCATTTTCGTGATCAAAATTTAGATTAAAATATGTTTTCTACCTGTATTGCGCAATTGAAAACTTTAAATGGTCGTATCTCAAAACAGCCCTATTTATTTTTTAAATTTGACCTCACCATCGTATTCCCCGTCCAATTTTACATAAGAATCACTTATCGACAGAAAGGAATATGTTTCGTTCCAGAGATATCGAATTTTAAAGTTTTGAGTATTTGTGATTACCTAAATTAGCTACACTCGCCGCATATGCTAGAAGCACTCGGGCGCGTTGATCAATAACTGCTACCTGTTTATTTATTGAAATAAGATTTCATCCCAAATAATCATTAGTTAATTAGTAGGAAACTGCTGTATAATCTTAAATTAAAAAAGTATACGGTGCATTTATGTGCTAGCCCACAGGACAGAGCAAGAATGACACGCAATACAGGGCAGAATGGAATTCACACAGAGCTAGCAGGAAATTGCAATTGATCTTGTAAGTAACACTTCTTAAGAAAAAGTGTACGATACATTATCGTGTTAAAAATTATGAATTAACATGAATTAAACTCTCGTGAAGCATGATTAAGGAGGAGGATTTCTGAAAAAAGAAAGGCTTCATCCATAAAGTACGTCACGCTAAAATCAGCCAAAATTTACCCCCCTCCCCCCCTTTGTCACACTTTTCCTATACTTAAAACACTCAATGTCACACTTGCTCAGACCCTCCCTCCCCCCCTAGAGCGTGACATACTTTATGGATGACGCCAAAGTATAAAACTGAAAAATGTGAGAAAATCACAAAGAATAATTTGATTTATGATCTGATTAAGATCAAATTTTTTAGTTTCTTGTTTTTGATTTTTTTGTTTGTCAATCATTTCGAAATCTTGGAAGACGATGCAGCTGTGTCCACATGTATCAGAAAAATATGTTTTTGTTTTTGTTTTTGAAATTAAATGTATCAGAATTGAAAAAAAATTATCAATTATTCAGATGAAACTGGCTCACAATATAAAAAATCGGTTTTATATGATCAATCTTTCAAACCGTATGGCAGATTTTGAAGTTTTTGCTGAATGGCACTATTTCGCTACCGCACATGGCAACCCATGAGAATTATTTCATCTACTACAGCCAGCTCTACATTTATTCTTGCTTTAAATAAAAGAAGAAATTAGGAATTAGGAAAAATATGAAATTATATTATTTTCATATTTTTCCTAATGATATGAAAATGATAAAATTATATTGTAAAAACGCTGTAGCATTTGCAAATAAATATTAAAAGTTCAAAATTTACTTAATATGGTTCAAAGACACTGAGATCAGCAAAAACAATGCATTTAAAATTACCCAATAAATAATTCTTAAACAAAAAAAGATTGTTCAAGGGATTAATTATCTCAAAATCGTATAAAAAAATAAAAATAATTCATCATACAGAACACCAGGTAGTAATTATTGATCAACGCGCCCAAGTGCTTCTAGCAGATGCGGCGAGTGTAGCTAATTTAGGTAATCTCAAATACTCAAAACTTTAAAATTCGATATCTCTGGAACGAAACATATTCCTTTCTGTCGATAAGTGATTCTTATGTAAAATTGGCCGGGGAATACGATGGTCAAATTTAAAAAATAAATAGGGCTGTTTTGAGATACGGCCATTTAAAGTTTTCAATTGCGCAATACAGGTAGAAAACATATTTTAATCTAAATTTTGACCACGGAAATGGATTCTACGTCCAATTTCCTTCAAAATTGAGTCTAAGACCGACCCTCTAAGATTTGCGGTTCCTGAGTTATCGTCGTTTGAAGATAGGGGTTTTGCTCAAAAATCGCCAAAAAGTCGATTTTTTGGGAGGGTACAAAATGGAGGGGGTGGTCCGATTTGGATGAAATTCGGGATTTTTGCATGTTTTGATAGTCTCAACAGCTCTGCCAAATTTGAGCAGAATCGGAGGTGGTAATTTTCAAGTGCTGTTCCGCTTCGGGTGGAATGACCCATATAACATTTTATTCTTAATTTTATTTTATTTGAATTCAAAGAGCGCTTAAACCATGATTTCAAAGAATTTAGGAAAATATGTAGGAAATCGCTTAAAAAATTAAGTTCCCTTCTAAATTAATAAATTTTATATTGATCTTTTCAATCAATGATGATGATGATGTATCCAGTTGTCAGAATTCAACTGTATTATTATTTTTTTTTTTTTCAATGAAAACTTCAGTTTGGTAAGATTCCGTGTTTTACAACTTACTTCACAAAACGTAAAAAAAGTTTTTCATTTTTTTTCACTCTGAACGAACAACGATTGGATTTTATATGATATGTTTTAAGTTTTCCGACACTGAAAATCTAGCTTAATCTATAGTAATTTACCCATACTCACAAAAAAGTTCAAGATAAACCTTTGGAAAAAATATATTTGAAATGAATATTTTCCACAAAAAAAAACCGTTGCCAAACTCTTGAAATCTTTTTTTCAATTATTCAATTACTATTTTAACAGAATCATAACTTAACGCTGGCCATAAACGTTAAAATTTGGTTATTTTTTTCTATTAGTTTTTCATTAACTTTGTTGCTGTTTTTAGTGTAATTTGTTTTAGAAATAGATTTTGTTTGATAAACCAAAATTTGTAAAAATCTGTTGATTCAATATTAAATATTAATCAGGATTTTCAATGTCTTAAATGGCCTTTTAATTCTGAAACAGACTGAAATTGTGAAAAGAACCTTAAATTTAAAGTAAATTACTGAAAAAATGAGTGAATTTTAAAAATTGAAAAAATATGACAAAATTATTCAAGAGTTAAGATATAATGTTCAAACAAGTATGCTTGAAATTCACGACTTTTTGACAAAAAAAAATCCACAAATTCCCGACTTTTTCCCGATTTTTTGTCGATTTTGGCGAATTCCAGACTTTTTCCCGATTTCCCGACTTGAGTGGCCTATTTTACAATCTGTTCCAAAAAATATTATTTAAGGCCTTTAGAGTCCGTTGATTTTGGAGAAAATTTGAAAAGAAGAGTCAAAAATTTCAAATTAAATATGTGTTGGCCTAAATTATTTACAATTACAGTTGCCGACAAATATGAAAAAAAAACAAAGAATCTAAAGATTTTTTATAAAATAATGTTAAAATAGGAAAATACATTTTGACTTGCGGTCAGTTGATAACACTTTCATTCTCTCAAATAAAATGTTTATCAATACATTTTTTTCTCTCGAAAAAAAGTAAAAAATCGTATTTAAACTTCATCTCACCCTACTCAGTAACCTTTCAATACAAAATTATCAACGGACCAAAGAATGATAAGACTATTTCCCAGATAAGAACTAATCAGCTTGCCATACGTTACTAAAATGCACTATGTAGTATCATTTAGTTCCAGTAACACGTGTAAATAGCATTCAAAGCACAAAGTTATCTTGTAACAACAATCTTCGTTTTACAACACGCAGTAAAGTTTGGAATTCAATTTTATACTAATTTAATTGCTACGCAAAAAATCAATCACAAATCACAAAATGCTTCCCATTTTGTTCGCACCCGTTTTATCACCGCGCACCTTCTCACAATCAGACCGTTTTCTTTCCCTTTATTTCTATTTCCTTTCTTTTTCCCCTCTTTTCTTTCTCGCTCTCTTTTCTCTCTTCTCTTCCTGCCCGCGCGATCATCAACCGTCATCATCACCACCACCACCACTGTCTCACCCATTGCCGTTGCGTGTGTTGGTGTACCGCCCCGCTGTATGTGCTTGGCCCGCCCCCTCCGCCATCGCACCACCCACGCGTTTTGGGGTTTGTGTAATGCTCTAGGTATTCTATTTTTAGAAGCTCTTCCTCCGAGGACGAGCTGGACGGAAGTGCTGCTACTCGGGCCGCAACCCAGGACAAGATGGCGTCCGCAAGCTACAACAACACGCCCCGCATCTCGACCCGGGGTCCCAACGCGAAGCTGTTCCGCGGACCGAACGACGATCTGCTGCTGTGAGTTGTTTTCTAACCTCAATCATTTTGACAGATGATAGCCAAGACACGATCCTTTACGTCAAACCGGCATTTTGTTTTCACAGCGCCGACTACGTCACGTGGAGCGGTGCCAACCCGGACCTGGTCAAGGGTTCGCAGATGCTGGCGCATGGGCCGGATCGGTCGATCCGCATGGAGCGGTCCTACAAGGCGCACGGACCGAACGGCGACCTGTGCAAGGGCCCCGCGGCCGGGCTGGCCAAGGGCAGCATGTACGCCGCCATGAAGGACGTCGTCGTCAAGTGCAACTAGGAGGACCGTCGTCGGTTCCGGAGCCGGTCGGAACCACCGAGGACCAGGACAGCAGCGGTCGTTGTGGCGTGGTTTAAGTGAGCGTGTTGCAGCCGGTGCTCAACAGGTGGGGTTAAGAAAGGGGGAGGGTTACATTTTTGTATGGAAGTGGTTTGTGTCTTGGGAAGATGTTATCGGTGTTTGGTGAACATTCCATGTAAGGCGATGAATTTGAAATTGTTAAGAACAATGGAGTATCATTCGAAAAAAAAACAACTCTTTTTGCAAAACAAAATCTTTTAAAACTAGTTGAGCTTAATATTTAAATTTCCCATTTGTCCCACTCTTTCTTTCCCAAACATTCGAAATATACATCAATGAGTAAAAGATATTCTCATGAACATATCTGTTATTTCCCTTAGCATCGCTGAATTGGGTCAAAATAAAGCTTAGATTGCTGATATTATTGTTTACAGCGATAAAGCATATTTTTCTGGGTACAATAACCCTTTGTACGACCACAAAGAGTTTAAAATTGAATTTTAAATCAATTTTGAAAAATTATCCTCGCGGTCCTCCTTGACAGAAAAGTTCCTTCTTGACAGCTCGTTCCAAGGGGACCATAGTTGATCCATCGAAAAAAGGTTGTCTTGTTTGCAAAAAAATCAAACAAAAAAAAGTGATCAGAAATGGTTTTTGATCGTGTTTTTTACCGTTGTTCATAAAAATTGACACGAAATATTCTACCAGCGCGAGCTCTGTCAGAATCCTGCTAGAAAGGTGGAACATTTGTACAAGAATTCTGCAAGAATACACAGCTCTGTTAAATTTCTGTTAGAACGTCATGACTGGGATTGTTTGCCACCATTTGCCAGATACACAGATTTGTGTGTGTTTCACAGACTTTTGAGCTTGTGTCAGACATTTTTTGAGGTGCACAGACTTTTAAAAAAGTTCATTAAATTATTATATTGTAATCTTTTTTGTCGAAACTTATTTCGTTAGTCTTCAAATGCTTAAAAACGCAATTTCTGATGGATTTCAATGACTGTGAATTGATATATTTGAATTTTAGACAAATGCACAGACATACACAGACTTTTTTACAGACATTTTTTAAAAACAAGTGGCATCCCTGATGGAGCACTTCCATTCGAGCAGTTTTTTGCTTTTTTCTACAATGTATTTCTTATGGAGCGAACTGTCAAAACTGCTCGACTGCGGGTGCTCCATTGAGCGCTCATTTTACTGATATTTCGCCCAAGAGTCAAAATTTCTCTCTCACCTGAACAAAATAAAAGGAACTGTTAAAAACGGAAAAGATCTGAGATTTCCAGTGTGAATCTCTTAAGCTTGATACCATTGCAAATAGGGGAACTATACCCTTTTTCAGCCTATTTCTATTATCGGCCTATCAGCACTTTGATCACGAATTACAGCTTTCATAAAGTGTTTTTGACGGTTCCAAAGTAATAAATAGCTCAAATAAAAGTGAGCAAGCAACTCTCCATTGTTGATTCATCTGAAAATGTTGATTTAATAGCGGAAAACGGCAAAAGTGATGACAATTGGTCGAACGGCTTAGAGTGATTAAAATGGGCATATTTCCCCTAGAAAGTAATTTTAAATTCAAAATAATATTAAATTATCAATTCGAAATTGTTTTGAAAATTTACTCTAGACTTACAGTCCCAACTCGATTATTGGAAGGCCTCGGTGAAGCTTTGCAAAATTTCGAGCTGTCAAACCAACGCAAAAGTCACTCACAAAATGAACTTTCATTGGATTTAGATCATTCCTTAAGTAGGGAGTATGCTCAACGCACTCAATGTTTATTTTTTGCGTGGCTCTAACAGTTTGACAGCTGTCACGACCACTTTTTCTGTGTGAAAGAAAAGGAGGCGAAGGTCGCAGAAACACCATGCCTGTCAAAATTTCTAGTCTCAAAATTTTGCGAGTTGGCTTACTCATCTATCAAGGTTGGGCAAAAAAAATAAAAAAGTATAAACATTTAAATTACGAGGCATGGTTCCAACATGTTAATGAAAAAAGTGGTGTAAAATGCACCTGTCCAGTCGTTTTGCCATCATTAATTTCCAAAATATCTAAATATTGACGATTTTTTTTCTTTTTCGAAAAATAATTTTTTTGCGCTGTTGTGCATTGGGATTTCATAAAAATTCAAAACATTTTTAAACAAGCTCAAACATGCTAAATATGATTATCAATGCAGAAAAATGCATTTTAGATTGTTTTCAGTTGATTAGACTACAATGTTCATTGAAATTTTCAAGTTTTTTGGAAAAATATTTGTTTGCCTCCTGATTATTCAGACCAATTTTGAAGGGGGTGGGGGAGCGACATAAACTTTTAAAAATATTTGCTACGGCATAAAATACAAAAAATAATCACGAAATGCCGTATTATTTCGAAAATACCCCATTTTTTAAACATGCAAAAAACTCTAATATTTGAAAAAGCATACAAAATTTAAATTCATTTGCATATTTTGACAATTTGCGTATTTTCGAAAAATACGGAAATTTGTGAAAATTTTAATATTTTCCAGAAAAAAAACCCTAATAAAATGAAAAGGCATATGATACTTTCAATTCGTTAAATGCCCCTAATGCAAATTTTGGCAAATTGAGTAATTTTGAAAAATACGGTAATTTGTGAAAATTTTAGTATTTTCCAAAAAAAACTGTAATGAAATAAAAAAGGCATATCTGGAGTTTTTTTTTTTTTTTTGAAATGGTCCAATAAACCAAATTTCCAGTTATTGCTTTTTGGGTGTTTTTGAAACCGCCTTGAGTCAGGGGTATTGAAAAACACCCAAAAAGCAAAAACTGGAAGTTTGGTTTATTGGACCTTTTCAAAAAAATAACTCCAGATATGATATTTCAATTCGTCAAATGCCCATAATGCAAATTTTATTATTTTCCAGAAAAAAAAACTCTAATAAAATTAAAAAGCATATAAAATTTTGCTTCGTTTGATACCAATATTGCATATTTTGACAATTTGAGTATTTTTTAAAAAATACGGTAATTTGTGAAAATTTAGGTATTTTTAAAAAAATTGTTAGATGCCCACATTGCAAATTTATAAAATTTTAGTATTTTAGAAAAAATATGATAATTTGTGATAATTTTAGTATTTAAAAAAAACTCTAATAATTTGAAAAAGGCATACATAATTTCGCTTCGTTTGATACCAAAAAAAGTGAAAGTTTTTGTTTTTTACAAAAATAATTTAATAAAGTGAAATTAACACACAAAATTTCGCTTCGTTTGATACCCATATTACAAATTATGAAAATTTGAGTATTTTCGAAAAAATACAGTATTTTGTTAACAATTTGGAGTACCTATTTATACTTTGAAACTTACTAGATTTTCAAAAAGTTTTTCTTAATGAAAACATTGAAAATTTAACATGATGTGGTTGAATTAATCGATTTTAGAAAGATTTTAAAAATGAGTTATCGTCCATTGTCGGCGATAGAATTATCGAAATAACGATGACCTTTCAGACGATAATTTTATCGATTAACTTCCTTGTCTTCTATAAAGGAGAATATCACCAAACTTAACCTCAAAGAAAAAGGGAACCATGACAGCTGTCACGACTATTCCAGGGGTTCCTTTTCTTGTCAATATTAATAATTGCAGTACATACGAGAACCCACGACATTTTTAACAAAAGTGAATGTGGCCAGCCCTACTGCGTTGTGTTTGCCGCAGTGAGGATTCGGAGAACGAATACCATTTCACAGAATCGACAGGGGAGGAAGGATACGTGGACATACCGCTCATTTTTAAGTGATTTTAAATATGACTACAAATATGCTATAAAGTGATGTGGGGATTTGCCTTCAGAGATGGCGGCCAATATGGTAGTGACAAATGGAATTCAGGAATCATCTTTCATTTTTTAAACCAAATTAAAATTGCAGAAAAAAAACTCATAGAGCGAAAATTGATTTCATCTAAATTATTTAAACTTTTTGAATGATACTCCATTTCGAAAGAAAAAAAAAAAAAACAAGCAAAAACTCAACCCAACAGTGCAATAACTGAATCGAACACTCTACAAAGCCAGTACTCCTATTACGAAAACTATTCTAAGCCACGTTTAACATTGTAGTGTGTTGTTTGTTTCCCCACGTAGCCAAAAAGAGGGGAACAAAACTTATATGCGTTTGATCTTTTTGAAACAAAGTTTATATTTTTTACAAAACAAAAAACCAAAGAAGTTCGTAGTGTTTTTGAGAAAGACAAAAAAGAATCTCTTTTGGAAACGAATATATTGCATATAAATATAAACAGATACATAGCCAGCACTACTAGAGACGTTCTGTTCGTTTCACTGATTCAAATTTAATGGACTGTCATCAATCAGTAAAAAAGCTTTTTTTCAGTTGATTTTTGTTATATTTAATGACTTATGTAACTTACAACAAATATTAGATCAGTAACTGTCCCGTAATGCAAATTTCACAAAATGCAAAATAAAGTGTTCACCTTTTCTTTGTTAAATTTGTCTGAAATGAAAAACACAAATTTTCGATCAAAATCAGTGAAACGGATATCGAAGGTTAAGCATTCCAAAAACGAAAACATAATCGACAGAATCAATAGAGATCGCAACAAACTAGAGCAAAAAGCACACGCGCTCTCACCGAGTAGTCTGCAAAACTGATAACCAATGCCTTCGCCACCACAGTTAAACACAGCAAAATAAAGCTTAAGCAAACAAAAATAAAAAAAACGTGACAAGTTTTTCAACAAATTTCTAGTGTTTGAATCACTCTAGCAAATGTCTCGTAACAATCTTCTTCAACAAATGATAAATATAATGGTATTGTGTATGTGATAATGGACAACAAATAATCGAAAAAAAAAAACAAACAAAAACGCTCGCCTAATAAAACTGCATGTAAGTTCACCCCAAGTTACAGCGCAAACCAATCGAGTATGAAATACTGAACCTTCAGCATTACTAGCGTGTTACACAAATATTAGTGAAAAAAGAATGTACCTAATTCGTCCCACAACAAAAAAAAAACACACACACACACACACTTAATTCTAGATTACGAAAAACTTTTTCAGAGTGCATTCCACATGAAACAAAAAAATTGCGTCCATCTCAAAAGAACAACCAAAAATTGTCACATTAGTCAAATTAGCGAAAAGCCATTCCATCTTCAAACTTATATTACTGTATTCCACGAAAACGCAAAAACAAAACAAAATAGAGTATATATGCAACCATCAATGTAAGTTGAGCAAACAAATATATATATATATATATCCCACGTTCGCCAAAGAAGTGACCACATCATCAATGCCCCTTACCTTAATTCCGTGCCGAAATCTCCTTCAAACTTCGTCCTCGTTCAGCAGCATGTTCGGGATGCCGTCCTGGATCGGGAACACCCGGCCCGTTTCCGGGCACTCGAGCGTACCCTCGACCACGTCCACCTCCATCAAGATGTGATGCAGCTTCTGGAGCGTCTCCGAGTCGGCGCCAATGTCGTCGGGCATGGTGGCCGGCAGGTCGGCACCGATCTACAACAAAATAAGAGATTTTTTCAAGCTCAGTGAAAAACTTAGTAACAATTTGTAAACTTTATAAAATTTGTAAAATTTGTTAAATTTGTAAAATTTGTAAAATTTGTAAAATTTGTAAAATTTGAAAAATTGGTAAAATTTGTAAAATTTGTAAAATTTGTAAAATTTGTAAAATTTGTAAAATTTGTAAAATTTGTAAAATTTGTAAAATTTGTAAAATTTGTAAAATTTGTAAAATTTGTAAAATTTGTAAAATTTGTAAAATTTGTAAAATTTGTAAAATTTGTAAAATTTGTAAAATTTGTAAAATTTGTAAAATTTGTAAAATTTGTAAAATTTGTAAAATTTGTTAAATTTGTTATACATACCATACCAATCAGCTTAGAACACCATACGCGGTGCCCGTGCTGTATCAAGAAGGTTGTTCCATGTTGCTCGGTTCTGGGCTGCAGCTCGCCAGTCTCCTAGGTTGCAGATCTTTCTTAGGTCCGCCTCGATCTGATTTCCCCATCGTGCACGCTGTGCTCCTGCTCTTCGGCCTGTGCCGCCATCGGGTCGCGCGCGTTCAAAGAGCATCCTGACAGGATGGTCTTCGTCCATCCTCGCGACATGGCCGGCCCACCTGAGCCTCCCGATTCTCGCCAGGGTAACGATTGTCGGTTCTCCCAGCAGCGCGTGCAGTTCGTGGTTCATGCGCCTTCGCCACTCGTTCTGAGCTGTACGTACTCCACCGTAGATCGTTCGCAGCACCTTCCGTTCGAAAACTCCAAGGGCTCGTTCGTCCTCTTGCCGCAGCGTCCAGGTCTCGTGGCCATAGAGGGCAACCGGTCTAATCAGTGTCTTGTACAGGGTCAGCTTCGTGGCGCGTTGCACTCGATCAGATGTCAAGGTTTTCCGTAATCCAAAGTAGGCGCGATTCGCGGAGTGGATACGAGTCCGGATCTCTAAGCTGGTGTCGTTGTCGGCCGTTACCAGCGATCCCAAGTACACGAATTCGCTCACCTCCTCCAGCACATCGCCATCCACAGCTAAAGGGTGAGTCTTGGGGGTCAACGTCCTTTGAGCCCCTCCCTTTCATGTACTTTGTTTTCATCGTATTCATGGCCAATCCAATTCGTCCTGCTTGCGTCTTTAAGGCGGTGTAAACCCTTTTCACCGTCTCTAGGTCTCTCGCTATAATGTCAATGTCGTCCGCATAAGCAAGAAGTTGAACTGTCCTGTTGCAAATCGTGCCTCTCGTGTCTATACCCGCTCTTCGCACAACTCCCTCAAGTCCGATGTTAAACAGCGCATTGGATAAGCCGTCACCTTGTCGTAACCCTTGGTGCGATTGGAAGGGGTCCGCTAGCTCCCCTGCCACTCGCACGTGACACATCACACGATCCAAGGTAGCCTTGATCAGCCGAGTCAGTTTGTCCGGAAATCCGTTCTCGTGCATGATCTGCCATAGCTGTTCGCGGTCGACTGTATCGTACGCTGCCTTGAAATCGATGAAGATGTGATGTGTGGGCACGTTGTACTCACGGCATTTCTCGAGGATCTGCCGGAGCGAGAAAATTTGGTCCGTGGTGGCCCGAGCGCCAGTAAACCCCGCTTGATAGGGGCCCACGAACCTCCGTGCGTACGGTGTCAGCAGACGGCAGAGGATCTGGGAGAGGATTTTATAGGCCGCGTTGATAAGCGTGATGCCGCGGTAGTTGCCGCAGTCCAGCTTATCGCCCTTTTTGTAGATGGGACACACGACACCATCCATCCATTCTTCTGGTAGTTTCTCCTCCTCCAGATCTTAGAAATCACCAAGTGGATCGCCCTCGCCAACTGCTCTCCTCCATATTTGAAGAGCTCACCGGGTAACCGATCTTTACCGGCGGCCCTGTTGTTCTTCAGCTGCCTGATCTCCTTCTTCACCGTCTCCAGATCAGGTGCCGGGAACTGTTCGTCAGCAGCGGGCGGTCCAAAATGGGCTTCAAAGCCGTCTCCATGCGCTACATCGCCGTTGAGGTGCTCGTTGAAGAACTGCTGCCACCTGTTCAACACCTCGCCTTTGTCCATAAGAAGGTTTCCCTCGGCGTCCCGGCAAGTGTTGGCTTGCGGCGCATAGCCTTTGCGGGACCGGTTAACCTTCTCGTAGAACTTTCGCGTCTCGTTCTGCCGGAACAGCTGCTCCATTTCGGCGCGATCGCGATCTTCCAGCTGGCGCTTCTTGAGCTTGAAAACCGTTCTTTGCTGTTTCAGCGCTTGTTTGTATCTGGCCACGTTCTCATCAGTTGCAGCTCTCAGCTTCACCGCATAAGCTGCTTTCTTCTCGTCAAGTAGCCGCTGGCACTCCTCGTCGAACCAGCGCTGCTTTCCAACTCGGACCGTACTACCTAGCGCGGCTTCAGCGGCACTGCCGATGGCCGAGCATATTCTGCTCCATCCATCGTTGAGCGAGGCAGCGCCGAGTTCCTCCTCCGTTGGCAGGCTCGCTTCCAGCTGCTGCACGTAGTGCTGAGCCGCAGCCGTGTCCTGCAGCCGCTCGGTGTTGAACGGCGGTGGGAGCCGGCTCCGTCGTCGGTGGTACGTCGTCGACAGTTTTGAGTGCATGCTTGCACCCACCAGGTAGTGGTCCGAGTGGATATCCGCACCGCGGTACGTGCGGATGTTCCGTATGTCCGAGAAGAATCGGCCGTCGATGAGGACGTGGTCGATTTGTGTTTTTGTTCGTTGATTAGGCGATGTCCAGGTGACTTTGTGGATGTCTTTCCGGGGGAAGAATGTGCTCCGTACCACCATACCGCGGGAGGCTGCGAAGTTGATGCACCGCTGGCCGTTGTCGTTCGTGACGGTGTGCAGGCTGTTCGGCCCGATCACCGGCTTGTACATCTCCTCCCTTCCTATGCGGGCGTTCATATCTCCGATGACGATCTTGACGTCCCTCTGCGGGCAGCTGTCGAACTTCTGCTCCAGCTTCGCGTAGAACGCTTCCTTCTCGGCATCGGATGATTCCTCGTGTGGGCAATGTACGTTGAAGATGTGATAGTTGAAGAAACGGCCTTTAATCCTCAATCTACACATCCGGTCGTCGATCGGCTCCCAATCTATCACACGACTCCGCATCTTGCCCAACACTATGAAGCCGGTTCCCAGCTTGTTTTCGGCTCCGCCGCTCTGGTACATGGTGAGCTCCAAAGCATCATCCTCCCACATCTTCGCTCCTTCCAGCACATCTCCTGCAGTGCTACAACATCGAAGTTGCGGGGTTTGAGCTCGTTCAACAGAGCGTACTCATACCCATCGAAACGTAGCGATCTGCAGTTCCATGTTCCGAGTTTCCAATCGGTGTCCTTTTCGTGCCTAGGTCTATGCCGTTTGTTCCGGATCCTTATTCCTTCTTGATTGTTCGTAATGATGTGGTTTTCGGTATGCAGCCGGATTGGGGCTGCGATACCTAGTCTCGGGGTGGGGCTGCCACCTTGAAGCTACCGAGACCCAGCTCCGGTTTTCTCTCGACACCGTAACGGGGGCCTTTCTCACGAGGCCTAACGGCATAGCTACACCCTCCGAAGAGGATGGAGCCCCCCTTCCCTGTCAGCATACTACCATAGTTCCCACCGGGGTTGGTTACCCGATCTCTCCAATGGTTACTAGTATCCCGGCTAGCGCCGCGGGGAGGCCAGGGTATCGGAGTTACTGGACAAGAGGCTAATGGACCGCTTGGTGGGTCTATTTTATTCCTGCGGTACTCGAAGTACCTATGGTACGCCATGTCCAGTCATTCGCTAACCAAATTTAAACCAAATTTAAATTTGTTAAATTTGTTAAATTTGTTAAATTTGTAAAATTTGTAAAATTTGTAAAATTTGTAAAATTTGTAAAATTTGTAAAATTTGTAAAATTTGTAAAATTTGTAAAATTTGTAAAATTTGTTGAATTTGTTAAATTTGTAAAATTGGTAAAATTTGTAAAATTTGTAAAATTTGTAAAATTTGTAAAATTTGTAAAATTTGTAAAATTTGTAAAATTTGTAAAATTTGTAAAATTTGTAAAATTTGTAAAATTTGTAAAATTTGTAAAATTTGTAAAATTTGTAAAATTTGTAAAATTTGTAAAATTTGTAAAATTTGTAAAATTTGTTTAATTTGTTAAATTTGATAAATTTGATAAATTTGATAAATTTGATAAATTTGATAAATTTGATAAATTTGATAAATTTGATAAATTTGATAAATTTGATAAATTTGATAAATTTGATAAATTTGTTAAATTTGTTAAATATGTTTTTTTTGTGAAATTTGTGAAATTTGTGAAATTTGTTAAATTTGTTAAATTTGTTGAATTTGTTAAATTTGTTAAATTTGTTAAATTTGTTAAATTTGTTAAATTTGTTAAATTTGTTAAATTTGTTAAATTTGTTAAATTTGTTAAATTTGTTAAATTTGCTAAATTTGTTAAATTTGTTAAATTTGAAAAATTTGTAAAATTTATAAGTATTTGAAGAATTTGTCAAACTTGTAAAATTTGTAAAATATTTAAAATTCGTAAAATTGGTAAGATTCGTAAAATTACAATAAAGTTTGCAAATTTCATTCAAATTTTGGTATTCGTAGAACTAAAAAAAAAGTGAAATCCGTGAAATTAGCTTAATTCAAAAATTTTTCCATTCCGTAAAATTCGTTAAATTAGTAAGATTCGTTAAATTCAAAAAATCGTTAAATTTGTAAATAAAGTTTAAAATTTTTAAATTCGTTAAAATTGTTAAATTTGTAAAATAAAATCGTTGAATTTGTTAATTCGTAAAATTGGTCAAATTCATAAATTTCGTTTAATTTATTGAATTCCTAAAATTTGACAAAATTCCATAAAATGCTTAACATTCTCAAAATTTAAAAAAAACCTTAAAATTCCTAAAATTTGACGAAATTCCATAAAATGCGTAACATTCTCAAAATAAAAAAAAAACCTTAAAATTTGTAAAATTCGTAAAATAAACAAAATGTTTCCTGAATTCGTTAAATTTGATAAATTTGTTTAAATTGTTAAATTCGTAAAATTTGTCAAATTCGTTAATTTTCAAAAAAAAAATCGTCAAATAAGCTAAAGTCGTAAATTTCGAAAAAATCTTAGAATCCGTTAAATTTGTAAGAATTGTTAAATTCTTAAATTCAATAAACTTGTAAAATTCGATAAAAAATAAAATCGTTCATTTTGATAATTTTGTAAAATTTGTAAAATTCGTAAAATTAGCAAAATTCAAGAAGTAGTAGTAGCAAAATTCTCAAACACGAAAAAAAAATCTTAAAATTCTTAAAGTCATAATATTTTTAAATTCTTTAAAATATTTCTTTGTTTTTTCAAATGTTTGTCTTTTCTGTTTATGTATTACTATTTAAAACATTACTAGAAAGCAATCAAAACTGTGTTAAATATTTCTGGATTAAATTATCAGAAGGTCCTATCTGCATAGAAAACCCATGACTCATAAGTTGTTTTGAAAATTTACTCAAAATTTCTAAAAAAAAAAACATTTTGGTCACCCTATCCTAGCAATGGTCAAATGTAAACAACCTTGAAATTTACGTTCCAAATTTCTCACAAAAAAGTTAAAAAATACTCACATTGTTGGCCGCCTGCTTGATGGCACCCCAGTCCAATCGGGGGATCATCCGGGTGATGAATTCCGAGTTGAAATCCGACGAAACTACCTTTTTCTCCACAATCTATCCAAAAATAATTGCAAAGATGTTTAAATTCTTTCCTTTAAGAATACAAGCAAAACTTACATTCAATTTCAGCGGGTAGCCAACCTTTACGCCGCGAATGCACTTGGACGTGAGAAAATTGTACGTTAGAATCTTCATTTTGCGTATTTTTTGCTGGAAATTCTCCGCAAAACAACGTGAAGTCGTGAAGTTTATTGATTTTGGTTTGACAACCGCATGTTTTGCTCCGCGCCGCGAGCGAGGTAAACAAACTCGCGCGCGAGCATGAAATTTGACAGACGGCGATGTTTTCTTTCCCGCAGGGCGCAAGAAGTTTGACAGCTGGCGATTTTCACCTCTCGATGGTTCGTTATTTTTTGCTGTGCCCAACATAAAATTGAAAAATCTCGCAAACTTACAGCAGATAGTCAGGTTCGGAAATGTAGCAGCGAATTTCGTCGTGAAAAACCGCTTCAAATCGATCGAAACTAGTGTCCGCGGACGGGCGCGCTGTTGGCCAGCGGATTTCCGGTATTGTTCGGTTCCGTCGGCGTGTATTTGCAGGGAAAAAAGTGTTTTTCTGCCATCCCGTGGAGTCAGGGAAAAAACGAGTCCATCTTGCGTTTTTGGTGTTGGAGGTCTCTTCAAAACGGAGAGACGAAGAGGGCGACGACGACGACGACGAATCGACCCAAGTAAGTCTGCCACTGAATGGCCGCCGATGTTGCTGGGTTGGAAGTTTTTTTTCGGTTGTGGGATATTCCTGGGATCATTCCCGGAATAATCTAGACTTGGATAATCCGATTGTGGCTAGTCTCCGAGGGGGGAGAGATAGAACGGTTCCTGGAGGAAGAGTAAAATCGAATCTTCTTCGAGAAGCGATAGAGGACGGAGAGAGACAGCAGGAAAAACGATTCCGTTGCGAGAGACAGGGATGGAATTATCAATCGATTTGCGTAAGGTGTAGGACACACACACACACTGGTATGTGAATGGCGCCCCAGTTGTACTGGTGTGAGTGTTGTGTGTGTGGGATTCGTAACGTTCAGTGATTAGTCTGGTCCATAATTTGAAAGGAAAAGAATCATCACAACGGAATCTTGGCTGAGGATACTTTTCTCACCTAGGACAGGCACAGGCACTTAGGATAAAGCCTCGTAGACCCACCTCAACGTAGTCTAGAGGTCTAATTGTATCCGCCTTGGGGTCTTATATAAACAAAAGGCCGCGACAGCACTCACTATCCCTCTCAATAGGGACTGTTTTATAGTGCTGGAAATGCTTAATAACAGTAAAAATGGGTAAAACGCTACCATAGTTCTCGTAATCAAGATTAAGTGGCTTAATACTCAAACAGAAAAAAAGTACCTTGGTACCCCAAAACAGCATGACAAATGTGCAGGCCTAGGCAACGTCATTCGTGCCTGGTGCCTCGACAGCTGAGTTTCGAATGCGAAGATGAACCGCTGGTGTCAGCAGAGGCCCATACTCATCGTAATCCACTTTTTATCATTTTTTTTCATTTTTTGATATGTTTTAGAGGACATCAAATGGTAACTTTTCAGAAATTTCGAGGTTGTGCAAAAAATCTTTGACTGAGTTATGAATTTTTGAATCAATACTGATTTTTTTTTAATAATCGAAATATCAATCGTAAAAAATTTTCAACTTCATTTTTTGAAGTAAAATCAAATTTGCAATCAAAAAGTACTTTAGTGAAATTTTGATAAAGTTCATCGTTTTCAAGTTAAGGCAATTTTTAGGTAACTTTTTTGAAAATAGTCGCAGTTTTTCATTTTTTTTTAAATAGGTGAACATGTTTGCCCACTCCTGAAAAAAATTTTTTTTTGAATAGCTGAGAAAATTCTCTATATTTTGCTCTTTTGAACTTTGTTGATACGACCCTTAGTTGCTGAGATATTGCCATGCAAGTGTTTAAAAACAGCAAAATTGATGTTTTCTAAGTCTCACTCAAACAACCCACCGTTTTCTAACGTCGATATCTCAGCAACTAATGG
Organism: Culex quinquefasciatus; assembly: GCF_015732765.1. Lineage (NCBI taxonomy): Eukaryota > Metazoa > Arthropoda > Insecta > Diptera > Culicidae > Culex > Culex quinquefasciatus. The sequence continues at coordinate 178,006,594 of NC_051863.1, forward strand.
TCCGGTTTACAATGTTAAAATATGAAACATTCGTAAAATTTTCCGATCTTTTTGAAAAAAATATTTTTAAAATTTTTAAACTTAGACTAACACTTTAAAAGGGCGTAATATTGAATATTTGGCCCATAGGATAGGAGTTTCGTGCGAACTGCCTTCCCTAAGATCGTCCCGTATCCCCTTAAATGCAAAATTTATGCTATTTTTTTAAATACTTTTCCCCTGAAAGCATTCTATCAACTGCCCTGATGCTAACACCTAGAGGGTGACGATCCTCGAGATTTTCAATTTCCCGGGAATCGAGAGTTGAACTTGGCAATTTCCCGGGAATTTCCGGGACCCGGGATTTTTTTTACTACGCCAACGGTGTCAAAAATTTAAAATGAAAAGTAATAAATTTGTTTCTTTTAAATGAATTCAGTTACTGTTAATTCATACTAATTCTAAGAAATGTTAATTTAAGCAGCCTCATTGTTTTGAGGAACTATATAAAACTTTCGATTTTTTTCTGAATCTGCAAAAACAAAATCGTTTCTTGAGTTTTTTTAGACTCAAAATTGTAGTTTAAAATATTTACGAATCTTAATTCGCACTGATTGATTATTCAAAAGGTTATTAAGCTTGTTATTAGATTTTTGTAAAAAAAAAAATAACTAATATAGCTTATATATAATTTCCCATTATCGGGAATTTTGCAATATGATAAACAACGACTCAAAACAACAAATTAAATTGTTTTTTTTTTGTAATTTTTAAGTGCAACATTAAATAGAAGAAATATTTACAGTTATCAGGAAAACCCTAATGTTCACACAAAAAAAAAACTAGATTGGATTGCTATGGTCAAGAGAAGATATGGAAAATGAACTTAACTTGAAAAAGCTTTTCCCTTTTACAAATAATTAGAAAAAAATATATTTGAAAATAAAACATTTGATTTCATATCTGGGGTGTAACTGCTTAATATTTTTTAAGGTAAATTTTGGGGTCCACCTTTTTTTGGCTTCTCTAAATTATAGTTATTGGAATTTTAGACAAGTTGAAATTTACACTTTCTGAATAAGAAGATAACAGAAACATTGGTTTATTCGAACTTGAACATCGAACATTGGACATTCAATTTTAAAAATTTATAATATTTTTTTCTGATTAGTTTATATAATTTTGCTTCGATATTTATAAGTTTAAATTTCCCGGGGGTCTCGACCGAATTTCCCGGGAATCGAGAGGTCCAAAAATGGTAAATTTCCCGGGAATTCCCGCTCGTCACCCTCTACTAACACCCAATTTTCTGGTGATGTTTGCTTACTGCTAACAAGGTGTGCAAAGGATAAAATTAGTTGATTTTTTCAAAAGGTCTCGTCAAGCTATTAGGAGCGCAGAATCTGTTATCAAAGACACCTTCAAATTTCTGAAAAGTACCTATTAGATTTGAATTCGATACATCAAGAGAAAGAGAGAGAGAGATATCGCTACCAAGAGCTCAGTATATCCGTACAAAATATTCATTCCAGAAAAGTGTATGAAAATTTTCAAAATTGGGAATAATGTTTAATAACGAAACAGCAATATTAAAGGATGTCGATCTTAAGGAGAGCTACTAGGACTTAGTATCTCTTTAAGGTAAAGCCGTTGATCATTTTCGAAGAAAATTTATCATTACTATAAAAAATTGTGTATTAAATTCAATTTAACGAATTTCAGCACCAAAAGGAATCAGCATGTGCCGGTTGTTGCCTTCTTGAAGCCACTGAAGGATTTTTTGAACTAAATCAATTGTGCTTCAAAATTTATATGATTTTGTGGCACAGTCATTGACGTCCTAGTTGGCAATCATTGATTAATTACGATTTCCATAACATTACAAGGAATGGGATAATCGTTACCAAAAGGAATCAGCATGTGTAGGGCACTATTCTAAACAACTTGTTGAAGGAATTTTGTCAAAATATTGAAAGCGACGCAAAAATTATATCTTTGAACGCAAAATCATGACAATGATGGAAGTCTCCAAACAAACAATTCAAACTTTCGGTAAATGATTACAAAACTCGTTACAAATGATTTTAAAAGACTACAGAAAAAACATATTTAAGGCGATTAAAGTAAATATCTGGAGTTTTTTTTTAAAGGTCCAATAAACCAAATTTTTAGTTTTTGCTTTTTGGGTGTTTTTAAATACCCCTGACTCAAGGCGGTTTTGAAAACACCCAAAAAGCAAAAACTGGGAATTTGGTTTATTGGACCATTTAAAAAAAAATAAATAAAAAAAACTCCAGATAGAACAGAAAGATTTAGGTTACATATATTACAGTATGTAATAAATTGTTAAAAGTTGAATACAAGTTAGCTAACTGTAGAAAGACACAAAAAAAAAAAGATTTAAAGCTGCAAATTTATTATGTTCCAGCAAAAATCAAATATTAGACATTTTAGGTTTTTGCCTTCCTCATCTCAATGAGGAAAAGCTATAAAATCACTCGAAAAAAGAACTTTATTTGACCTCGTATACCTATCGACTCAGAATCAAATTCTGAACAAATGTCTGTAAGTCCGTGCACCGAAAAATATGCACACGATTATCTCCGGACTGGCTGAACCGATTTGGTCTCATTCTATCCGTCTTGAGGTCCTACAAGACCCTAGTTAATATTATGAAGTTTAGAAAAGTACTACAAAAGTTATGTTTAAAAAAACAATTTGACTAGAGTTTGAAATATTGTAAAAAAAGGGTGGTTTTTGTAAGAAACCCCGTCATGCTATATATTGTTAGAAAGGTATTTGGACGACCTTTCCAACGCGTTCAAAAGATTGAAGATCTGACAACCCCATCAAAATTTATGAGCACTTAAGTGCTATTTATACACTTTTTTGAGGCCGGATCTCAAATATTTTGATGAAAAAGTTGTCCGGATCTATCATGCGACCTATCGTTGGATAGGTAATCAAAAGACCTTTCCAACAAGTCAAAAAGATTAAAGATCTGACAACCCTATCTAAAGTTATAAGTACTTTAGTGTTTTTAATGAACTTTTTTTGAGGCCGGATTTCAAAAATTTTGATCAAAATTTGTGAGGAAGGCACCAACCACCTGAAGGTGGATTAAGTAAGGTTTTTTTAAACTGTAATTATACATATCAAAGGCAATTGGGTACTAAGTGCATCTCCAGCGCTGGGTGCAAACATCGAAGCAAAGCTAATTTGCACCCGACGTCAACCCCATCGCGGTACCTGTCGCGGTAGCAAATTTGCTCTCAGTTCTTCGGGATTTCACTTTGCTACCCGGTATTCAGCCTGTTTGCTACCGCATCAAATGGAATTATGCACGGAAAAATCGAATCAAGCACGGAAAATATTTTGAAAACTTTCAAAAATTTCAAAAATTCAATAATTTCAAAAATATCAAAAATTTCAAAAATATCAAAAATTTTAAAAAAATTTCAAAAATTTCAAAAATTTCAAAAATTCAAAAATTTTAAAAATTTCAAAAAAATTTCAAAAATTTCAAAAATTTTAAAAATTTAAAAAATTTCAAAAATCTTAAAAAAATTTTTTTTTTTGAATTTTGAAATTTTTAAATTTTTGAATTTTTTAATTTTTTATTTTTTTAATTTTTGAATTTTAGAATTTTGGAATTTTGGAATTTTTTGAATTTTTAAATTTTTAAATTTTTAAATTTTTAAATTTTTAAATTTTTAAATTTTTAAATTTTTAAATTTTTAAATTTTTAAATTTTTAAATTTTTAAATTTTTAAATTTTTAAATTTTAAATTTTTAAATTTTTAAATTTTTAATTTTTTAAATTTTAAATTTTTAAATTTTAAATTTTTAAATTTTAAATTTTAAATTTTAAATTTTTAAATTTTTAAATTTTTAAATTTTAAATTTTTAAATTTTTAAATTTTTAAATTTTAAATTTTTAAATTTTAAATTTTTAAATTTTTAAATTTTTAAATTTTTAAATTTTCAAATTTTAAATTTTTAAATTTTAAATTTTAAATTTTAAATTTTTAAATTTTTAAATTTTAAATTTTTAAATTTTAAATTTTAAATTTTTAAATTTTTAAATTTTTAAATTTTTAAATTTTTAAATTTTTAAATTTTTAAATTTTTAAATTTTTAAATTTTTAAATTTTTAAATTTTTAAATTTTTAAATTTTTAAATTTTTGAATTTTTGAATTTTTGAATTTTGAATTTTCGAATCACCCACAAGAGCAGACATACAAAAATCTCCGAAACACGCATTCAAAACTTTGACCCCGGCTTGCCGGTACTTGTCGGGTATCAGAAAATGAGTACCCGACAGGTACCGACACATATTTTTCTTCTACAGATGAACTTGAGATCAAATTTGATACCTGGTTTACTACGCGCGGTGGGAGACTCGGGGGCAAACTCGAGAGCAAATTTGGTGGGAATCAAATCGGGTAGCAAATGGTTTAACTTTCGACATTTTCGAAAAATGAAATTCTTTAGAATTTTCAATAGGATTAAAAAGTTTAATAAACTTTTAGCATTTCTAGGCATGAATCAACACATAATTATTGATTTTGAAGGTAAACGAGAGCAAAAAATGATAAAAACCCATATTTGCCCCCCGCGGTGGGCTTGTTTCGGTGGCAAATTCGCTACCCTAACGGTGGGGATGACGGAGTGGCAAATTTGATCTCGGTATTCATGAGCCGGGTGCAAATTTGATTTGCACCCCAGCGCTGGAGATGCCCTAAAGCCCAATGTAAATTTTTATGTACAACGGTAAAAAACACGATTAAAACCCATTTCTGATCACTTTTTCATTTTAATGCAAAAAAAGTTATTTTTGCAAAAGACAACATGTTTTCGATAGATTAACTATGGTCGAGCTGTCAAACAGGAGTTTTTCTGTCAAGACGGACCGCGAGGTTAATATTTCAAAATTGATTAAAAAATCCATTTTAAACTCTTTGTGGTCGTGCAAAGGGTCATTGTACTCAGAAAAATAAGCTTTATCGCTGTAAACAATAATATCAGCAATCTAAACTTCATTTTAAGACCTACCTACTTTTTCCATTGAAGGTTTTTTTTCAAACATATAAAAATGCAGGTTAAATTTACTAAAATCTATTTTAAACAAATGGTTGCTTAAAGACTATCAAATAAAACAATAAAATTATAATATATATATAAAAGTTGAAAACAGGAAATTCCTAACATTTCGATTCAATTTGGATCACACTAGCGGCCTGGCCGCCATCGCCGCCAGACCAAGCAGCAGCACACGCAGACACGCAACGGTAACGGGGAACGGCTGTCTGGCTCTGGGCTCTGGCAGTGTGAAGAGAGCTCGACCGAAAGAGGAAGAGATGGGGCAAAATCTTGACAGTCGTTCATAACACGTACGTGTCAGAGTGTGTGTGCAATGTCTTGGCCACTCATTCAAAAAACTGACAGATCAGCATGAAGCAAAGAAGTTTTAGACTGTTTTTGGACTCGAGTTGGTTAAAAAGTTTGCTAAACACAAAACCAAAACAAACAGTGAAAGTCACAATGAGTTGTGGGTGAAGTATCGATCTGAATCGGTGAGGTGAGATATTAGAAGTTTAAAGATTGGTTGGTGGGATCTCCCACACGGTGGATGGGGCCATCTTGGTCCGCTTTAGGGGAGTTACGATTCTTCCTGTTTATCGATCCACCTCGAAACCGGATTTTGGAATTTCGAAGTTTGAACATGGAGTGACATTTACGTCGGAACCATCAGCTGATCCAAGTACCGTACTATTTTGAAGATTGTGCAACGGGGTTCAACTTGGCCGGAACCACCCGACCTGTGCACGCCTTTCGACAAGGTCATCCGGAAACCGCTTGGCCAGCCTCCCCTACGGCCGCCGTCATCTTCGTATATGTACGCACCGTCGTCTTGAAACCGACAGAGGGGCACGAGTCGTCGCGAGTCTTTTCCAACTTCTTTTTTTTTCGCTGCTGTTGTACTCACTCTTCCCCTGTTTTTTCGGTGTCGTTCGTGCGCGAGAGTCATCGACGGTGGCTGGCTGGCTACCATTTTCCTTGTCGTGGCCATCGACGGCCGTAGGTTCATGGATTATTCGAGATTCACCAGTGTTGGAATCGGAACAGTGACCTTCCCACAGGCGGCAGAGACCGTTAGACGCGTTGTTTTGTGTTGAAAGTAAGTCGAGAATCGCTGATAAGAGAATTCGTTGGTGACCCAGAAGAAAGTGCAATTTGAGCAGTGCGAAAAGTGCATTCTAGGAAAACATCTGTGTGTAAGGGGAGGAGATTGTGGTTGGTTGTGTTGGTGGCAGGATTACGTCGGTTTTACGAAATTTAATGGAAGCTTACTGTGGCCAGTAACTGTTTTGATTTTGCGTTTGCCAAAAGTTTCCACGACGGTTACTCATCGAGTAGTATGGACTTTGAGGGATTACTTCTAGGTAGTAACATGATTCATCCAGATACTTTTTAGGGAATTTTTGTGCAATTATCTCCTCATATCCAGGTCTTGAAACCATTTCCCAAGTGCGAAATTTATTCCATACCTTAAGCAGAGCATAAAACCTGCCGTCCATCACTAATCGTTTCTTGTTTTATTTTTCTCACCTCTTCTCTTCTTCAGTGGAAGTAACTCATACAATCGCGTAACGAGACAACACAGATACCGCACCAATACCTCAACAAACCCAGAAGAGTGTACGCAGCGTAGAGCGAGAAAAACATCAGCAAAAGCAAAAGAAACCCAACAACAAGTAGTAACGACGGTGGGACATTGAAAGCGTTTTCGCGTTCCAGTTCGCTGCCGTGCGCGCACTCGAATCAAATTTCCACACAACATGGGCAAACGACACGTCGTGGACCATGGCGGCGATCAGTTCGAGACGCCCCAGAAGCGGCAGAAGGTGGCGACGGCGGCGGCGGTTTCGCCGTTCGTCGAGATGAGCCCGATGAGTTGCAGTCCGGCGCTGAACATGAGCTTTACGCTGACGCGCGAGTTTGTGGATGGCACCATTCTGACGGATTTGGCTCTCAAAGACTGGCGCATCGGAAAACCCATCGGCAAGGGCAGCTTTGGGGAGATCTTCCTAGCCTCGGATAACGTCTTCAAGCCGGTTACGAGCGAAAACGCCAAGTACGTGGTCAAGATCGAGCCCCACTCGAACGGGCCGCTGTTTGTGGAGATTCACGCGCTGCTCAACACCGCCAAGCGCACCGACTCCAACGAGATCCCCGCCGGCATGCCCGAGTACATCGCGTCCGGCTCGCACTACTTCAAGAACGAACGGTACCGCTTCCTCATCCTCAAGCGCTACCAACGCGATCTCCACTCGCTCATCAAGAACCGTCGCGTCGACCCGGCCAGCGTGCCCGTCATCGCGCTCCAAATCCTCGACGTGCTCGAGCACCTGCACGACAAAGGTTACGTCCACTCGGACATCAAAGCGGAAAACCTCATGATCGGCAAGGTCCCCGCCTCGGCCCTGCTCGACCTCAAAAGCTCCAAATGCTTCCAGGAAGAACCCCCCGCACCAACCCCCCCAGCCAAGCAGAAAAAGCACAAAAACACCGTCAACGGCCACAACGGCCTCACCAGCACGCCCACAGTCCTAACAAAAAAAGCGCCCACCGACTTCAGCGGCTCCAACCCGGTCCGCTCGTGTCGCAACGGCTCCGACGAGTTCGTCACGTCCGGCACCTACAAGGACATGGTCAAGAGCCACTACCTGCGCCCCCTCAAAAACATCGTTTACCGCGACGACAGCGACGAAGAAGCGGCGGACGGCAAACACGGCAAGAAGAAGCGCAGCAAGCGCAAGGACGGCGACGCCAGCAAGTCCTTCTTCTACACCATCACCACCAAGAACGTGAGCGAAAACTTCAAGCAAATCGACGTCCAGGTCAGCCGGAACGGCGCAGCCCTCGCGTACGTCGCCGCGGAACCCAAGCTGGCCCAGGACGTCGTGATGGAGGAGCGCATTCATCTGATTGATTTTGGGCTCGCGTCCAAGTTTATCGACAGCACCGGGCAGCACCGGCCGTTCTGCATGGACCAGCGGAGGGCGCACGACGGGACGCTGGAGTACACGTCGCGGGATGCGCACATGGGGGCGCACGCGAGGCGCAGCGATTTGGAGTGTTTGGGGTGAGTTTGTGGTTTAATTCTAGTTGTAGTTTGTTTTATTTATCAGGGGTTGTCTAACGGTAAGGATTCTGCATAACGAAACTTTCAAGATACAATTTGAGAATTCGTTGAACCCAACCGCTTGCTCCCGCTTTTGTACCGCGTTAAAAGGAATAATGCACGGAAGAGTATAGAAACATATTAAAAAATTTAAAATAAATTCGAACAATTTAATAAAACACAAAAAACTATTCAGATAAAGCAAACAATTTAGAAAATTTAAGAAGACTTTATAAAAAATCGATCGAACAATTATTATTGGATATACTTTAAAAACTAAAAAAAAAAATTAGCTGATTGTTAAAATATCAAAAATCGTAACAAAAATTACAAAACGGACCAAAACATTTTAATTTAATTTTTCAGAAAATGGAAAAATATCTCGTTTTCATTTATTGTGTTGTTCTATCGCCAAAAATACGTATTTTTGTAATGTTAATTTTTTTAAATTAAATTTAAGGGGATTTTGAAAGGCATCTAATGCGCAAAAAATTAAGATTCTAGTACAGGAGATTTAATATGATAAATTTTGGAAAAGAAAATCGAAACTAATGTCAAACTGAATTTCAACAACCAGTTTTTTATGCAAAGCCAAGTCTGCAATCAAAAAAGCCTTACTTTAATTTTTTTTTCTGATAATGTGCTCCGTCTTCATGTAAAAGCACTTCTGAGTCATTTTTTTAAAGAAAAAATATAAGTTTTTGCTATTTGAAAATATTTCAAATGGCAAATTGTCTTTTTTTGTCATCTAAACCAAAATTTGAAAAATAAAAGAAACGTTTGCAGGGCAAATAAAATAAATCAGCAAATCACTTTTCTCGGAAAAGTCTAATTACCAACCTACAACTTTGCCGAAGACGATTCGATCAGAAAATCCCTTCATAAGGTTGGTGCATGTACAATATTTCATTCAAATGAAAAATACAAAGAAATGTCAATGTGCAAAAACGTAGAGCAGTTCAAAAAAATCGAATATCTAAAACACATTTTAAAAAAAAGCAATAAAAGGCTACAAATTTTTAAAAAAATAAGCTAAAATTTCTTAAAATTTGTAAAAATCTAAAAATAAAAAATTTCATGTTTTGAAAATCAATCTGAAAATTAAAAATGTAACAAATTAAGAGATTTAAGTAATTCAAAATAATTATAAAATTAAAAACAAAAAAAAAAACACAAACTAAATAATTTAAAAAGCCAAAAAAAATATTACCAAAAAACTGACAAAATCAAATAAAAATTATGAAGCATACAAAAATTTCAAGATTTCCAAAATCTCTCATTTTTTAAATTTTTCTAAATTCGATTTATTGAACCATATCATGTTAAATTTTCAATGCTTTCACTAAGAACATATTTTTTGAAAATCTTGTAAGTTTCAAAGTAAAATATGCACTCAAAATTGTTCACAAAATACCGTATTTTTTCGAAAGTACTCAAATTTTCATAATTTGCCATATAGGTATCAAACGAAGCAAAATTTTGCATACTTTTTCTTTTTCTTTTAGTTTGTTTTGAAAATACTAAAATTTTCACAAATTACGGTATTTTTTTCATAAAACCCCAAATTTTTGAAATGCCATATGGGTATTAAACGAAGCGAAATTTTGTTCGCTTTTTGGAAAATACTAAAATTTTCACAAATTACCGTATTTTTTCTAAAATACTTACCAATCACCATATTTTTCGAAAAAACTCAAATTTTCAAAATGTTAAATATGGGCAGTGTTCCCACGAGCCTAAGCCGTCGGTTAGGCTAGGTTCATTTTTCTGGTTCAGGTTCGCACCACACGTCGGCAAGCATCGTCGGCTCAGGCTCACCGAGTGCCGTGAGCCATGGTTCATTTGGTTCAAACCAGGCGAGGCTAGCCAAAATGAACCATTGGCTTGAACCAGGCTTGAACCTGATCAAAGAATGTTAGGCTAAACGGCAAGCTTTGTTACACCGTGACACTGTTTAACCCTAAATCTACACCGTAACATTGTTACACCGTAACATTGTTGCACCGTAACATTCGTTACATCGTAGTATGATTACACCGTAACATTCATTACACCGTAACATTGTTACACCGTAATAGTGTTACGCCGTAACATTGTTACACCGTAACAGTCTTACACAGTAATGTGTAATTGATGGCACGGTGTAATGAATGTCACGGTGTAATCAATGCTACAATGCAACGAATGTTGCGGTGCAACAATGTTACGGTGTAACTACGGTGTAACGAATGTTGTGGTGTAACAATGTTACGGTGTAACGAATGTTACGGTGTAACGAATGTTGTGGTGTAACAATGTTACGGTGTAATGCATGTTACATTGTAACATTGTTACACAATAATATTTGTTACACAGTAGCATTATTGCTATGGTTTTCATTAGCCTGGTTAGCCTGGCTTAAGCCATGGTTCATGGTTCACTGAACCAGGATTGAACCACAAAGTGAGGTTTAAACCGAACCAAGTTTATAGGTGAACCTAGCCTAACCGGTTCATTTGGGAACTCTGAATATGGGTATCAAACAAAGCGAAATTTGGTTTGCTTTTCGTATTAATAGAGCTTTTATGGAAAATACAAAAAAAAAACACAAAATGTCGTATTGTTTCGAAAGTACTCAAATTTTCAAAATATGCAATATGGGTATCAAACAAAGCGAATTTTTTTTATGTTTTTTCACTTTATTCAAGCTTTTTTTTGTAAAACACTAAATTTTTCACAAAATACCGTATTTTTTCGAAAATACTCAAACTTTTCAAATATGCATTATGGGTATCAAACTACTCAAAATGTTGAATGATATGAAGCATACACAATTTGAATGTATTTATGAAGCATGCAAAATTTTGCTTCGTTCAATACCCATGTTCTATATCATAAAAATTTGCGAATTTTTGAAAAATGCGGTATTTTGTGAAAATTTTAGAGTTTTCAAAAAAAAACTCGATAAATTGAAAAAGTATACGAATTTTTAATTCGTTTGATACCCATAGTTGCACTATTTTCGTATTTTAAAAAAATACGGCATATTTTAATATTTAAGTATTTTACAAAAATACCTTAATAAAATGAAAAAGTATCAAAATTTCGTTTGATACCCATATTGCAAATTATGGAAATTTTAGTATTTTTGTTCGACAAATACGGTATTTTGTGAACAATTTTGAGTACATATTTATACTTTGAAACCAAATAAATTTTCAAAAAATATATTCTTAACGTAATATGGTTGAATTAATCAATTTTAGAAAGATTTAAAAAAATTAGTTATCGTCCATTATCGGCGATAAGATAATCGCCGATAGAATTATCGAAATAATGATACCGCTAAACGTTATCGTTATCGTCCGACGATAATTTTATCGATTAACAACTTTGCTAACGATTCAAATTATAAGCAATTTAAATCAATCTTTCTTTAAGGTCTATGCAAACATTTTTCAAAGTTTTTGTCTCTCGGCTGTGGTCGAAGAATTTATGAATTTAAAGAATTTAAGATTTTATAAATTTAAGAATTTAAGAATTTGAAAACTTAAAAAAATGAGATTTTAAAAATAAAATACTTTAAAATTTATATAATAAAATATTTAGACATAGAATTTTCAGCTAGCTAGGAATTTGAGTTTTTAGAATTTAATTATTATAGAAAATTATAAATTATATGAAATAAAAAAATGGATTCTGTTTTTTTAATTAGATCGTTAGAAAATAATTTTACACCCTGTATCTAAAAAATATTAGATTTGAAGATTTTCTTTAGATATTTTTTTGAATTTTGAATTTAAAAATACTTTGAATTGTTATGAATTTTGTAATTCTGAAAATTCGTTTTTTTTTATTTCAAATTTCGAAGTTTAATTTTTTTGAATTTCTTAGTTTTTGAACCTTATATTATTTGATTTATCATACAAACCACTCACTAACATCCCCGTTCCGCTTTCAGCTACAACCTCATCTACTGGAGCCGGGGCTTCCTGCCGTGGAAGGACGAGAAAATGCTCAACCAGCCGGAGCAGGTGCACCGCATGAAGGAGTACTTCATGACGGACGTGCGCGAGATGCTCAAGCTGATCTACGGCGAGGACTGTCCGAAATATCTCGGTGAGTTTCTGCACTACGTCGGCGGGCTGAACTACGACGACCGGCCAGACTACGAATTCCTCCGGTCGCTGTTCTGCCAGGAGCTGCGTCGGCTCGGCCAGAAGCCGTGCGGTCCGTACCTCAAGCTGAACGTGCACAACATCGTGAAGCTGAGCGAACCGTTGACGGCCCAGGACGAGGCGGAGATCACCAACAAAATCAACCACGTCAAGTCGCTGATGAAGATGGGCGTGCTGCCGTACCGGGAGAGCACCCTGCACAACAAGACGACCTCGCCGAAGAACCTGCGCTCGAAGCGGGACAGCACCCGCACGCCGGGCAACAACGGGACGGCTCGGAATGGGGCGACCAGCACTGCCAAGAAGGAGAAACCGTTCTCGTGGTCGGAGATTCTGAGCACCGATCCGGATCAGATTGCGCGGGAACGTGCCGAGAAGGAGTTCGAGCGGGCCGACCTGGTCGAGGAGGTTGTGATCAAGTACAGCGGCAATCCGACGTACGCGATTCGGGAGTTGGAGAATAAGCGGGAGAGTGGGGTTGGCGGTGGCGGGCTGGAGTACACCGAGACTGAGGGCTACATCCGGGGCTACACGAAACCGATGATGGACATCTTGAGGAAGCGACAGTCGCAGCTAATACGGGATGTGATACGGGAGAGGAATTGTGGCAACGGGGTGAAAGAGCCGCCCGATGAGCAGAAAGCGGAGGTTGTTGAGGAAGAGGTGGAAGAGGAGCAGAATGAGGACGATGGAAGTGAAGATGGGGAGCAGAAGGAAGAGGAGGAGGATGAGGAGGAGGAAGAAGAGGTCGAGGAAGATGGCAGTGATAATGAGAGTGTTCGTTCCGACGCGGCATCGGAAGCGGACTCCGGAAATGACGACGTTGACGGGGAGGAAGAACAGGAAGAGGAGATGGAGCAGCAGGAGGAAGAAGTTGAGGAAGATACTGCCTCGGACCACTCGGAAGTGGTGCAGCAGAAGAGTAAGGGTCGGAGAAGGTTGCTGCACTCGGAGAGCAGTGACCAGCAGGACAGTGACTTCAACGATCAGGACAGCTCGGAGAACGATAGCCGAGATGCGCGCAAAAAGAAGAAACGTGGCCGCCCAAGACTGAACCGGGAACAGCCCAAGTCCCGGTCGAAACACTCAAAATCCGCCAACGCTGACAACAATACAAAAGTTCCTGTGATAGCCAGAAATAACAACAACAACAAGCCGTACTACGGAGACGTGGACGATTCTTCGCACGACGTGCCGTTGTCGCAGCAAAAGTTTCTGTTGCTGAAGCGCCGCAAGTCGGGTCTGCGCGAGCGGATACGACCGACTGACCGGAGTGCCAAGTACCACGACGATTTGGCGCTTAAAAAGTCCAAACGGTCACCGCGCAAACGCTACAGCGACGACGAAGACTACCGGGTGGACGACAGTTCCTGCAGCTCAAGCCAGTCGACCAACTCGATCGCGTCCACGGCGTCTACCGCAAGCAGCACCAGCAGCACGAATTCGAACTTTTCCGAAGATCGTCGTTCCGGCGGCGCCGTACGCAAATCTTCCCGTAAGCGAACCAAACGGTCCTACTCCAGCAGCAGCCGGTCGGTCGCGTCCCACAGCTCTCGTTCCTCTTCCGTGCACAACGCCTCGGCAACTCACGGCACCACCAATGGGCACAGTGAGACGACATCGGCAGCGCCAGCACCGCCGCCACTAGCACCATCGCAACGCCCCTCGGCGTTTGTCGCCGACGAGGAAGACTTCTACGACGACGACGACACTCGCGACATGGACTACAGCCCGTGCAAGGTGAAGCGGGGTCGGAAACCGGGCGCGCTGACGGCCGCTGGCCGCAAGAACGGTACCAAGAAGCGGCTCGCCGAAGTCAAAGGTAAGTGCTGAACGTTTCGTCTGGCGCTACGTGTTCTCTGTCCCGTCCCTGTGTCTCGAGATCTGTGCCCAGGAATGTGTGAAATGCGAAACCTGCCTCTAATTGTTCAAAATTTGTTTTTCTTTCTCTTTTCGTTTTCGTTCTTTTTTTCTTTCTCTCTCTTTCTCTTTTTGCGGGGTCGATTCCACTTTTGCCGGGGGAATTTCCCGTCGTGTTTTTTTTTTTCTCTCTCTCTATCTGCCTACTTCCAGGATCGTTTTCGCTCGTCTGAGAGCGCCTGTCTGACGCACTCTTCTCTGCTCTTCGGTGGTGTTGGTGGTGGGAACGGGAACGCTTCGGAGGTTCTCGGGTCGCTTCCCTTTGGGGAGCCTGCTTCGTTCGGTGGGTTTGGATCAACGCGGTTAAAGTTCCGCACACCACACGAAGAAGATAAGACTGATAAACTGGTTCGGTGTTTGGAGAGGGGAAGAATACAAATTTGCTGCAAACTATGAAGTAGAAAACGCTGACAACTAGTACGGAGCTCAAAAAATTCGATGTAAAAAACGCTGGAATAACGGTCAGGAAAAAAGTCACGAAAAAAATCTTGTTATAAAAAAATCACTAAATTAAATGCAACTGAAATTTAAAAGCGTTTTAAACAAGTAAACTTCGGTAAAACAATTGAAAATCCAGAGTTGCCTCTAAAATCCTAACCTCAAAAAGCCGAAAACTATAGGTACATTTTATGAGAAAAGTTGAATATTTAAAAAAATCAAAAAATACAAACATTGAATATTCTAGGAATGTATTCATTAATTGCAAAATTTTAAATTTCAGGAATTCAAACATTTCAAAATTTAAACATTTAACAATTAAACAACTTAAAAAATTCTTTATATCCAAAAGTTTCAAAATTCAATCATTCAAAAATTTCAAAATAGAAAAAGAAACATTTCCATTCTTCGAAATTTAAAAATAAAAAAAAAACATAAATTAAAAAGAGCAACTCAAAACATTTTTTTTTTCTACAATCCAGAAATTCAAAAAATCTAATAATTAAATAAACCATAAATTCAAAAAATTCAAAAAACATCGATTATAACATTTTGGATTTTTTAAATTTGAATATTTAAAATGCATGTTTCGATGATTATTAAATTCTAAAATTTATAAGTAAAAAATTCGGATTATCAGGTGTGACAGTAAAAAATGAATTTTCATTTTATTTTTCGAACATACATTTTTCAAATAATACTTTTTTGGAAATTTAAAATTCCTGATTTTTCTATTATTCAAAAATGATTTAATTTAAGGATGTTGCAATTTTAGAATGTTAGAATTTAAGAACTCCACAATTTTAAAATTCTTAAACTTAAAGAATTTTAAAATTTCGAATTTTAAAATTTGATTGATTAGGATTTTTGAATTAAAAAAATATAGCTCAGGATATTTGAATTTCAGATTATTTTTAATTTAAAATTTGGAATTTCAGATCTTTTAGAACGAGATTTTTTTTATTTATTATAATTTTAGATTTGAACAAATTTTAGAATTTAATATTTTAGATTTGAAGAAATTCCAAATTTTAGAAGTTAATATTTCAGAATTTAAATTTTTAGAATTTTAAAATTTTAGAATTTTAAAAATTTTAGAATTTCAAAATTCTAAAATTCTTAAATTTCAAAATTCTAAAATTTTAAAATTCTAAAAAAAAATTAAACTCTAAGCTTGGAATTTTCTTTTTATCTTAAATATTAAATTCTAAACATTGAATTTTCTTAAAATCTAAAATTTGAAATTTCTTCAAATCTAAAATTTTAATAAATAAAAAAATCTTGGATTCAAAATTTTATATTTCAAAAAATCTTAAATTCAAAAATACTGAACTATATTTTTTAAATTCAAAAATCCTAATCAACCAAATTTTAAAATTAAAAATTTTAAAATTCTTTAAGTTTTAAAATCTTAAAATTGTGAAGTTCTTAAACTAAACATTCTAAAACCTAATTTGAATCATTTGAAAAATTTAGAAAAATCAGAAATTTAAATTCCAAAAAAGCAAGCTTCCCTGCACCGTGCGGTACACGCGGTTCGCTTGCACCTCGGGTTTGCTTTGCGCCTGCTTTGTTCGGTTTACACCCGTACCCGACTCACACGAACCGAGGGTATTTTGGTTCATCGTACCAGCGCACCACGACACTCTTGGTTCGCCGCGTCGGTTTTGTGTCTGGCACTCACCCATGGCATGAACCCGGTATATGAGCCAAGGTGCTTCACTCGTTACGAGCCGAGGTACGTGTCGTGGTACGCGCTGGCGGTACAAAACGGGTTCAATACCACGACACGTACCACGGCACGCTAGGTTCATGCCATAGGTGAGTGCCAGACACAAAACCGATGGGGCGAGCCGAGAGTGTCGTGGTGCGCTGGTACGGTGTACCAAGATACCAATACACAAATGGGTTCAGGCACGTACCGAAGCGAGAAAACCAAACCCGCGGTGTGCGTTGGCACTGGCGCATGGGAAGCTTGCAAAAAAGTATAAATTATTTTTTTTTTAGCTTAACAGTTTTTTTTTCTAAATTTAAGAATTTTAAAACTTTAAAATGTTTGAGTTTTTAAATTTTAGGATTTTAAAATTTTTGAATTTTTGAATTTTTGAATTTTAGTATTTTAGAATTTTTGAGTTTTTAAATTTTTTATTTTTTGAATTTTTTAATTTTCGAGTTTTTAAATTTTTTATTTTTTGAGTTTTTTAATTTTTGAAATTCAGAATTTTAGAACCTAAGAATTTTTGATTTTTTAAATTCAGAATTTTAGAATTTGAACTATATTTTTTAAATTCAAAAATCCTAATCAACCAAATTTTAAAATTAAAAATTTTAAAATTCTTTATGTTTTAAAATCTTAACATTGTGAAGTTCTTAAACTAAACATTCTAAAATGGCAACAACCTAAAATTGAATCATTTGAAAAAATTAGAAAAATCAGAAATTTGAAATTCCAAAAAAGTATAATTTAATTTTTTTCAGTTTAACGGTTTTTTTTCTAAATTTTAGAATTTCAAAAATTAAAAAACTTAAAAAATAAAAAATTTAAAAACTCGAAAATTAAAAAAATCAAAAAATAAAAAATTGAAAAACTCAAAAATTCTAAAATAATAAAATTCAAAAATTTTAAAATCCTAAAATTTAAAAACTTATTTAAATTTTAGGATTTTAAAATTTTTGAATTTTTGAATTTTACTATTTTAGAATTTTTGAGTTTTTAAATTTTTTATTTTTTGAATTTTTTAATTTTCGAGTTTTTAAATTTTTTATTTTTTGAGATTTTAAATTTTTGAAATTCAGAATTTTAGAACTTTAGAATTTTTGATTTTTTAAATTCAGAATTTTAGAATTTTAGAATTTTATTTTAGAATTTCAGAATTTTAGAATTTTAGAATTTTAGAATTTTAGAATTTTAGAATTTTCGAATTTTAGAATTTTCCAATTTTAGAATTTGCGAATTTTAGAATTTTAGAATTTCAGAATTTCAGAATTTCAGAATTTCAGAATTTCAGAATTTTAGAATTTCAGAATTTTAAAATTTTTGAATTTTAAAATTTTAGAATTTTAGAATTTTAGAATTTTAGAACTTTATAATTTTAGAATTTTAGATTTTTTCTAATTTTAGTATTTTTGAATTTTAGATTTTTAGAAGTATTAATTTTTTGAATATTCGAATTTTTAAATTTTGGAATATAAAAATTGGATTTTGGAATATGGAATTTTAAAATTTTTGATTTTTTGAATTTCAGAATTTGAGGATTTGAGAATCTATGAGTTTTAGAAGCATTTGAAATTTCATATTTCTTTGAATTTTAAAATTTTAATATTTTAGATTTTTGGAATCTTTAATTTTTAAATTAATGTTTTTTAGGATTTCAGATTTGAAAAATATTTTTAAACTGTGCACTGTTTTTTACTTCCGAGCTCCGTACTCAGCTTATACTGAAGCTATGTTCAGTTGTAGTCAAGTTTACTGGAAACAAAAATACAAAAAAAAAAGATTGAAATTAAAGTCAAGTCCACTTTTCAACGAAAATATTGATGATGGTGATAATCGTAGTCCTGCTTAACTATTATGAAACTGATGTGGTTTCTCAAAAAATGTTGAAATGAGCAAATCTTTTAATTTTTGATTTCCAAGACTAAGTTTTTCGCCAATTTCCTACCAAAAAGCATCACTTCCCAGCAAGCACTGAACCAGTGACTGATTTTAACTGGACCGCTCAACCGCGTATAATTACCAAGCCGGACGGAGCTAACCGCCGCCCAGAACCGCAGAGGTCCCGTTCCCGTAACACCAACCTTCCAGAGAAAAAAAAATCACCACACGCGTCAGCACACTCTCCTTGGTTCCCTCCCACAATGCGTTGTGTCCTGTCCGTGTCGGTTCCCCGGTCCGGTTGTTTCTACACAAACACACGGTCCCCATCACGCTCTCTCTCTCTCTCTCTCTGTTGTCTGTCACAGGGCCAGCGGCAACCGTAGCCAAAGGCGGAGGTGTCGTTGCTGGCCTGCGAGGGAGACGGGGAGACCACCAGGTCCGGACGTACAGCCGGGGATAGTCGTCAACGGTCGGCGGAGGAAAAGCTGCCAGCTGCTGCCAGGCGTCGCCGTCGGTTGTTCCAGCTCGAGCCGGGAGCACCATGGAACGGCGCAACTACTCTACAGCTTCCGGGAGAAGGCAACATTCTCAGCGTTGAGAAGCGCGAAGAACACCTTCGGCAGCGAAGAAACTTTGATTTTCTTGTAAATAGTTATAACAACAAGCTGTTTCAACTATGTCTGTTTACTTTTTTTTTTTCGTACCATTTACTTATAATAGCTATTATTCAATTTTCAATTAATCTGCGCCGAACCGTTTTGTTAGCAGTAATCAATTTTCCTTTCTTTTTTGCAATCCTGTAAAGTACACGGAATTAGACTGGCGAGACAAGAATGTTATACTGTTTTGTTTCCTCCCAGTTAAAAAATGCAACAAATTTCGACCTTTGCTTACGGAATAAAACTTAGTTCGTTTTTATTTTTCAATTTTCGAATCAACCGAAGTTTGTAAGATACAAAGTCTGTACTTTTCTCTCAAATTAATATTCCAGTATAAATAAAGAAGGGGAAGAGAAAGCAAAACTATCCAAAATTTTCGTGTATTTGTAGTGTAGTCAACACAACTAGTAAATCAACTCAGCGAGCTGCTAGGAAAAACAAATGAAGCAATTTTAAACTGCAAACCACTCTATGTATAACATCTATCAAACTTGAAGCCAGAACAGTTCACCCACACGACAAAAAAAAGGAACTCGTTTTTTATAAGAATCTCCAACGCCGAATGCGCGCCACAGCTCGTGACGAAATAGCCAATTCAGTATGAGTAAAGTAAAGAAATAGCCAGCGTTCTTTTCCTAAATCCGAAAACGCAATCTTTAGCTAATGTTTGTTACAGCATAAACAAAACAAAAAAGAAACTACTAATCGTTAGAAAATCAAAACAAGACACACCTCAGATTTGTTGAAAGCTAGACGAAAGGGCGTAACTGTGAGCCAACTTTACTATACGGTATTTCCTTCTTCCGCCGATCACAGCAAGACAACCGGAAACAAATAATGCTGTTAAAGTGTTTGATTTTCTCGCTCTGAGGGGTGAGCGACAGTTTCAAAACGTGCAAGAAATTGAATGTTTGTTAGTAATGTGCAGGAGGAAGAGAGAGGACATCCTAACTAGATGTATTTAAAGTAATTATGAAACTAAACAATTAAATGATTGCATTATACCGTTACACCGTGCAAACAACAAAGAAAAAAATAAAGCAAAATGATCCAAGCAAATATTTGAAAAAGAAGATAAAAAAACTGATGATGACATAAAACAAAACACACACATTTATTCGAAACCCATGAAGAAAGCAAGCCTGTATTATAGTTAAGTCTGTAGAAAATATTAAGGGAAAGTAAGAGAGACCTAGACAGCTGCAGTGAGTATCGATCAAATATTATCAAACTAATATGAAATAATAAAATAATTATAATAATCAAATTCTTGGGTGTTTACTTTACTATGAACGAAAAGAAAGCATAAAATTGTGTGGCGAAGAAGCCTCCACCAAGAAATCAGCGCTGTTGTTTGGGCTGAAAATCAGCAATTTTAAAATAAATTTGAAAACTCAAAAATTTAAACAAAATTATTTTCCAAATTAAAAAAAATATATTTCTCTAACAATTCCTAAATTCTGAAATGTTCAAATTCCTAAAAAAATCACAAATTAATAAATTCTTCAATACTTAAATTCTTTAATTGGTAAATTATTAAATTCTTCAATTCTTTTATTCTTTTATTCTTTTATTCTTTAATTCTTTAATTCTTGTATTCACAAATTCTTTACATCATTAAATTCTTTAAATCATTTAATTCTTGAATTCTTAAATTCTTGCATTCTTGAATTATTTCATCCGCAAATTCTTAAATTCTTTAAATCATTAAATTCGCAAATACTTTAAATCATTCAATTTCTCAATTCTTAATTTTTTTTAATTTTTAAATAACGCCATTTTTGCCACCTTCTTAATTTACAGAAAATCATGTAATTTTCTAGTATTTTTTGAGTAATAATTTCGGTTAGTGTCATATTTTCGGGAAAAACTAAAATTTCTTGATTCGATTATCAAGATTGAAATTCGGATTTTGGAGAGTTCAGTACGAACTTTGTTTATAGGGATTTCAAATCCCTAGCTTTCCAAATTTTTAAATATCTAATTTTTTTAAACGTTTGAAATTTCTACCTGTATTATTTTCTAAATTTTGAGTTGTAGAATTTTCAAATACTCTCAACCCCCGGCGGTTGGTCACTTTTTCGTTTGACACCTTTTAGTTTGTAACCCGTTGGTTTGGCAAAGTCAAACTAAAAAGTGAAGAACTGTCACTTTTTACACGACGCTCACGCACACTATCAAAACAAAAGTTTGGTAGGGTGTGTGAACTCCGTGTAAAAGGAGTGTCAAATTAAATAGTAGCCCCGTTCGTTTGACAACAGTTGATGTCAAACCATTGGGATTTAAGTGTACTTTAATATTTAAATATTGTGATATAAAAATAGATTATTAAAAAAATAAAAAAAAGTATAAAAATTTAAATTTAAATGGTTTCAACATTTCAATGAAAAAAGTGTTTGAAAATGCATTTTACACCTGTCCAGTTTGCCATCTTTAGTTTCCAAAATAGGGTATTTTAACCATTAGTGGAGTAGAGCCGAAGCACATTTTTCACAAATTTTCAATATTTTAAGCACTTTTTCATAACCCTTTGTACAAAATAATGGAATCTGGAGTGTTTTGAACAATTTTGAGTATTTGTTTCATCAGTTTTTTGTTTTTGAGCAGAAAAATAGCCATTTGAAAAAAAAGTTTTTTTTGCCTGTTATGGACCCCGTTTTCCTATAGTGGACCCGGGTCCATAATCCGATTGTGGACCCGGGTCCACTATAGGCAAACTGTTATTTTTTATACCAAATTTAACCGATATTTGATGTTTTGATGCATGGTGTAGGTCTAATCATAGATATAATGAATAAATGTTGGATTTTGCTCACTTTTCATCATGAACAAATATGTTTTGTTAACAAATTTGGCTTTAAACAACAAAAAAACCTAACAGACATTTAAACACATTTATTTCCGAAAAAGATCAGAGAAACGTTTCAAAAACCACTGTAAACATACAAATAATTTAAAAAAGTAATTTTGATGCATTTTTTTTCCATATTAATTACATAAATGATTGACCGAAACTAAACAATAGTTTTGTTTACAATTGCTGATAAAACCACGCATGTTTATTTAAAAATAATGTTTTGTTATTGATTTATTATTATAAAATATCATTTCAAACTGCAACTATGATGCTTTAGTTGAGTACCATTACCTAAAGTTTTGATTAATTATAAATTCTTTCGGCTTCAGCATATTTGGTACTTTTAACATAAAAACAGCTATATTTATACTCATAATTGAAAAAAACATGCGTTTAGGTTAATTACATCAAGCATTCATTGTATGTTTAAGATTGGTGCGCTGGAAGTGGGGACGCGAAGTCGTGATTATGCAGGTTAATTTTTTTTTTGTGTGCTGGTAATCGAATAATAGCATCATTGGTGCGCTGGAAGTGGGGACGCGAAGTCGTGATTATGCAGGTTAATTTTTTTTGGTGTGCTTTTGTGTCGCTATTCGTTTGGGGTGAGTGATTGTGGTAATCGAATAATAGCATCATTGGTGCGCTGGAAGTGGGGACGCGAAGTCGTGATTATGCAGGTTAATTTTTTTGGTGTGCTTTTGTGTCGCTATTCGTTTGGGGTGAGTGATTGTGGTAATCGAATAATAGCATCATTGGTGCGCTGGAAGTGGGGACGCGAAGTCGTGATTATGCAGGCTAATTTTTTTTTGTGTGCTGGTAATCGAATAATAGCATCATTGGTGCGCTGGAAGTGGGGACGCGAAGTCGTGATTATGCAGGTTAATTTTTTTTGGTGTGCTTTTGTGTCGCTATTCGTTTGGGGTGAGTGATTGTGGTAATCGAATAATAGCATCATTGGTGCGCTGGAAGTGGGGGATTTTTCATGAGAGCAAAAACAAACTGAGAGAAAAGAGAAGAGCCTGAAGGGCACGACAAGGACTAAGTTGTTAACAAAAGTGCTCTGCACTAGATTCGAAATTTTGAAGTGAAAATAATTGTGCAGAGGAAGAAATTAGTGTGAATTGGATAGCATTTCTTTTGTTGTGTACGGGAAAAGTGCAGTTATCAAAGAAAATCGCATTTCATGGCAGGAAAAGTTAATTTAAATTGTTGTGGAAGCTCCGAGTTTCAGTCGCCGTCAAAATCTTTCGATTACAGCAGTACGTTATTTGATCGCTGCGGTACGCCTGTGTGGAATGGAACGATTCCTAAGGGTCATACTGTCAAACCCGCAAGGCTAACTTCGATGTCACTGTATACACGGAGAATCAGCATTACACTTTTTGCAGTTCGATTTTACACCACCGACTAGTTTCAACCCTCGAACTGAAAAAGGTGTAAAATGCGAACTGCAAAAAGTGTAAAAGTTACACGTTTACCAGTTCAGGGGTCCGAACTGAAAAAGGTGTAACTTTTGGACTTAGAAAATTTTTGAAGATTCTGCGGAAACGTTTCGCTTGCTGTCAAATCGGAACTTAGTGCAATTTGAATTCTGGTGGTCAGAGGAGTTGAAATGGTAAGTTTTGCGCCAATTAGGGAACAGTTGCCGGAAAAGGCACCATTCCAGTTCACCCTGATCGGAAAACCAAGAATTACGGGCCATTGAATGTTTTTGTGGCCGGATTCGTTTGAATTCTTGGTTCTTCGGTCTGGGGGAAGCGAAATTCTATCTTCCGGCAGGAACATAAACAAATCTGTCGGTTGCGGCAAGAAAGTGCAAGATTCCGGTTCCCCCAGACCGGATAACCAAGAATTACGGGCCAGTGAATGTTTTTGTGGCCGCATTCAGTTGAATTCTTGGTTCTTCAGTCTGGGGGAAGCGAAATTCTATCTTCCGGCAGGAGTTGACACAAATCTGTCGGATGCGGTCAGAAAAAGTAAGATTCCGGGTCCCCCAGACAGGAAAACCAAGAATTACGGGCCAGTGAATGTTTTTGTGGCCGGATTCGGTTGAATTATTGGTTCTTCGGTCTGGGGGAAGTAAAATTCTACTATCCGGCAGGAGTTAACACAAATCTGTCGGATGCGGTCAGAAAAAGAAAATTCCGGTTCCCCCAGACCGGAAAACCAAGAATTACGGGCCAGTGAATATTTTTGTGGCCGGGTTCGGGTTAATTCATGGTTCTTAGGTCGGAGGGAAGTGGAATTCATGGTTTTCCAGACTGGAGGATTTTCAAACTGAAAACTAACCCAACTTTTTTAAACTTGTTTCCAGGTGAAGCTAAACCGACGCTAAAGTGAACCCAGCTCGCCACGGAACTCGGTCCGGCTTGAAAGATGCCCACGGCAAGCGCCTGTAAGTATTTGGGGGGTTTTGTTGTGATGCCACTTCAAAAGTGGAGCTAATTTTTTTGATTGCTCTTTATCGGGGGAACCGTTTTTTATTTTGTTCTCTTCCAGCGTCATGGGTGAAGTTCTTCACCAATGCCGGCATCCCGTCGCAGGCGGCCGCCGAGTACGCGCATGTTTTTGTTGAGAACCGGTTCCAGATGGACATGCTGATGGATTTGAACAAGGAGTACCTGCGTTAGATGGGCATCACGACGATGGGGAAATCATTGCCATCCTGTGCCACTCGAAGACGGTGTGCAACCAGTGTGCCCGCGACCGGGTGCTGTCCTCGCAGTCGGCAGTCGTCGAGGGGTCAGTGCTGCCGGAACACTTGGCCTATCTGGTCCCGGTAGCGGCGGTTTCCGCCACGCTTGAGCAACCCACCCAAATCGGCGGTGTCCCGTAAGATCCTTTCTCTTCAGGAGCGCTGAAGAATTTGCCTTTAACCCTTGTTGACCTTTTCAGGCCCCAGCTTGGCGGTGTCTCTGCCAAGCAAATCGCAGAAACACTATTTAGAGCACAAAATCAAACCTCCGGATGGCGGCGGATCTACCACGAACATTGTGCGCATCATCAACGAGGGTTCGGACAATAAGGCATCGGTCGTGTCGACGGTCGATAGCTTAGGCAGGCGGAGTGCCGTCTTCGAACCGCTCGAGCGCAACTCCAATGACGGGGAGAAGGAGGATGGAGAATTGAAAGACGACATTGACGACGCCGGAAACGGAAGGGAACTGCCGAAGAAGATGGCCTCGAAGGTCACGCTCAAGGATATCGAGGCGCTTGGGAAGAAGAGTGACAGTTTCGGCGGCGGCGGCGGTTCAATCTTTTCGCGGCTGGGCGAGAAGAGCAACCAGAGAGAGAGCAAAGTGACGAAGTGCCCGCCGGGATACTGAAGAAGTCAGGCTGCCTCACTTACGTTTAAACTTTTTCAGCAACAACCTACCCGCAAACTCCCTCCCAAATCCAGAACGTCATTCCGGTAAAGAAGATCCCTGCCAAGGTGGTCACGGCAGGTAACGACCAGTCGGTCTCCTCGCGACGGCGCAGCTTTGACCGCATAAACTCGGACGTTGAGCTGGCCATATCCGTATCCTTCTCGAAGGAGGACGAAGTGTTCGAAGTCGAATCCTGTCCCAAGGGATTCATCAGCTCCCAGGCGCTTTCAGGATCGGGAACTCTCGGTTCGGGTACGCCTAGGCGGCGGTGGCGCTCTTATCCCAGCCGTGAAACATCAACCGCCCTTCCCAAAATAAACAGCCAACTCCGGGACCTCATCAGGAACAACCGATGGCTTCCTCTTTCTCCCCCAAACCTGTAGTGACAGCTATCAACAATCAACTCGGAAAATCCGTTGTTCCCGATCCGGGGAAAAGAAGGTCCGACTTCGCGACCCGCCGGATTTTCTACTGAAGGTCAACCCGAAAGCCGTTCTAAGTCTCATCAACATCATCGACTTAGTGCACCACAAAGCGATCGATCCGGATTGAAAATCCGGAGAAATTTGGACGGGAAAGAGTTGTTGCCGGTGGCGCTAAGTTTCCGTGACATCCGTCAGGACCTGTGGATCCGGATAGGCATTGCCAAGAGGCCATGGCCACTCCCTGCAACAAAAATTACGCCATGACCTGAGAGCGGAGTGTGTGAACTTGAATTTCAGCAAAAATGTCAATTTCTCTATTGTGAAATAAAAAAAATAATAATTGTAAACAATTTAGAATATAATAAAAAATATTTGATGCGCCAGTTTTTATTGCAATTTAATAATCAATAAATAAAAATCCGAAACAAAATGAAAATACGCCCGCATGTATGCAATTTTCCAACCAGTGAAACGGGTGAAACGTTTCAATTTCAATTTTACACGAAATCCAGTTCGACCCCTGTTACACGAAAGTATGTAATCGTACTTGAACTGAATTTCGTGTAATCGAACACGATTTCGTGTAATGCCTATCCTCCGTGTAAGTGTGAAAGGAGTGAAAAGTTTGTTGTTTACGTTCTCACAAAAGCTGTGAAAAAAATAATTGGATGATAAAAATTTATTCAAAATTGTGTAATTGTGAAAAATTGTACATTGAAGTGGAGAAGAAAATACCTACGCGAAGGACGTAGCTGAATATCCGGCCCTAGATCGTGAAGCAGCAATGTGTTAAAATAATTCCAGCTACATTCGACTTCGCTGTTTGCCCCGAGCCCCATCAACATCGCACAGGAGGTGCTGGCGCAGATCGTACAAGGCAAATAAGGAAGAGCTAGAGGAGAAAAGCTGATATTTGGTGAGATCAATCCAAAACAAACGAACAGAAAATAAACCTTGCTAAATACGCGCTGGACCTTTGTCATTTGACGAGGATTCGGAAGTTCTGAATAACGTTTGAATCAAATTGATGCAAACGTTCTTTAGGGCGGGGCTTGTCGGTTCAGCGGAGGTACCTCGCGCACGGCTAGCCTGCGTAGAAATGGGTCACCGAAGCTCGGCAGAGCTAACACCTTCCAAATGCCTATGCGAGTTATTTGTATGTATAGAATATAAATCTAAAATACATGGAAACAACTCAATTTGTAAGAGGCGACCGCGTGGTCCCGTTTGGTTGGTTGCACACACACACACACACATTGGTGCGCTGGAAGTGGGGACGCGAAGTCGTGATTATGCAGGTTAATTTTTTTGTGTGCTGGTAATCGAATAATAGCATCATTGGTGCGCTGGAAGTGGGGACGCGAAGTCGTGATTATGCAGGCTAATTTTTTTTTGTGTGCTGGTAATCGAATAATAGCATCATTGGTGCGCTGGAAGTGGGGACGCGAAGTCGTGATTATGCAGGTTAATTTTTTTTGGTGTGCTTTTGTGTCGCTATTCGTTTGGGGTGAGTGATTGTGGTAATCGAATAATAGCATCATTGGTGCGCTGGAAGTGGAGACGCGAAGTCGTGATTATGCAGGTTAATTTTTTTTTGTGTGCTGGTAATCGAATAATAGCATCATTGGTGCGCTGGAAGTGGGGACGCGAAGTCGTGATTATGCAGGCTAATTTTTTTTTGTGTGCTGGTAATCGAATAATAGCATCATTGGTGCGCTGGAAGTGGGGACGCGAAGTCGTGATTATGCAGGCTAATTTTTTTTTGTGTGCTTTTGTGTCGCTATTCGTTTGGGGTGAGTGATTGTGGTAATCGAATAATAGCATCATTGGTGCGCTGGAAGTGGGGACGCGAAGTCGTGATTATGCAGGTTAATTTTTTTGTGTGCTTTTGTGTCACTATTCGTTTGGGGTGAGTGATTGTGGTAATCGAATAATAGCATGCCTTACTGAATTATTTGTGTCTTGAGCGTAATTTTCGTTGAGTAATTAGTGTTTTTTGTGATCTTAATTAATTGTTTTGTGATTTTCAAAGCCCTTCCTGTATCATCGTGGATCGGAAGGCACGGCGTCGGGTAAATTGTGTATAATTTTTTCGATTTAGGTTTTATTTTTTATGGTGAAAAAGCCATTTCTATATAATGATCGAAAGACGCACTGACATTTTGGAATAATTAATAGTGGAGTGAAATAATTGTGAGTGAGTGATTTTGTGTGTTAACCAGAAAGACCTTCCCATAGCATCGTTGCTCGGAAGGCTCGCCGACGGGTCTGTTATGAAAGTCCTCCCCATAGCATCGTAGCTCGGGAGGCATCGAAAAGCCAATACCTTATCCTACTAACTCAAAAAAATATTAATCACGTGATGCTTGAAGGAGATGCTGTGGATTCAACGGTCTCAAGCGGTATCAACAAGTATATAGCGAAAAACTGTGTGCTTGATGAGTCTGCAACTTCAACTATCGGACTAACATTCCTCCCTTTCGTTGAACTGCAGGCTTCTTGGGAGGGCGCCGGTATTGACTAATAAAGCAGGGATCTTCAGAGGTTAAACAGTGAACGGATGGTTGGCTCCCACTAATCATTTTTGATTCATTGTTTAACTTCAGCTGATCTGTCAATAACGGAGTAGCAGCTCATTGGCAGTCAACCATGCTCATGCTCATGCTCATGCTCAAGCATTCATTGTATGTTTAAGAGAACCTTTTGCTTAAATACACAGTTTTCTTTATTTTTGTAAGTTAAATTAACAGGGGTCCACTTTTGGAAAAGTTTGGCTTTTCGTTGTCCTATATTGGACCCCCCTAATTTTTGCTCGAAAATGAACAGTTCTTCGCTTTATTTTAGTAAAGTTCCTTAAACTTACATTATTTCGACCTGCTGAAGTTGAATAATCAGTCAAAAAATGATTGGATACTTAATTCAATCATAAAATATAAATGCAGTTTTGTTGTGAAAATGCTAGTGGCCATGGCTGATTTCAGATGTCGAACTCAAAACGCTTATTTTGGCTGAAAGGACACGTCAATGTCAGCCAACATTGTTTTAAATGATGCTGAACATGCCAAATAAAAGATTTGTAGACAAAAACACGCTTGAAATTGTGATTTTATTGAATTTTTCAACAAAAACCCTTCAGAGGGTCCACTATAGGAAAGGGGTCCACTAATGGATAACGTACCCTATCTAAGTATAGAGCTATATGACGTTTCGCGCACGCACACTAGCGCACCATTTGATTTTGCTGGCCGGACAAAATTTAACCTCACTTTCTTTTCGTGTACGTACACGCAATACATGCGCACGTAGATTACTCTATTGACGAAAATTTTATTTTTTTGCGGAAAATAAAATTTTTGCGGTGCTGTACATTGGAATTTCATAAAAATTCTAAACATTTTTAAACATGCCCAAACATGCTAAATATGATTATCAATGCAGAAAAATGCATTTTAGATTGTTTTCAGTTGATAAGACTTCTATTTTCATGGAAAATTTGAATTTTCTTGGAATTTTTTTTTTTGCCCCCTGATTTTTCAGACCAATTTTGGAGGGGGGGGCGACATAAACTTTGAAAAATATTTGCAACGGCCTTAGCAAGAATTATTTTTTCCTGTTTTTTTTTCAAATTTGAGCGTTTTTGAATACTTGAGATCCCGAATTTTAAAATTATTTGATTTTAAAACATTTATGTTTTTGAATTTTGCATGTCGCTCGTACTGACTCAGAGCAAGGGTGAGATTGGTATATACTTATAAGGGCAGTACAGTCATCCCACATATTTGGAACACCCACAAATTCGGAACACTTTTATGATAATTTGTCAATAGTAGCATTCTGGTCGGGTAGTCACCCGTGTAGTCAGTGACGGGTAGTTCGGTTGACGGGAGAGTGGAGAACTGTCATCTGGAGAGGAAGCGGGTGTTTGAGCAGCAGAGTGGAGGTCCCGGAATGGATATTCCGGGAATCCGGTGTGGCCAGGCCCAACTAGGGTGCCACAAGTTTCATTGGTTTCAATGTGTGAAGTCATTATTTGGTAATAAATATGTACTCCTGGAGAGATCCAAAGTTTATTTACATTCGTAAGGAAAAAGTGTTCCGAATTTGTGGATTTCAAGGGTCAAAGTAATTCTTCAAAAACTTCATATAAAATTTTAAATTTTCAGATGTTCGATACAGAATTCGAAAGATCGCAAGAAAAGCTTTCAAATGAAGCTAAAAGCGAATCATTAAGTTCAATGATCGATTTGCTATGATTTTTTGAACATTGGACGATCTAGAAACCGTTCCGAATATGTACTGTACGTGTTCGTTGGAAACCAGCGTATGGGAACAAGGTGCATAAGAAAGGCCAAGGCCCGTTCTTTCACTGAAAATTGCGGCTTTTTGATCATTGTTTAGGGGTTTCCAACTTTTTAACTTCAATCTGAGCAAACAAAAATCGTCCCTTTCATTCTCGGCTTTTTATGATTCTGAGTTTAAGATCCGGCCACATGAGCTCGCTTGTTAGGTAATTCTGGATTTTCAAAATTATTATATCGAATACCAATTGATTTTATTTGATTTTGAGCGAAAGCATGCCAAATTTGGTTGTAAAAAAAGTCCCAAGAAATCGTTCCCTCTCCTTTAGACTTCCATCAGACGTCGAGTCGCATTTCTGTCGGGCTCAGATCTTCAACCTGATTTCCCACGGACTGGGCTCGAACAAAAACATCGCATGTCAATGTGTTTGAAATTTAAAGGTGCGCTCCCACGTGTGACGTCAGAGTGTTGTTGATGTTTTGTTTATATGAGAAACGTCAAGTTGGGTAATTTTGCCGGTGTTTTTTTTGAAGTGACTGGAGTTTTTGCAACAGTTTTCGGATGTTATCAGTGCGAGTTTGTGCCGTTCAGTGGATTTTATTGAGAAATTTAGCCGTTTCAGAATTTTTGAGTAAGGTAAGAAAGTGTTTATTTTATTTCATTTTTGTTTTTGAAAGATATGTCTGCCAATTGTTTCTTATACAATTATTTTTCAATAGATTTGATTAAAAACATTTTCTCCAAAAAAACATAAGTAAATGCACGATAGGATTTCTGTTAGAAAAACCATTTTGTTTTAAACAAAAGCAATGGGTTTAACGCCCAACCGCTCCGACAGCTGGGTGCAGGTCTTGATCTGATTCTCGTGGTAACCCAATCCGCCCTCTTCGTCCACCTTTTTGATGTGGATGCGTTCCGGATCTCCGGCCACTAGAACCGGTTTAGATTCGTCCGTCTGTAGAGTACAACATTTGAAAGTATATTTAGTAAAAAAAATAGCTTGAAGAATTTATCAGAACAAAAAGTAACTCACCCTTGGCATGTTGCGCAGAATACTGTTCAAATCGGACATACGTCCCTCGAAGCCGGGTGCAAAACAGGCCGGATTAATCGCCACAAAGCACTGACCCAGGTCGGCTTCCGTGTCAGCTCCTGCGTGCGTCCACTTGCGCACCTTCGTCGAGTAGTTCGAACCGGCCATAATTCCACAGAAAACTTCCACCATCGCGGCTAACCCGTAACCTTTGTACCCCGAAGTCAGCTCCGTCCCTCCCAGCGGCATCAGACATCCCGTGTCGAACGCCACGTTGGCGTCCGTCGTCGGATGTCCCTCCGGATCTTGGGCCCAACCGTGCGGAACCGGTTCGCCCTTTCGGCGTTGAATTTCGATCTTTCCCACGGCAACGGCGGTCGTCGCCATGTCCAGCACAAACCCGTCGCCATTTTCGGCCGGTGCTCCCACCGAGATTGGGTTCGTTCCGAGGGCGGCGTCCTTGCTCCGGGTGGGACTTGCCAGGGGCGAAGTGTTCGTCATAGACATTCCGATGCAACCTTGCTTCATTGCGTGAAGCGTGTAGTGTCCGGCAATGCCGTAGTGATTGGATCCTGTTGAAAAAAACCTTTAATTTAGAGAAATCATAGCTCCAAATGTTTCAAAGAAATACTCACTCTTGGCACAAACCCAACCGACGCCCACCTCCTTGGCCTTCTTGATGGCCAAATCCATGCAGAAATTTCCAACGACCGCTCCGAGCCCGTTGTTGCCGTCGACCCACGCCGTAGCCGGCGTCTCATTGAGAATCGTCGGCACGGCCGCCCCGTTGCACGCGTTCTTGTGCAGATCGTTGATGTACATCTCGAGCCGGTTCATGCCGTGGCTGAAATGTCCCCGATAATCTGCCTCCACCAGCAAGTCAGCCTGCTGCTGGGCATGGGACAGCGGCGTGTGCGACTTGACCAGGCATTCCACCATGAAGCGGCGGGCCTCTTCAACGGCGACCAGACGAGGTTTCACTAGGGCGGCCATGGTTCTTCGCTGTTCCGTTGCACTCGAACGCTGCAAAAAGACTGGGAAACAGTTTTTTTTTTGGTTGGTCAGCTTCTGGTCACGGCGGTGATAACCGGTTGGTCAAACACAACTTGGCTTCACAGATAGTGGAGGGCTCTGGATTGGAAAGAGCGTTACTGATAGCTTATCGCGCGACACGCTAAATTTTGGGAGTTATTCTGGTAGTGGAATATTTTGGACATCAGAGTAAGTGTTGTTTGTCTCGACAGGTTTCGCGCCGGGTCGCTAAGTGGCCATCTGCCTAGTCATTTTTAGTATGTTGTCTGATAGATTATGAAGACCATCGTAAAAGCAGGCACGCTAACCTAGCATGATTACAGTCGATGCAGGAGATAATATACGATCTCAACGAATGCAAAGCAAATTTTACTGAAACCGAACTGAACAGCTGATTGGGTGAAGGTGACTTTTGTCTTTGGCGAGTGTTCTAGTTTTGTTTTTTTTCTTTTTCGTTGCCTCTTCAACTTTATTTTCCACTTGAAAATATAAGAATCAACCGTAGACAAAAATATCTCACATCAATAAAACGCAAAAATAAAAACACTGCTTTCATACGATGTGCGTGGTGAAGTAAAATTTGATATTTTTACGCACACAAAAAGAGTAAATTGTTATGTGACGAAAATGAATTAAATGATCCAGTAATTAATTGTTTTTCAAAATTTGTAAATTACTATTAAATAAAAAATAATAAAACAACTCTTCTTATCATCAATCTTCTAGGCGATGTAAAGTAAATAAAGTAAATAAATTCAAATTCAAGTGTTGGAAAATAATTAAAAAAATGATGATGTAACAAAACAACCTAAAATCAGTTTCATAAACAGGAATTTGAGGAAAAATGCATATTTATCAGATACTATCAAACCCGACTGCCAATTATGGTTCTTTCCATGATGCATAAGTTAAAAACATGTTTAGAAATCTCAAAACTAAAGAATTTGTGAAAATACGCAGAACTTTTAGTAACATTTCTGACATTTGTTTTCGATGATTTAACTGATTAACAAGGTATAATAAATTCAAAATGAGAAAAATAGCATTTTTGACCGAAAGAAGAATAAAAAAAAAATTGGGACTCGGGGCAGTCTCCCCAACAATCTCCTGGGCGAATCAGCAAGGTTCATTCAAGTTTCATAAAAGCACACAGGGCAAAGTAACATGGATAACATGTCACGCCGATGAGCTTGACTTTCACAAAACATCAAAACATCAAGTCGTAAAAACTCCGGCGATTTTAAATCTCTCACAGCGTTTTTTTTCTGGGCACCATTTCTTGGATTAGTTTGCAATATGTCCTAAGCGCCTTTTGTAAACAAAACGGTTAATCGATCAATTGGGTCCTAAAATGAAGCTTAGATTGCTGATATTATTGTTTACAGCGATAAATCTTATTTTTCAGAGTACAATGACCCTTTGTACGACCTTGACAGAAAAGCTCCCACTTGACAGCTCGTTCCAAGGGGACCATGTTGATCCATCGAAAAAAAGTTGTGTTGTCGATTTTTTTTTTTTGCGTTAAAATGAAAAAAAGTGATCAGAAATGGTTTTTAATCGTGTTTTTTACCGTTTTACATAAAAATTGACATAGGGCTTTAGTACCCAATTAACGAATTATCAATTTCAGAAATGCATTACAGTCATTCCTCATACTCGGAACAGTTTACAGATCGGCCAATGTTCAACAAATCATATAAAATCGATGATTGAACATAATGATTTGCTTTTACCTTCATGTGAAAGCTTTTCTTGCGATCTTTCGATTGATGTATAGACCGGCTGTACATTTTTACGTTTTATATCTAGTTTTCAAAGAAAATATTGACCCTTGAAATCCACAAATTCGGAACACTTTTTTCTTACGATGTAAACAAACTTTTTTTTTCTCTCCAGGAGTATATATTTTTTACAAAATAATGACTTTGCACTCTGAAACCAATAAACTCATGCTTAGTAATGTTTTATGAACGGTCTGATAACTTTTTTGGGAAAATATCAGTTAAATTCAGGTGTTCCACAATTGTGGGAGACACAATAACATCCCACAATTATGGAACAGGCAATTTGGAGGCAGTGTTTTGGTGCTCTGGATAAAATAGTCTGGAAATGCAGTGTTTGTTTAAAAAGTATTTCTTTTACTAGTGAAATAGCTAGAGAGTGTCCAAATAAAGGCCCTACAAATAGCAGGGTCGGCAGAAAAGTTGCATTTTGCATTCTATTGACAAATTACGACAAAAGTGTTCCGAATTTGTGGGATGACTGTACATTGTCCATCGTCCTTCAGATACAGAGTAAATTTTTGGTTGCCATTTCAGTAAAATAAATAAATGAATGCGATTCAATAATCATCACATTTGCTGAAATTCGGTAAAAAACAAAAACATTACTGAAAAAACAGTAACTGCATATCTGTCAAACTGAAATGTCACTTCGTCGCCATCGTGCTAACTTGTCGTACGTGCATTTTGGGCCAAATTGAG
The DNA here is from genome assembly GCF_015732765.1 of Culex quinquefasciatus. Taxonomy (NCBI): domain Eukaryota; kingdom Metazoa; phylum Arthropoda; class Insecta; order Diptera; family Culicidae; genus Culex; species Culex quinquefasciatus. Next base: position 178,041,031 of record NC_051863.1, read on the forward strand.
TTAAGAACGCCATATTGTGCAGCTCACAATGCCTCACCTTTCGACCGTCACAGATCCCCAAAATTCGATTTTAATCCTGAGATATTCAACAAAAACCGAAAAAACTCCGTGCATTTTTGTCACTTTACATATGAAAATAGGTTCAATCTTGTCGTGCTATCTTGTCACTCCATGAAAATTGATGTAAGTGCGACAAAAGGCCAAAGGGATTTCAGGCCAGGAAAGTCAGGATGCGTTTGTCGCACGTACAAGCTAGACTACCGTAAACATTTGTAATTATAACTCGGGACTCCAGCAACCAACTTCAACCAAACTTTGGGACAATGCACAGAATGGTCAGCCAAACAAAACGTGTTTGTTATTGTTTACATTGCGTGCTCTCGTTTTTGTATATTCAAGGTCAAACATTAAAACGCGTTTTTCTCGGAACGTCAAAATGGCGGGTGCGACATGATAGCACGACGACGTCGACTTCTGACTTAGTGTTTGGATGCTGCCGAGAGAAAATCATCGTTCAAGTGAGTTGTTTTTTTTAAATATTGTATTGTGATCTTTAGAAACAAAGGTAAGAAAACTCTTAATGACAAATGTTTCGATGCTTACCATCTTTTTTTTTAGTTTTGGACGATTGATGAAATTTATGAATTATTAACAGTTTTTTCAATAAAAAAGCAAAATCAAATTTTGTTAACTGAAATACCAGCAATGATAGCTGAATCTTCAGCAAATGATCTGTCAAACTGCCACAAGAAAATTACTAAATTTTCAGCAAAATAATTTAACGTTTCTTTTGCTGAAATTTCAGTTGTTTTGACAACCTTTGTACTGAAATTTCAGTAAACTTTCTGTCAAAGTGACTTATATCAATTTACTGAGAATTCAGTAAAATCTAAATTATTGAATCGTTTACTGAAATTTAAGTAGATGAGTTTTCACTCAGTAAAATATTACTGAATTTAAGCAAAAAAAAAAAAACTAAACTCAAAAACAATGAAAAGTTTGTTTTCAAGAAAAAGATGCAGGTGGTTTTATTACACATCATCAAAACGACAAAGAACTTTGCACAAAGCTCCTAAAATGTATTCAAAATGTAAATAAGTGCTGCTTCCATCACGACGGATGATATGACCATTTCTTGAGTTTTTTTTTTGAAAAGGTCCTATCGAAAAATTACAAATGAGAGTGTGTGCAACATGGAGTTAAACTTTCTGTGAAGTTGCTGTGAAGATTACAATGGCGCTAAGAAAAGTTTAACTCCATGTTGCACGCACACAATCTCACTTTTAATTTCTCGATAAGGCTTACTAGACCCAGTGAAAAGAGATAATTTAACCCAAAATTTACGAACTTCTAATCACAACTCGAACTGTCACAGCCCTGAAGTATGTTGCCTGACATATCGAGCGGTAAGTCTAAAAAAGGTAGTCGAGATACAGTCATCCCACATATTCGGAACACCCACAAATTCGGAACACTTTTGTGGTAATTTGTCAATAGAATGTAAAATGCAATTTTTCTGCCGACCCTGCTATTTTTAGGACCTCTTGCTATTTCACTAGTAAAAGTAATACTTTTTAAACAAAAACTGCATTTCAAGACTATTTTATCCAGAGCACCAAAACACTGCCTCCAAATTGCCTGTTCCATGATTGTGGGATGTTATTGTGTCTCCCACAATTGTGGAACACCTGAATTTAACTGATATTTTCCCAAAAAAGTTATCAGACCATTCATAAAACATTACTAAGCATGCATTTTATTGGTTTCAGAGTGCAAAGTCATTATTTTCAAAAAAAAATGTGTAATCCTGGGAGAAAAAAAAGATTGTTTACATCGTAAGGAAAAAGTGTTCCGAATTTGCAGTTTTCAATTGTCAATGTTTTTCTTTGCAAACTTGATATAAAACGTAAACACGTATAGCCGGTCTATACAACAATCGAAAGATCGCAAGAAAAGCTTTCACATGAAGGTAAAAGCAAATCATTATGCTCAATTATCGATTTTATATGATTTGTTGAACATTGGCCGATCTGTAAACTGTTCCGAATATGAGGGATGACTGTAGTACTTTGAATATGTGAGTAAATTTCTGACTGAAAGCCTTATAAACACGCACGCACAAAATATATGAAAGACAATAGCTTTGCTGTAAAAGCGTTGCTGTAAAAAGATAGGACGTGTCACAAGATAGCACGCAAGTGACGATAGTTCATCAAACTGATTCAATAGTAGCCGTCAATACAAAAAAGTAACTCTAGCAAATTACATGAAATAACAATCAAATTGAGCCTTTTCAAATTTCCGCACAATTTAATAGCCAACTGTTCCGTTGGCAGTTTTGGCGCCTTTTTTCACCTTGGCACGTTGCATTGCCAAGGTCCTGGATGACCTGAAGCCATCGCTGCCGTCCACCAGCGATATATTTTATTCGGAACTTATCACAGAGCACCTTCTGGGTATGACATTCACGTCCACAAATCACGTTTATATAATTACTATCAAGCTAGAACTGGCACATTCTTGCCGGTGACTGTTTCGTCGTTCGTTCATTGATCTTACAGTACTATAGGAGTCATTTGTTTACACACGTTAGTTCACTTGTGCACATGTGTTTAAAGCTGGAATCCATTTTCGTCAGACACTTGTTCGAACTTTAAGTATCAGCTGCACACGAGATCGTCGCGAGCTTATTTATATTTTTATTTCTTGTTTTTTTCGCCATAAAACACTCCAACCTTATCTTGAACTTCAACGCGACACAATTAGCCTTCCAGTGCTCGTCAACCTTTTAGTTAATCGCACCAACTTACCACTGCTGCTGTAGAATCCGGCAGCTCCGACGAGATTTGCTTCCTGTCCCCACCGTGGACCAAACGCGACTGTGCTGCAGCTGCTGCCAGCATCGTGATGATGGTGTCGATGGCGGCGTTGGAAATCTTGGGGTTGCTTTGAGGGGGCATGGGGGGAAACGGCCACCAATACACGCCGAAGCGATGACGACGCCACGTGCCGGTGAACAACGGCCGATGCTGCGAGCATTATGTTTTCAATGTTGCGTTTCAACGGTTTTCGGGCGGTTGTCCTTGAGATCGAGATCTGGGGGGAAGAATTAGATGAAGAATTGTGTAAATAATTGAAAAAAATATGCCAAAATATTAAAAACAAACATTTAAAGCAAAAAGTAAAAAAAAAAGAATCGTAGTAATAACATTAATATTAACATTTTTTGGTGTCAAAATATCCAACACACAGAAAAAAATAATGTAAATTTGGAAGCTGTAATTTTGGAAGGTTGAATATTACCTCTTTTATGATGTAACTTTACCTCAATTCAGACTGAAAAAGTGACATTACACCAGAAAACTGGTAAAATTACACATAACATGACATAAAAGATGTAATATTACCATGATTTTTTTTTGTGCAGTGAATTATACTTTCATGGCGCCAGTTTCCGTTCGGAGTGTTATTATGCCTTACAAAATCAAACAGTCTTTACATCAGTCGTCACATTGCTCACTGTTTTGGAAGGTGATTTTCCAAATGAATGGGGAAGAAATTATGCGTCGCAACATAACAAAAAAAAAAAAAAAAATGGGGCGAACTAAAGCGCAGTTGAGTTTGAGAGAAGCAAACAGAAGGGGAAGCGTGCGTTGTTTTTTTTTCTCGAGAGTTTTCTAAAGAACTGAGAAGTCAGTTTTGCAGGGATTTTATGGTGTGCTGTTGTGTAGTTCATTTCAGTTTAAAGTAATAATTACACGAAATTTATTCTTCATTTATCAAACAAACTTAACTGAAATTTGTTCCAGAAATTCTAGTTTATTTTACAAAGATGTTGACTGTAATTTTTTAATTGATTTCAAATAAATATTACAGCAAATTCAGGAAAAAATACACTTTTAAAAAAACTTTAGTAATTTTTTTGTTCCTATTAAAAAGACGTGCTTTTTTTTCTTGGAAGGAAAATCTTTTAAATAATTTATTTATGATAAAACCAATTTAGGCCGTTGCAAATATTTTTCAAAGTTTATGTCCCCCTTCAAAATTGGCCTGAATAATCAGGGGGCAAAAAAATATTTATTCGAAAAACTTCAAAATTTTAATGAAAATTAAAGTTTAATCAACTGAAATCAGTTAAAATGCATTTTCCCGCGTTTATAATCATATTCAGCATGTTTGAACTCCTTTGAAAACATTTTAAATTTTCATGAAATACAAATGTACAGTCCAACAAAAAGTTTTTTTTTGCGAAAAAAAAATCCGTCAATACCTCGATATTTTCAAAACTAATGATTGGAAAGCAACTGTACGCCTGTAAAATGCATTTTAAAAGACTTTTTTCATCCAAATGTTGAAACCTACCTACTACTTAGGTACTCTATGACCACAGTGGCAATTTTGATACAAAAATTAAATCTAGAACGGATTTTCTCTATTCGATCTCTTGGCTTTGTTGAAGGTATCAAAAACAATATATACTTTTTGTTTTATTTTGCTTTATAAAAGAAACAATTGCGCAAAATAAACATTTTGGAAGGAAATATTTGAAGCAATGATTCATTTAAATCATTCTCTGCCAACTCACACGAAATCAGAAAAAGCTGCTCAGACCCCTCTTCGGTTTGCGTGAAACTTTGTCTTAAGAGGTAATGTTGGTCCCTGATCACGAATCCTCGATCCATTTTTCGATCTTTTCAAACTTTTTCCGCAAAATCGTGATAACTTGTGATGGTGCAAGCAAACCCACTTATTTTTATAAATAAAAATTGTTGTACCTGTCTGCTTTACAAATTTGAAGTAAACTGGAAAAAATAACCCTGCATACACGAATTCAAAAAAAATATATTTAATTTTCTTTCGAATGATATTATTTACAGTAAAGTAATAGAAAATGATGGAGGTTTTAAACCTTCCTTCTTTGATTCTGTTTTTGAACAACACGTAATTTTTCGAATGTTTAAAAATGCAAAGGACTGTACCGCCACTCCGTCACGAGATAACGAAAAATCTCGCGGTTTCGTGATCAGGGATCAAATTAACCCCTTACACGGAGAAAAAACGTACCATGGGATTTGAACACTTTGTTCATGGTTCCCATTTTCATGAACGCTTGTTCACGATTTTGGGAACTATTTTTTCTCCGTGTTGGGTCCTGTCTCGGTAGAGTCCCTGGTAGGCAGTTGGACTAACAATCCAAAAGTCGTCAGTTCGAATCCCGCGGTGAATGGAAGCTTGGGTGTAAAAAGAGGTTTACAATTGCCTCAACAATCAAGTCTTCGGCCACCTAGTTTCGAGTAGGAATCTCGCAATCGAGAACACCAAGGGAATAGGGGGATGGCGTCACTATTTTTAGACCACGTTTTCCACTTTTTCTCATCGAAACCGACTATTTTATCGACTTCATTTTGCTGGACGAGATAGGACGCCGTCTATTTTTAGACGATGACTCAGCACTTTTCTTCTCTTGCACTTAAAAAAACCAGATGGCAGCACGATGTAACGCCACGTCCCTATGCTGTAGAGCGAATAATTTGATTTTGATTTGATTTTTTTCTCCGTGTAGGACAATGTGTCACGCAAATCGAAGAAGTTTGAGGCAACATAAAATTGCATTTTTTTTTTCAATATTTTATCATTGGGCCTCCATCTTGATTTACAAATTTGCAAATCACTTTAGAGCATTTTTGGTGTAATTCGATTATCCTGTATTTTTTTTTTTTCGATTCCTGCGGATAATTAAGTCTTTTTAAATTTTCAAATAAATTCAATTTACAAAACCCTTAAATTAAAATTTGTCTCGAAAAAAAATCGAATTAACTTTTTGCCTTCCTCACCTCAATGAGGAAAGGCTATGAAATCACTCGAAAAATGAACTTCTTTATTCGACCTCGTAGACTCACCTTCACGTATACCTATCGACTCAGAATCAAATTCTGAACAAATGTCTGTGCGTGTGTCTGGATGTGAGTCCGTGCACCGAAAAATATGCACACGATTATCTCCGGATTGGCTGAACCGATTTCAACCGTTTTGGTCTCATTCGATCCGTCTTGGGGTCCTTCGAGACCCTAGCTAATATTATGAAGTTTAGTAAAGTACTTCAAAAGTTATGCTAAAAAAACGATTTCGAATAAAGTCCGGATGATTGTAAAAAGGGTGGTTTTTGTAAGAAAACCCGTCATGCTATACATTTTTAAAAAGGTATTTGAAAGACCTTTCCAACGAGCCCAAAAGGTTGAAGATCTGACAATCGTATCAAAAGTTATAAGCACTTAAGTGTTATTTATGCACTTTTTGGAGGCCGGATCTCAAATATTTTGATGAAAACATTGCCGGATCCATCATGCGACCTGTCAAAAGACCTTTCCGATGAGCCTAAAACGTTGAAGATCTGACAACCCTATTAAAAGTTATAACCACTTAAGTGTTATTTATACACTTTTTTAGGCCGGATCTCAGATATTTTGATAAAAATAAGTCTTATTTATACTCTTTTTTGAGGCTCTGTAGTGTATTAATTTTATGAATGTAAGGAAGGCACCACCCACCTAATGGTGGATTAAGCAACGTTTTTTAATTTAAAAAAAACACTACCTAATCCACCGTAGGGTGGTTGATGCCTTCCTCATAATAACATAGTTTTGTTTTTGGTAAAATAAATATGTTAAACCTACTAAAGATAGGGTTAGCTAATTTTCAATCTTACAGTATCTTTTGATTATCCAACAAACGATGGATTGCATTATCGATCATAATATTGCTTTTATCGAATTAACTGTGATCCGATCTCGAGAAAGTGTATAAATAACACTTAAAGGCTAATAACTTTTGATCTGATCTTCGATGATTTGAGCTCTTTTGAACTTTTGAAGTACCTTACTAAACTTCATAATTTTCAATAGGGACTTTTGGGACCCCAAAGACAATTGAGTGAGAATTGTTGGGTGCACACATCCACATCCAAACACACACACAGACATTTGTTCAGTTTTTGATTCTAAGTCGATATGTATTGTATACGTGAAGGTGGGTCTGGGAGCTTGTATTAGGAAGTTCATTTTTCGAGTGACTTTATAGCCTTTCCTCAGTAAGGTGATAAAGGCAAAACTAGGTGCTCTGCCAAACGAATCTTTTTTGTAAGTTGAGGCATATTTCTAGATTTTTTTAAATGGTCCTATAACTATATGAAAGACAATAGCTTTTAGGACCTATTCTTGAAAAAAAATATTAGAATTCTTCTTGTATTTTACAGAAAAAAACAAGACTTTGAAAAAAAGACCCTGCACAATAATTTCAACTTAAAATTTTGTTTAGAAGCTTTCAGTTTATAAACAAACAGGGAATTCCGGAACATTACGTCAGTGACAGCTTAATAGATTCGATCCAGAATTGCAAAATTGCATCCATCTAGCGTCGTTTCCCTTCCGCACTAATATTTGCACCAACACAGTATTAGTAATAGTTATCAACGAAAAGTACAGCACTACACGTACGTAGGAGTACTTTTTCGCACTGCACTCCAAACTGCACTTGTAGTTGCACTCTGTCAAATGCATTTCCCCATTATGTAATTTACACAGTTCTTGAATTAGCTTGATTTGCGTTTCTTGTTCACTGACGACTTTGCGTCTACTCAGTCATCCACTAATACACGGCTACTATACCTTATAATTTATTGCGAAAATCCACTACACAATCCTCACCACTGTCACTATTCACCAACTAACGAACGGCAGATCACAGGGCTTCTGAGTCGGTGAGTGTTGACCAATGGATCAGCGCGTCTTCACTGACTTTGGCCTGGCGTTGCACAGACAGTGTGAAGAATTTCTTCGTTTTACTTAGTAGAAAAAAAAGCGTTCGTTTTGGCCTAAAAATAAATGCCCTGCGATGAACGCGCGACGACAACACCGTGAATTAATATATCCAACAATCGGATTCTTCGGCGAACAAACGAATGAGAACGCACCAGCCACTATAGGAAGGTGGAACACGAGAACTCGGTAAATTCAGAAAATCGATACAGCCCCAGAAAACCAGGTCACGATGAGTGTTGGTCCCTCAAGGGTTATGCTTCGTGTAAGGTAGAACAGGTTCTTGTACGAACGCATTAAACATTAAACATTTATTATTCATACCAAATACATACTTGGTCGGTTTCCTTTTTCATACCATTTTCGTTACTTTTATCGACGAAACTCGCGAGAAAGCCCTCCAAGAACAACAGGTTGGCTGTAAGAAGTCAACGACGGGAAACAAAGTTGAACACCACCACAAACAAAGCTTTGTTTACGTTCTTGTTATCATTCCGATGCACACACATGCAAGCGCGGTCATAAAGCAAGCAACACATGTTCAAGCGCGATACCCGGGCTTTACTGGGTGAGAGTGTGTGAGTACCGCGCGCGCTCGAGATAAACGTGGATAAAGCAGGCGGCGGTAGCCGAAGCGAGCGTCGCGACGCTGCTATCCATCAATGAACGAGGGCGACCGATTCGGAGCAGCGAGTGCGAATGCGTGGTCGGGGGCAGGCACAGTCGAGACGCGATAGTTGGATTTTGTTTAGAAGTATTTAACATTAACAGATTTTAGAATCTTCAGATAGGGGAAATATACCCATTTTAATCACACTAAGCCGTTCGACCAATTCTCATCACTTTTGCCATTTTCCGCTATTAAATCAACATTTTCAGATGTATCAACAATGGAGAGTTGCTTGCTCACTTTTATTTGAGCTATTTATTACTTCAGAATTGTCAAAAACACTTTATAAAAGCTGTAATTCATGATCAAAGTGCTGATAGGCCGATAATAGAAATAGGCTGAGAAAGGGCATAGTTCCCCTAAATCTTTTTTTTTCGAATATTCTAGAAACTATTTGTTTTTTTTTTCAATGTTAAACGCTAAATAGTACGCCCGAAAAATGTTGTTTATAATTTTTAGTTGCATTCAAAAATCGTAAATTTACAAGTTGACACCCGTTAGAACAAACTGTCAAAGAGAAGCTACTTTTTCAAATATAATTCAAAAACTAAATTTTTGCAATTCCGTCGTGAAACTACTTACTTTTCCTGTCATTTTTAAACGACGAAACAGCCTACTTTTCTGTACCAAAAATAACAGAATCGAATAGCAACACTTTTCAAAATAAATGCTGAAAAGTTTTACTTTTCAGCACTGAAATGGGTGCTGAAAAGCTGAAATTTTCAGCACTTGTTTCGAAAAGTAACACTTTTCAACATTTTTTTGATTAAAACGGTTTATTGACAAAATACATGAAAATTTGGCTCAAAATTTCACTCAATGGATGTATTTCGGAATTGCAAAAAATGTTGTATGGAACTCGTTGCAAAACTTGTTTTTTTTTTTTCATTCCCTGTTCAACTTTCGTTGGGTTTGGTCGTCTTTCGAGCTAGCTTAGCGCGTTTTTGACGGTGTTTTGTCAACTTTCGCCGACGTTATGGCGGCGGCCGCGACGGTGGAGAGTGAGTGGACGGAGCACAGGGCTGAGAATGGAAGGACGTTCTACTGGAACGCGGCCTTGAGGAAAAGTGTGTGGGAGAAACCGGACGGGTTTCAACCCAAGACGCAGGCGGCGACGGGCATGGAGGTGGAAGACTCCGAAGGAGGAGGAGAGGATGGGGGCGAATTTCGTTCCGTGGTCAAGGTTCGCCGCAGGAAGGCTAAGGAGGAGATCAATGTCGGCGATGGCGACAACGACGGCGATGTGGAGAAACTGCTCAGCAACAACAAGTTCAGCCCGCTAGCGGAGGAGAGCAACAACAACAACAACAATGCGAACCCAGCAGCAGAAAAAACCATCCCCGTGGTACCAGCAACCGGCAAGTCGGCCGGGGAGAAGAAGCAGCCGCCGCTGGTGGCAGGGGCGCCGACTCTGGGGGGGCACGGTACTTTTTGCCCCCCTTAAAATTTGGCTGGGGGGGCAGCCCATACATTGTGCCCCCCCAGAAATTTTGGAAGAAAAATATTCTTATATCAAATATAAAAAAATCACAGAAATAATTGAAAATAATATCTAAAACTTAAATGGAACATTGTTTGTACACACGGATAGAATTCTTGTAAGCGAATCCGTAAAATAGTTCAAAAACATTTGTTGTTTTCGAAATCACTGAAATATTTTGAACAAAATCGTTTACAATTTTTTGGATTTAGATGCATTTTTTCTAAATCGACAACATTTTATCTATACCACTGTGCTCTCTAGGAAAATCAGTAAGCTTAGTACAAGAGCACAGATACATCGGTAAATGATTTGAAAGATGTCGTCAACATAGATTTTACGGATTTGCTCATAAGATTTCTATCTGTGCAAGTTGTTTCAAAAACAAAACCAAAAATGCTGATACATTCGATAATTTTTTGGGTAATTTTAGAAACGATTTGAGCCGAAAAATATAATTGTTTCGAACAAAGTAAATTTTTCAAAACTAGCGCACCGCTTTACTGAGAAACACAAAAAATAAAACCTAATCTGAGACAATTCAACACTCGATTCAACATCATAATCTTAAAAAACACAAGTGTATCGCCCTCTGCAATTTATGATCGATTTAAAAAAATAAAAAGGCTATAGAAATTTTAACTGCACCCTCAAAAAATATGCCGAAAAATCAGGGAGTAGAGAATAATACTAAAAATAAAAAAAAATCAGGAAATCAGCACTATTGAGTATTGGGAATCCATTTTAAAACGTTTTTGGTCGAATTCTTAAATTCTTAAATTCTTAAATTCTTAAATTCTTAAATTCTTAAATTCTTAAATTCTTAAATTCTTAAATTCTTAAATTCTTAAATTCTTAAATTCTTAAATTCTTAAATTCTTAAATTCTTAAATTCTTAAATTCTTAAATTCTTAAATTCTTAAATTCTTAAATTCTTAAATTCTTAAATTCTTAAATTCTTAAATTCTTAAATTCTTAAATTCTTAAATTCTTAAATTCTTAAATTCTTAAATTCTTAAATTCTTAAATTCTTAAATTCTTAAATTCTTAAATTCTTAAATTCTTAAATTCTTAAATTCTTAAATTCTTAAATTCTTAAATTCTTAAATTCTTAAATTCTTAAATTCTTAAATTCTTAAATTCTTAAATTCTTAAATTCTTAAATTCTTAAATTCTTAAATTCTTAAATTCTTAAATTCTTAAATTCTTAAATTCTTAAATTCTTAAATTCTTAAATTCTTAAATTCTTAAATTCTTAAATTCTTAAATTCTTAAATTCTTAAATTCTTAAATTCTTAAATTCTTAAATTCTTAAATTCTTAAATTCTTAAATTCTTAAATTCTTAAATTCTTAAATTCTTAAATTCTTAAATTCTTAAATTCTTAAATTCTTAAATTCTTAAATTCTTAAATTCTTAAATTCTTAAATTCTTAAATTCTTAAATTCTTAAATTCTTAAATTCTTAAATTCTTAAATTCTTAAATTCTTAAATTCTTAAATTCTTAAATTCTTAAATTCTTAAATTCTTAAATTCTTAAATTCTTAAATTCTTAAATTCTTAAATTCTTAAATTCTTAAATTCTTAAATTCTTAAATTCTTAAATTCTTAAATTCTTAAATTCTTAAATTCTTAAATTCTTAAATTCTTAAATTCTTAAATTCTTAAATTCTTAAATTCTTAAATTCTTAAATTCTTAAATTCTTAAATTCTTAAATTCTTAAATTCTTAAATTCTTAAATTCTTAAATTCTTAAATTCTTAAATTCTTAAATTCTTAAATTCTTAAATTCTTAAATTCTTAAATTCTTAAATTCTTAAATTCTTAAATTCTTAAATTCTTAAATTCTTAAATTCTTAAATTCTTAAATTCTTAAATTCTTAAATTCTTAAATTCTTAAATTCTTAAATTCTTAAATTCTTAAATTCTTAAATTCTTAAATTCTTAAATTCTTAAATTCTTAAATTCTTAAATTCTTAAATTCTTAAATTCTTAAATTCTTAAATTCTTAAATTCTTAAATTCTTAAATTCTTAAATTCTTAAATTCTTAAATTCTTAAATTCTTAAATTCTTAAATTCTTAAATTCTTAAATTCTTAAATTCTTAAATTCTTAAATTCTTAAATTCTTAAATTCTTAAATTCTTAAATTCTTAAATTCTTAAATTCTTAAATTCTTAAATTCTTAAATTCTTAAATTCTTTTAAACTATTTTTTTTTATTTTGGAATATTGAATTTTGTGTATCTGTTATTTTTTTCTAAATCGGTGTATTTGTATTTAAAAATTTATGTAAATTTTAGCTTTTTACTTTTGTTTTTATTTTTAGAATATTTGTATTGTTAAATTTCTAAACATCTGATTATTTTTATTATTGATTGTCACTTCTAGAAAATAAGTGAGAATATCCCAATGAGAAGGAATTCTCCTTCCAAACATATAAAAAATTCCCCCCAATTAACATTCTTAATCACGTTTTAATAAATTATCTATTTCTAAAAAAATGGATTCCGGATGATAAAAAAATCGTAATAAAATGATTAAAATTCGTAATATACAAGAAACTTTAACATCTAATCGCCACTCTTACCTATCGATTTCGGAAAACAACCATGCCCCCCAACATTTTGGACTAGTCGGCGCCCCTGACTGTTATAATGTATAAAGCATTATGTTATATTTTTTGCTTCATAATTTAGAAAGTTGGTCTTCGAAATTGAAATTGAAATGTATTTTTATTTTCTCACTTTGAACATTAAATTAGAGTTTAGCGACCCCATGTCGGCCAAATTTGAGTGTTTGATTGCCTGTTACATTACAAAATGCATTATCCTAATATTTCTTTACCGTTATTTTGGCCTCCACCATGGATTTGAAATTTCCAATTAGCTTTAGAGCGTGTTTGGGGTCATATTTGAATTCAACGATCTAAAATAAGACAACGAAAAAAAAATCCTGATTCGAATATCTGAAGTGATTTTTTTTCGAAGATTTCGGATGTTTGAATATGGAATGTACAGCCCATACTCGATTATCCGAGACCTAGATTATCCGAAGAATCGATTATCTTAAATAAGTAGATCGGATAATGTTTGTGATCGTGATTCGATTATCCGGAGGGAAATTTTAGTGAACATTCGGATAATCGACTACGGCCTGTAAATTTCAGAATTCAGAACTTCCGATAATCGAACCACGAAAACAAATCACAGTCACTATCAAAAGTTGAACGAATCGTTAAACTGAATCAGCAAAATTCGGTAAATTTTTATTAGTCGTTGCCAATCGGTCAACCTTCTGTTTTTTTTTTCAATGCATTTTTTCACCTGGAAACGGGTGTAAATCAGCTTTAATAAACTTCATTACCAATTTTGGCCTATCTTACTAAAGAAATGTATAGTACTAAAGAAATGTATAGCGTTTATTCCGCAATTGAAAATTCGGTAAAATCCATCGAATTCGGTTTAAAAATATTTCACTCTATTTAACAAGTAGCTTCTTTCTTTCAATTGAATAACTTTCATTTTTTTCTCCCATCCCAGATCGCCACCATGTCCTCATCCGCGTCGTCCGACTGCGTCCGCGAGCTCGACGGCGACCTGTTTGCCGCCCCGAAGGACCACTCGCTGGCCCACTGCGTCGCGTCGGACCTCAAGATGGGCGCCGGAATCGCCGTCCGCTTCAAGCAGCTGTTCAAGGGCGTGGACGAGCTGCGCGCCCAAAGCGTGGGTGTCGGTGGCGTGGCCGTGCTGAAAGACGGCGGCCGGTTCGTGTACTATCTGATCACGAAGGAGGGCAGCTACGACAAGCCCACGTACGGCGATCTTACGCGGTCGCTGGAGGCCATGCGGAAGCACATGGTAAGCTGTGTGTTTTGGGGTTTGTTTTGGTGGGGTGGGGTAATCTTTTTTAACGGACTTGGATTTGGTTTTAGCTGGAGCATGGTGCTAAAAAGCTGGCGATTCCTCGGATTGGCTGTGGCATCGATGGGTTGGAGTGGCCCAAGGTAAAGGGCATATTGAACACAACTTTCGGGACAGGGGATGGTTTCGAGGTCGTCGTGTATAACTTCGTTCCGAAGAAGTAAAATGGGAGTTTTGTTTAGGCGACACCAGGTAGTGGTCATGTTCCTTAGTAGGGTAAGGTTTTGAATTGTGAAATCTCAAATAAATGTTTATTCAGGGCAGTTTAGTTCTTGAAATACGGTCCGAAACTTTTCCCTCAGTTCCTTTGGAATGAAATTTGGAAAGCTAACTTCAAATGTTACAAACAGATCTCCACGTTGGGTAGTGTCTTCAGGAAATGGAAGCCCTTCACCCTCGAATATCTTCACGTAGTGCGGGTCAACAATATCGACTATTTGCGTTACGATCTGCCTCCCATCGATCCCTTCAATCTCGAGTGAAAACCCAATCAACGCATTTTCCAGCGAAATGTTCTGAACCGCATGCAAATCAACGCCATCCCGGCGAAAACGGTCATGATTGCTCTCCGTCACGACAAACACAATATCCGACGGTATAATCTTGGGGCCGCGATTGCCAGCTTCCGGAAATCGAATACTCGTCCCGGACGGAACTCCCGGCGGGACGTGCACGGGAATCGTGTCCTCTACGAGCACCATCTCAACCTGCGCCTCGTCGGCGAATTCCTCCCGGATGATTCGCATCTTCTTGATCGCCCCGTGGAAGATCTCCTCCAGGCTCAGCTCGATGGGGTGCACAATGTCCGGGCCTTTGACGCGCACCGCCGTCGGGTCATCAGCGCACAGCGGAGGGGGCCGCGTGACGGCATCGATAAAGTCCCCGTACGGTGAGTAGGTTGCGAAAAAATCTTTGTAGATCTTCATGCAATCGTTGGAGAACTTGTACGGTGGGACGAATCCTGCCGGGGTAACGACTCCGGATTTGAGGCCCTCCTCACCGTACAGGTCGTAGATTTGACGCCGGTGGGCATTACTGAGTACGTCGAACGCCTCGTTCAGCAGTTCCCAGTAGTGCTCGAGGGACATGGAAGGGAACGGAATTTGGGGCACATCGTGGAAGTCATTTTTGGGGTGGCAACGGACGGCGAGCTTGCGATAGCTAAAATTGGATTTTTTTAATTTTATAAGGAATTTGGATGAAGATGGATTCTTACGCCAAACGAATGTCCACTTCA
This sequence comes from Culex quinquefasciatus, assembly GCF_015732765.1. Taxonomy (NCBI): domain Eukaryota; kingdom Metazoa; phylum Arthropoda; class Insecta; order Diptera; family Culicidae; genus Culex; species Culex quinquefasciatus. The sequence continues at coordinate 178,056,152 of NC_051863.1, forward strand.
GAAGCGGTTCTCGGAATATCCAGGATGGCGTAGTAATCAAAGCCCATCTTGAAGCTAGTTGAAAGGTGTAAAACCGGATTGCTAGGATGAACTTATTTAGCAATTAAGAGGCAATATTTGTAAATATTGCTCGGTTTGTTCTAGAGGTCGTATCGAGGTGCTCCGATTTGGATGAAACTTTCCGTGTTTGTTTGTTTATACATGAGATGAACTCATGCCAAATATGAGCCCTCTACGACAAAGGGAAGTGGGGTAAAACGGGCTTTGAAGTTTGAGGTCCAAAAAACCTAAAAAATCTTAAAATTGCTCGCATTTCCGTAAAACTTCATCAATTCCAACTCTCTTTGATGCATTCGAAAGGTCTTTTGAAGCACTTCAAAATGTGCCATAGACATCCAAGATTGGTTCGACTTTTTCTCTTAGCTTTTGCAAATTACTGTCAAAAATGGATTTTTTTAAAACCTTAATATCTTTTTGCAACAGCCTCCAACACCCATACTCCCATAGGTCAAAAGATAGGTAATAACATGGACTATAAGCCTACGGTGTTAACTATTTGGCCAATCGCAGTTTTTCTCATAGTTTTTCGATTTTTCTAGAACAAACATTTTACAACGTTAGTTTTTGCCCTGTAGGCCGTAGCGCCATAGCGGCACTTTTTGGTCTCAATTTTGTCATATTCGGAATCCTCGGACAATTTCACGTAAGTAGTAGTATTGGAGTTGTAAATTTGATTTAAAAAATAATTAAATAAAACATTTTTGGAAAAAGAAATAGATCTTATTTACCCTATGATCAATACGTCAAATGCTGTATCAAGTAGGCGAAAACCTGTTTTACCCCTAATCCAACAAATTGTTAAAAAATATTTTAATTCATTCTAAATGGCAATTTTTCCAATCAAATTTACAACTCCAATACTTTTAACTTACGTGAAATTGTCCGAGAATTCCGAATATGACAAAATTGAGACCAAAAAGTGCCGCTATGGCGCTACGGCCTACAGGGCAAAAACTAACGTTGTAAAATGTTTGTTCTAGAAAAATCGAAAAACTATGAGAAAAACTGCGATTGGCCAAAAAGTTAACACCGTAGGCTTATAGTCCATGTTATTAACTATCTTTTGACCTATGGGAGTATGGGTGTTGGAGGCTGTTGCAAAAAGATATTAAGGTTTTAAAAAAATCCATTTTTGACAGTAATTTGCAAAAGCTAAGAGAAAAAGTCGAACCAATCCTAGATGTCTATGGCACATTTTGAAGTGCTTCAAAAGATCTTTCGAATGCATCAAAGAGAATTGGAATTGATGAAGTTTTACGGAAATGCGAGCAATTTTAAGATTTTTTAGGTTTTTTGGACCTCAAACTTCAATGCCCGTTTTACCCCACTTCCCTTTGTCGTAGAGGGCTCATATTTGGCATGAGTTCATCTCATGTATAAACAAACAAACGCTGAAAGTTTCATCCAAATCGGAGCACCTCGATACGACCTGTTACACATTGGTGAAAAACTCGCTCTTAAGTTTTGAAAATCGATAACAAAACTTAAATGACTTTTTGGAAACTATTCAAAACAAAATAGCAAAACTGCAGCGCAGAGTAAAAGAAAAAGAAAAAAAAATGGAAAAAATATTGTTTGTAAGTCGTTGCAAAACTCGGCTAAGAGAAAAGGGCGCGCCAATTTTGGAAAGTTAAGCATTTGTTATTGTAGACGGTATTGTTTTGATTCGCAGTATGTTGAACCAACTGTTTTGGAAATATCATTGCAGAACTAGTGCATGTGATAGGTCAAAATCCGACTTTCATGCGTTTTTATTTTCAACATAAATAAACCAAAAACAAACAATCAGTTCAAGCATTTATTAAAAATCTTCTCATGGCTCAGCAGTCTCAGTTCCCACCAATTCCTCAGCCTCTCAATTCTTTCCCGTGGTCATCGGTTTCGGCCAACACTCGCCCGTCGGGACACACTCGCCCGCAGTGTTTCGGACGTATCCCAGATTGCAGAAGCATCCCCGGCGACACTGCTGTACGCAAGGTGGTGGTGGATACAGCTTCGATTCGCACGTCTCCGGGCAGCTTGGTCCGCACTTGTCGAAGGTTTCGTTCGGGCCACATTTTATCGGTGCTGGCAGATCATTGGAAGGGCTGTCGGTTAGCGAAATATCGGGAGAAAGGTTAAAGGATCAAAATTACCACCAGTTTGCGCTGCACAGGTGTAGAAACAGATGGCGATGAGTGCGGACAAAAGGATGATCTTCATGGTGGATAGTTAGTTATGAATTCATTCAGTTAACATGGATATGAACGAGTTTTATATAAACTTTGTTAAACGATAAGAAAGCACAGCTAGACAGTACGTGACTACCCGTGCGATTGTGCAGTGCAATGGAATGATCTTAAGGACGTGACTTTATTTGGACTTAGCTCAAAAGGAATAAGGAATGTACGATGCAATGCAACGGATTCAACGAACTTGTTGGTTTCGCTGACGACGTTGTCTGCGCCAGACGGTTCGGTGTTCGTTTCACGAAGACGATACGGGTCATCCCAGCCACATTTTGAAAACCGGTGTGAAGATGGTCTAGATTTGAACACTTGTGTGTGATAGAAAGAAATTTTAGTCAAATTAATGCAGAATATTTCATTTGGGACTTTACCTCGTTCACTTTGGACATTCTGGAGGAAGAATGCGCCAAAGTAAATCGTGATGGTCAAGATCAACAGTTTCATTTGAACCAGCGCGTTTCGTCTAAAACTATCAACTATCAAGTTTCGGTTGTGATTTACTTATACTTGCAGCTGGTTCAATCTAATTGCATGGAAACAAGTTTGTTTACAACTCAGATAAATAACATAACTTATTGTATGGAGTTGGAACGTGTGTTTATCTGTTTTGCGATGTGTTTGACCTTTTGTTCTGTGCTTTTGAAAACTGCTTAGGCGCCATGGCGCCATCCATGAAGTAATATTTCTAGCCCTCAGGGTAGTGATGATCAAGAAACGTATACTTAGCTATTTTTTCTGTTACACCTAAAAAAATCAAATTATTCGCTCTACAGCGTTGCCTTGGCGTTCTCGATTGCGAGATTCCTACTCGAAACTAGGTGTCCGAAGGTTTGATTGTTAAGGCATTTGCAAACCTCTTTTTACACCTCAGCATTTTAGCGAAAAAAAATTTCAGTAAAAAAAACTAAACATCGAAAACTTTTAAAAAACCAAAAAAAACTTTTAATTAAATATCTCAATGTATTGAGTAAATTTTCTGATCAATTTGGTGTCTTCGGCAAAGTTGTAGGTATTGTTGAGGACTTTTGAGAAAAAAATAGGTACAAGGAAAAAAATTGCAGATTTTTAATCAACTTTTTTTCACTAAAACTCAATTTCCCAAAATACGTATTTTTTTGAATTTCGAGATTTTTTGATATGTTTTAGGGGACAAAAATCCGCAACTTTTGAGCCATAGAGAAACATGGTAAAAAAATCTGACGCCGAGTTATGATTTTTTGAAAAAATAGTGATGTTTTAAAAAAATCAAAGTTTCATGAAAAAACAAGTTTGACATTATTTTTTAATGCAAAATTGAATTTGCAATCGAAAAGTACTTTACAGATTTTTTGATAAAAAGCTCCGTTTTCAAGATATAGCCACCGGAAAATTGATTTTTGCGAAATATTTGCAGTTTTTCAATTTTTAAAAATAGTGACCATGAGTGACCATTTCTAATTTTTTTTTTTTTGAAAAGTTCAGAAAATTTGCTATAAAATTGTCTAAGAGACATTGAAGATTGGACATCGGGTTGCTGAGATAGAGCCGCTTTAAGAAAAAGAAACACGAAAATTGAAGTTTTCTAAATCTCACCAAAACAACCCACCATTTTCTAATGACGATATCTCAGCAACTAATGGTCCGATTTTCAATGTTAAAATATGAAACATTCGTGAAATTTTCCGATCTTTTCGAAAAAAATATTTTGAAAATTTTTAAATCAAGACTAACATTTCAAAAGGGCGTAATATTCTATGTTTGGCCCTTTTGAAATGTTAGTCTTGATTTTAAAAAATTCAAAATATTTTTTTCGAAAAGATCGGAAAATTTTACGAATGTTTCATATTTTAACATTGAAAATCGGACCATTAGTTGCTGAGACATCGACATTAGAAAATGGTGAGTGGTATGGGTGAAACTTAAAAAACTTCATTTTTCCTGTTTTTTTTTTCTTTAAGCCGCTGTATTTCAGCAACCAGAGGTCCAATCTTCAATGTCTCTTTGACAATTTTATAGCAAATTTTCTGAACTTTTCAAAAAAAATATTTTTAGAAATGGTCACTCATGGTCACTATTTTTAAAAATTGAAAAACTGCAAATATTTCGCTAAAATCAATTTTCCGGTGGCTATATCTTGAAAACGGAGCTTTTTATCAAAAAATCTGTAAAGTATTTTTCGATTGCAAATTGCATTAAAAAATAATGTCAAACTTGTTTTTGCATGAAACTTCGATTTTTTCCAAACATCACTATTTTTTCAAAAAATCATAACTCGGTGTCAGATTTTTTGACCATGTTTCTCTATGGCTCAAAAGTTGCGGATTTTTGTCCCTTAAAACATATCAAAAAATCTCGAAATTCAAAAAAATACGTATTTTGGGAAATTGAGTTTTAGTGAAAAAAAAGTTGATTAAAAATCTGCAATTTTTTTTCCGTGTACCTATTTTTTTCTCAAAAGTCCTCAACAATACCTACAACTTTGCCGAAGACACGAAATTGATCAGAAAATTTACTCAAAAGTTACAGCTGTTTGAATATTTACATACCATTTTTGTATGGACAGCAGCCAAAATTGTATGGAGACTTGTATGGGTGAACCAATGACGCAAAACAGCTTATTTGGTCATAGGGAAGGCCCCCACAAAGTTTGAGCCAAATCAAAAAATACAAATAAAATCCATTTCCGGTTTTGGTAGAGAATTGCTCACATTTAAATTTCAATCAATTTTGGCCGCCTTTTTCTTTAATCTAATCTAATCTAATCGAACACAAGCGCAGCCAGTCCGAAGAAAGCATCAAGCAGCAATTTTGGCCGCCTTTTTCTTTGAAGTTTTTTTAGGAACAGTAGCAGAGTATGCAAAACTGGCAAAGCAAAAAATATGTATTTTTGAAAATACATTTTTAGTGGTAAAATTTTGCTTGAAAATTCATCATTCTGGCGATTGTCCACGCTCCATACAAAAAATTTTTTTTTTGTATGGACAATTGTCCACGAGGGTGGTTTGTGGATGATCCCTTATTGATGAAAATGATTGGTCATTGTATTTATTCAGATGATTTATTCTCAGGACTGATGTTCGATGACAAATAGAAGTATTAGCGAAAAAAAAAAATCTTTGGTGTAAAAAATATTAAAAAAAACATAAAATTAATCCTAAAATTTGAAATGTACTGAATGGGAATGTTTTACTTCAGAATTTTGATGGCAAAATTGAAGAAAGCTATCAAAATTGTGCAGAGATTTGCATCGACAAAACAATGATACAAAATGGTCGCTTTGTTCATAGAGAAAGTTCTCACACAATTTTAACCAACTTGCTCCAAAAATTGTTTTTTTTTATCTGAGGTTTTTTGAAAGTTCAATAACCAAAATTCTATTTTTTTGCTTTCTAGGGCGTTTAAGACTAATGACAAGGATATTTAAAAACTTTTTTTATTGGACCTTTACTGCCTTGCTTTTATCTCAATTTTTTGCTATTAGCTTCAATTGTAAGATTATTTTGCCATAAAAATGTTCAAATAGCTTATTGGCGACAAACGATTCATATTTCCATCCACGTGTTTTCTCTCAAACTTTGCGCGCTCAATGCTTCCAACTTCCTTATCACATCCTTATTCCAGTCAAGTCACTCACCTCTCAAAGCAACTCATCACTCTCACCGCTCACCACCACGAGAGCGCCGAGTTCCAAAGTTTTCCCGATGACCATTTTCCAAGCAATGGTGGCTTTCCCCGGCTAAGCGGACCAGAGCCACGCACAGTTCGTGTTGGTCCTTCGTCCCGGTCGGTTCGGTTTTCGGCAATCCTCCAGAGTTGCTGTCCGGGCGCGCGCTTTTGTGTGATAGTACGGAACAGGGGAGAGTGTGAGTCAGAGAGAGAGAGAGAGAGAGACGGAGGATGTCCTCCGCCGCCATGGTGGTGGTCCTCTGGTCGTCTACAGCATCCGACGTTATCAGCTGTGGGGTGGTGGTGATGGCGGCGACGTTGGGCGCCAACTTGCCCATGTGTTGTTGTGGGTTATCGTCAGTGGGTGGTGGTGATGCCCACTTTTAGGGGCGGGAGTGTTTGTGTGTGAGTGCGTACTGCGCCCATGTGCCGTTACATAGCGGATTGCGGCTGTATATAGGACGGCCAGGCCAGGCCAGAGTCCTGACAGGAAAAAAAAGGTCGAAGTGCTTTCGTGGGTTCTAAAAGTGCGGTGCGAACCCTGTTTTGGGCGATCAAAGGAAAGCTTTGTTATCAGTCTTATCGTGTCTGGATCGAGGAAGGAGTTCTAGCGGAAAAGCGGTTTTGAAATCGATCGGTTTTCGAAACTTTGATTGTAGGTATTTATTCAACGTGTGGGATTTCAAACCAATTCGCAAAAAAACAGCGATCTCCTTTTAGGTTACTTCTATGTGTGTGATAAAGTTGAGATCTTCAAAGTATATACTGCTCCTGTTCGCATAAATTTCTCATATGCATTTTTATCACTTTTTAATTAATGCAGTTTGTTTAAAAAAAACTAAAATTTTACAGAACTTAGTTCCAAAAAAAAACGAGGGAATCCAGTTTTTTCACAAAAATTGAGCACATAGCACATGTTCTTTGCTTGCTGTTTTTGCATATGAGACATTTATGCGAACATAGGAATTAAAGCAATTCTCAAATGTCTTTCGATATTCTTTTATAAAAATTTACAAGATTTTTTCAAAAGTAATATTTTTCACAATACTCCTAACTTTAGTCTAAATCAAGTGTCATTTTGTTTAGCTAAACATTCAATTTTCACAATTGACTTATGTGTTATATTGGGCCAAACATTAGAGTTTTTTTAACAGTCAAGACTCGAAGAAAAAAATTTCCCTGTACAACCCGAAGCCTGCAAAATGCGTTACAGTAAATTTTCGCAGGCTTGGGAAATATGCAAAATAGCACCAAACTTCAATGTTTTATAGTGTTTTGGAATCGTCAGAATGTCTACTTTAAGGAAAAAATATGCAAATTAGTGGATTTTTGGGCGGGGCTCGGGGGGCCCTCCCCCGAGTTAACGAAAAAATATCCGAGCAAAATGCGTTACAGTAAATTTGTAAAATTTATATCTTATGCAAAACATGACCAAAACTCAAAGTTTTATAGTGCTTTGGAAAGGTCTTCACATGAACTTTATGTTAAAAATATAAAAAGACTACGTTTTCCATAAAGTTTTACTAAAAAAGTTAAGTAAACATTTATTGTTCTATGTACTAATATCAGTAAGAGAATAAAAACATGACTTTTCATTAGAAACATAATCATGCGACATATCTAACTTCTCCAAATTTCATGAATAGTCATTCTGCAACAAAATTGAACCGATTCAGCTGAACCGGTTCACCCAACCGGTTCAATAGTTGTACCGGTTGAACATTTCTGGCACAAAATGTATCATGCGACATGTCTAACTCTTTCAAATTGCCTGAAAAGTCATTCTGTAGCAAAATTGAACCGATTCAGCTGAACCGGTTCATCCAACCGGTTCGATAGTTGTACCGGTTGAACATTTCTGGCACAAAATGTAGCATGCGACATATCTAACTCTTTCAAATTGCCTGAAAAGTCATTATGTAGCAAAATTGAACCGATTCAGCTGAACCGGTTCATCCAACCGGTTCGATAGTTGTACCGGTTGAACATTTCTGGCACAAAATGTAGCATGTGACATGTCTAACTCTTTCAAATTGCCTGAAAAGTCACTTTGTAACAAAATTGAACCGATTCAGCTGAACCGGTTCATCCAACCGGTTCAATAGTTGTACCGGTTGAACATTTCTGGCACAAAATGTAGAATGCGACATATCTAACTCTTTCAAATTGCCTGAAAAGTCATTCTGTAGCAAAATTGAACCGATTCAGCTGAACCGGTTCATCCAACCGGTTCGATAGTTGTACCGGTTGAACATTTCTGGCACAAAATGTAGCATGCGACATATCTAACTCTTTCAAATTGCCTGAAAAGTCATTCTGTAACATAATTGAACCGATTCAGCTGAACCGGTTCATCCAACCGGTTCAATAGTTGTACCGGTTGAACATTTCTGGCACAAAATGTAGCATGCGACATATCTAACTCTTTCAAATTGCCTGAAAAGTCATTCTGTAGCAAAATTGAACCGATTCAGCTGAACCGGTTCACCCATCCGGTTCGATAGTTGTACCGGTTGAACATTTCTGGCACAAAATGTAGAATGCGACATATCTAACCCTTTCAAATTGCCTGAAAAGTCATTTTGTAACATAATTGAACCGATTCAGCTGAACCGGTTCATCCAACCGGTTCAATAGTTGTACCGGTTGAACATTTCTGGCACAAAATGTAGAATGCGACATATCTAACCCTTTCAAATTGCCTGAAAAGTCATTTTGTAACATAATTGAACCGATTCAGCTGAACCGGTTCATCCAACCGGTTCAATAGTTGTACCGGTTGAACATTTCTGGCACAAAATGTAGCATGCGACATATCTAACTCTTTCAAATTGCCTGAAAAGTCATTCTGTAACATAATTGAACCGATTCAGCTGAACCGGTTCATCTTACCGGTTGAAAAGTCATGCTTCCTTAAATTCTTTAATTTTTTTAAATTCTTTATATTCTCTAAATTCTTAAAATTCTCAAAATTCTTAAAATTTTAAAAAAATTCTTAAAATTCTTAAAATTCTTAAACTTCTTAAAATTCTTAAAATTCTTAAAATTCTTAAAATTCTTTAAATTCTTAAAATTCTTAAAATTCTTAAAATTCTTAAAATTCTTAAAATTCTTAAAATTCTTAAAATTCTTAAAATTCTTAAAATTCTTAAAATTCTTAAAATTCTTAAAATTCTTAAAATTCTTAAAATTCTTAAAATTCTTAAAATTCTTAAAATTCTTAAAATTTTAAAATTCTTAAAATTCTTAAAATTCTTAAAATTCTTAAAATTCTTAAAATTCTTAAAATTCTTAAAATTCTTAAAATTCTTAAAATTCTTAAAATTCTTAAAATTCTTAAAATTCTTAAAATTCTTAAAATTCTTAAAATTCTTAAAATTCTTAAAATTCTTAAAATTCTTAAAATTCATAAAATTCATAAAATTCTTAAAATTCTTAAAATTCTTAAAATTCTTAAAATTCTTAAAATTCTTAAAATTCTTAAAATTCTTAAAATTCTTAAAATTCTTAAAATTCTTAAAATTCTTAAAATTCTTAAAATTCTTAAAATTCTTAAAATTCTTAAAATTCTTAAAATTCTTAAAATTCTTAAAATTCTCAAAATTCTTAAAATTTTAAAAAAAATCTTAAAATTCTTAAAATTCTTAAACTTCTTAAAATTCTTAAAATTCTTAAAATTCTTAAAATTCTTTAAATTCTTAAAATTCTTAAAATTCTTAAAATTCTTAAAATTCTTAAAATTCTTAAAATTCTTAAAATTCTTAAAATTCTTAAAATTCTTAAAATTCTTAAAATTCTTAAAATTCTTAAAATTCTTAAAATTCTTAAAATTCTTAAAATTCTTAAAATTCTTAAAATTCTTAAAATTCTTAAAATTCTTAAAATTCTTAAAATTCTTAAAATTCTTAAAATTCTTAAAATTCTTAAAATTCTTAAAATTCTTAAAATTCTTAAAATTCTTAAAATTCTTAAAATTCTTAAAATTCTTAAAATTCTTAAAATTCTTAAAATTCTTAAAATTCTTAAAATTCTTAAAATTCTTAAAATTCATAAAATTCATAAAATTCTTAAAATTCTTAAAATTCTTAAAATTCTTAAAATTCTTAAAATTCTTAAAATTCTTAAAATTCTTAAAATTCTTAAAATTCTTAAAATTCTTAAAATTCTTAAAATTCTTAAAATTCTTAAAATTCTTAAAATTCTTAAAATTCTTAAAATTCCTAAAATTCTTAAAATTCTCAAAATTCTTAAAATTCTTAAAATTCTTAATTTTTTTCAAATTCTTAAAATTCTTTAAATTCTTAAAATTCTTTAAATTCTTAAAATTCTTTAAATTCTTAAAATTCTTAAAATTCTTTAAATTCTTTAAATTCTTTAAATTCTTTAAATTCTTTAAATTCTTTAAATTCTTTAAATTCTTTAAATTCTTTAAATTCTTTAAATTCTTTAAATTCTTTAAATTCTTTAAATTCTTTAAATTCTTTAAATTCTTTAAATTCTTTAAATTCATTAAATTCTTTAAATTCTTTAAATTCTTTAAATTCTTTAAATTCTTTAAATTCTTTAAATTCTTTAAATTCTTTAAATTCTTTAAATTCTTTAAATTCTTTAAATTCTTTAAATTCTTTAAATTCTTTAAATTCTTTAAATTCTTTAAATTCTTTAAATTCTTTAAATTCTTTAAATTCTTTAAATTCTTTAAATTCTTTAAATTCTTTAAATTCTTTAAATTCTTTAAATTCTTTAAATTCTATAAATTCTATAAATTCTTTAAATTCTTTAAATTCTTTAAATTCTTTAAATTCTTTAAATTCTTTAAATTCTTTAAATTCTTTAAATTCTTTAAATTCTTTAAATTCTTTAAATTCTTTAAATTCTTTAAATTCTTTAAATTCTTTAAATTCTTTAAATTCTTTAAATTCTATAAATTTTTTAAATTCTTTAAATTCTTTAAATTCCTTAAATTCTTTAAATTCTTTAAATTCTTTAAATTCTTTAAATTCTTTAAATTCTTTAAATTCTTAAAATTCTTTAAATTCTTTAAATTCTTTAAATTCTTTAAATTCTTTAAATTCTTTAAATTCTTTGAATTCTTTAAATTCTTTAAATTCTTTAAATTCTTTAAATTCTTTAAATTCTTTAAATTCTTTAAATTCTTTAAATTCTTTAAATTCTTTAAATTCTTTAAATTCTTTAAATTCTTTAAATTCTTTAAATTCTTTAAATTCTTTAAATTCTTTAAGTTCTTTAAATTCTTTAAATTCTTTAAATTCTTTAAATTCTTTAAATTCTTTAAATTCTTTAAATTCTTTGAATTCTTTAAATTCTTTAAATTCTTTAAATTCTTTAAATTCTTTAAATTCTTTAAATTCTTAAAATTCTTTAAATTCTTTAAATTCTTTAAATTCTGTAAATTCTTTGAATTCTTTAAATTCTTGATTTTTTTTAAATTCTTTAAATTAGATTAGATGAACCGGTTCAGCTGAATCGGTTCAATTTTGTTACAGAATGACTTTTCAGTCAATTTGAAAGAGTTAGATATGTCGCATGCTACATTTTGTGCCAGAAATGTTCAACCTGTACAACTGCTGAATCGGTTCAATTTTGTTACAGAATGACTTTTCAGGCAATTTGAAAGAGTTAGACATGTCGCATGCTACATTTTGTGCCAGAAATGTTCAACCGGTACAACTATCGAACCGGTTGGATGAACCGGTTCAGCTGAATCGGTTCAATTTTGCTACATAATGACTTTTCAGGCAATTTGAAAGAGTTAGATATGTCGCATGCTACATTTTGTGCCAGAAATGTTCAACCGGTACAACTATTGAACCGGTTGGATGAACCGGTTCAGCTGAATCGGTTCAATTTTGTTACAAAATGACTTTTCAGGCAATTTGAAAGAGTTAGATATGTCGCATGCTACATTTTGTGCCAGAAATGTTTAACCGGTACAACTATCGAACCGGTTGGATGAACCGGTTCAGCTGAATCGGTTCAATTTTGCTACAGAATGACTTTTCAGGCAATTTGAAAGAGTTAGACATGTCGCATGATACATTTTGTGCCAGTAATGTTCAACCGGTACAACTATTGAACCGGTTGGGTGAACCGGTTCAGCTGAATCGGTTCAATTTTGTTGCAGAATGACTATTCATGAAATTTGGAGAAGTTGGATATGTCGCATGATTATGTTTCTAATGAAAAGTCATGTTTTTACTCTCTTACTGATATTAGTATATAGAACAATAAATGTTTACTTAACTTTTTTAGTAAAACTTTATGGAAAACGTAGTCTTTTTATATTTTTAACATAAAGTTCATGTGAAGACCTTTCCAAAGCACTATAAAACTTTGAGTTTTGGTCATGTTTTGCATAAGATATAAATTTTACAAATTTACTGTAACGCATTTTGCTCGGATATTTTTTCGTTAACCCTCCCCCCCGAGCCCCGCCCAAAAATCCACTAATTTGCATATTTTTTCCTTAAAGTAGACATTCTGACGATTCCAAAACACTATAAAACATTGAAGTTTGGTGCTATTTTGCATATTTCCCAAGCCTGCGAAAATTTACTGTAACGCATTTTGCAGGCTTCGGGTTTTGACTGTTAATATGTCCTATAAATGTATGAAACACAATAGCTTATAAGACCTTTAAAAAAAACTCTATTTTTTGCAAACTAGACCAAACGAGCTAAAAATTGCTCTGATAAAAAAAACTTGTCCAGTGTATCAATAAATACTATTCAGATCATTCACATGATAAACATTAATTTGTTTGCAAAGAGAACACGGTGTGATGATGAAAAACTAGGCAAGTATGATATTTGGCACCAAGAAAGAGGTGTTTCTTCGTTGACGGCATAGTACAACTTTTTTTTTTTGATTTTACAGGAATTTTTTTAAGAAGTACCTAAAATCTGTTGAAACTTGTATACAATCATCAAATTTCTTTTGATTATGCCTTGAGAAATTCTAAATAACAGATAAAACCCTTTCCCGCCCAGAGCAGAGTCGAGATTTTTACGGGTTTTCTTGCCAATTTTTACAGAATAGACCTAATTGGATGGAATTTTAATTGGAGGCAGTTAACATTCTAAGTAATACTGTCCAAGTAGAATTAGTTCAATTCATTCAATCGTTTTCTGCTGCTGACTGCTAAAGAATGGCACCATTATCATTTAAACAGTAAAAACAAATTATCAATTAATTCATAAAAATTAAATTCAAAAAATTCAAAAGAAAGAAATTCAAATTTAAAATTTTAGGCTTTATCAAAGCTGTTATAACCGCTATAAAATCTATCAGCCAAAACCAACATCAAAACCAGCTCTTCGTAACAGCATCCCCAGAACTCCGATAAAACTCTGTTAAAACCCAAAAGGACCTCCGCAATTGGTTGGCATGGCCTTTTTATAAAACCTACATAGGAGTTCAAGGCTTTAAAATTGAATCCTAACAACCTCCTCAAAGCCTTTTAAAACCTTTGTTAAAATCCAGTTAGGAGTTATGGAAAAATGACATTTCATACGTCTTCAAACGTCGTTCAAACGGCCAGACCGATTTTATTCTGGGTCTTTGACTTGCCAAATGATAAAATGCGGTTAAAAATTTATCAATAAATGTGGGGAAGATAATGCCAAACAAATAAAAACAAGAAAAAAATCAATAATAACCCTTTTGTAATAACAATTTTTAATTATTTTTTTTTGCAGATTTTTGAAAAAAAAAATTTAACACATTTTTGAACGTCGAACTAGGGGGAATTCTCGTATTTTTGGCAGGTTAAGCACTCGCTCCTAACTCCATCCAATTTGCTGATTTTCACTATTTAAACAACTAATTTTGCAAAACTTTTGATAGAAACTTGCTTGCTCCCTTCTTATGGTGTAATTTATCACTCGAGTTCAGTTGAAAAAGCTTTTGATAAGCTTTAATTGAATGTCAAAGTTCTGACCTGCCAACATTAGAGGCACGCTGGAATTAGATGCTGTTCCCCTTGTTATGTCAGAAATTCAGCATAAATGTGTGTTTCATCAAATGCTAATCAAATTTATTGCTTTTTCAATTTTTTCTACCAAGATCGTAGCAATCACAAACAATAAAACCACGCGTTTAGCGCAATATTTATGCATTGCTATATTTGACCGCGTTAAATGATTTTCAAGGAGCTTATGGTTTTAAGTAGGCTTTTTGCAAGCCTAAAGGCAATTGACAGCTACAATAACCATTATACTATCCATTAGCCATCGGGTTTTCAAGACTCTCTCAAAACTTTCATAAAACCTCATTGTAAGCCGTTTAGATTTTATTGCCATCAGGTTTTATCAGGGCTGCGGAGTCGGGTCATATTTCAAACGACTCCGACTCCGACTCCGACTCCGGCTTTCTCAGATTAGCTGACTCCGACTCCGACTCCGGCTCCGGCTTTGAACAAATGGTTGGCTCCGACTCCGACTCCGACTCCGGCCTACCAACTCTAGCCGACTCCGACTCCGACGCCGACTCCAGCTTTCAACAAATGGTTGGCTCCGACTCCGACTCCGACTCCACATATTTTTAAATGTTTCAAAAGTTAGTTAACTATTATTGGTTAATTATTTTTAAAACATTGATAAATATGATTATTTAAATACTCTCTAAGCGTCATGTTTTTCTCAAGAAAAATAAGTTAAGTAAAAGTAAAGTAAACTAAATAAACGGAAAAAAAGTTTCTAGGTTACAAGTTTTATACGTTACGGAAACAGAAATCAAAAAATATCTTTAGTTTTAGAGGCATTTTGAGAAGAACAGTTTTGTAACTAAATTTGGATATATTTGCTTAACCTCAAATTTGAAAATATTTTTTTCAAAGCTAATAAATTTAATTATTAATCTGTTATTTTTGAATGAATAACTAAAAGAAACCTGGCTTTAATGATCTATTGAACATTAAAATTCAATTTGCTCACTTTCAGGCTGACATTTATAAGAAGCACAGTGACAGGCACCTTGTTTTTTAAATGACAATTTTAAACGAAACATTTTTTTTTGTTTTTTTTTAAGACGTACATGGACATCACGCCATGGCTGAAGGAGATTATTATTGTAAATTAATGTATCTAAACAATTTTTTTGTGGAAAGGGCGCTAAAGATGTCCTTTTCAAATATCTGTGACATAGAAAATATTTTAACCTGGAAATTTATTAATTTAATTTTATTTTAATTTTAAAATTTTATATACTTTAAAAAGGAGGCGCACGATACTTCGTGAATCTTCACCTAAAACGAAGCTTTATGGATGATCTTGCGCCTCCATCAAAATATATGAAAAAACTTAAAATATATTAAAAAACAAATAATCACAAGTAAAATATTTTCTAGGTCACAAATATTTCATTTTTTTAAGGTACATTGATTTGCAATGATTATCACCTTCCGTCATATTGGCGTGGGACATACAGTATGAGAAAATTCGTATCAGTTCATAATATTTTGATTCTGTTTTTTTATCTATAATATTTGAAAAATAAATTAAAATCCTATATTTTGTTCTATATATTTTTTTATTATTTCATTTTTGTACTGAATTCTTGAGATTTGTTCAACGATAATTTGCAACGACATCAAAATAGTTTACCTAAAATCATCATCAACATCAACAATCAATGATTATTTCACATTTGTTGCAACTTCTTTTGACATTTTTTGTTAGTTTCAATTATTTTAAATGCAACACTTCGATTTACTTGTACCTACTCAGTTATAAACAAAATGCGCATGTTGAGTTTCAAGTAAGAGATTGTTATTATCGTTGATTATTTGTTACAAAAGTTAAACTGTTAGTGACTCTTTTTCGATCTGCAAAAACAGTAATTACTATTTATAATCTTTTTATGTACCTCGTAATTTTTTTCCTAAAAAATGATTTTACTGAAAACCTCTAAGACATTCGCTATCGGGGTAAAAGATGACTTTGTGTGTACTTTTTTCAAAAATAACTGGATGAAATTTGGTCAAATTTGAATTGAAAGGGCACATAAATATAGTCTGACTACATAACCAATATTTTTAATTTTTTTTTTTTTTAATTATGGTACTAC
Source organism: Culex quinquefasciatus (assembly GCF_015732765.1). Taxonomy (NCBI): domain Eukaryota; kingdom Metazoa; phylum Arthropoda; class Insecta; order Diptera; family Culicidae; genus Culex; species Culex quinquefasciatus. The sequence continues at coordinate 178,072,171 of NC_051863.1, forward strand.
ATTTAATTATGGAACCTTTAAATCTGCTCATGGTTATTGGTTGCTGTGAAAGCCAACATAAAACTTATAAACAATCAAGATGCTACCATAAAACCTCAATAAAACCAAGTGGTTGCTTGTTGGTTTAAAAATGTTACATGCTATACAATGTATTCTGAATACTTTAAAATCGATTGAACAAGATTTTATCATTAAAAAAAAGTTTACCATCATAATAATTTTTGTTTGTCCCCTGATTTTCAGAGGAAATCAAGAAGCATGAACAAAAATGAAAAATAAATTTGAAAAAATGGTTTTCTGAACTCAATTTAACTATAAATGCATTTGCACGACGATTTTATCTCGGACTTCACTTCGACCAACAATAACTTAAAGTATTTTTTTTAAGTAGAGACTTTACTTTAATGTTTGTGTGTGTGAATTGAAATAGATGTTTGTATATTTTTTTTCTATCTTTATTTCTCTCCCTCTCACACCTAGCCGTGGAACTTTCCTCGTCGGAGCGACGTCCGCAATTCCCTCCAAAAAACAAAAAACAACCAAAAGCATGAGTTGTCTCACAACGAAAAGCGCAACATAGGCCCCATTCTTCCAAAGCATAGTGGCAAACGACGCCCGAGTCTTGCAACAAGTACAAACTACACAACACTCTACACACTGGGAAGTAGCAACCAGGCAGCGAGCAGAAGCGGAAAATCGATTTCGATTAGAGATTTTCCCCCGGCCCAACCAACCAGCCCCAAACGCGCTTCTTGTGTGTGCAAGTGTGTGCGAATCTCGGCGAGTGGAAAAGCGCGGAAAAGTCATTCTTCCCTTTGGTGTTGTTGTGGAAAGTGAGTTGACGTCAGAAATTCCAAGGAAAATGACAGGAAAAAACTAACGCGGCAAGTCCCAAGGATGAAGATAATAATCGATATGATTATTCGTGGAAGCAAAACAAAACCGATGCTTTACAACAGCGTCGACTAGGTGGAGCGTACATACATCTAGTACATATACCAAGTTGTCGGTGGAAAAGCTCGCCGGGGGGAGGGAAAGTGGAAGCAGCAGAGTGCTGTGTTAGTGTGCACACCCGTACAATCCCATTAGCTGGTCCTTGTTGTCTGCGTCGGCGAAGTGTCACCGTATTAGTGAGCCAGTACCAGTACATAGTGGATGAAGGAGTAGGAGGAGGAGGAGGTCAGGCGGATAACTTCAAAGGTACCCCTAAGGTATGTACTTTTTGGGGGCTTTGTGTGTGTGTGTGTCTGTTCGTTGAGTAAACGAGTCAAGTGCAGCGAAACATAAATTCAACAAACCACCCAGCTGATGAGGGGGAGGGATTGGATAGGGGGCATCAATACTAAAAAAGGAGTGCAATTTTTGAGGTGATCATGTTTCGAAAATTAGCACTCGAATAATTTGGAACAAATCTTACTTTCATATTAAAAAAAAAAATTGTTGACTAATTTACTAGAATTTTGTATAATGTTTCGTGATTTGAACATTTGTATTTTTTTGTTGTTTTTTATTCAACGTTATATCTCTAGAAGTTAAATTCCCTAAAAATGTTTTTTTATTTTTTATTTTTTCATATCTTTTATGTATCGGAGTTATTTCATTATTTGAGCAAACTGAGAAAATTTTCTGCAATTACCGTTTTCGGACTTAGTTAATAGGATGACTGCTGGTTGCTGAAATATAGTCTTTTAAAGTTCGAAATTATAAAAAAAAAAAAATTTTTAGGTTCACCCAATTAGACCCTCTATACTGAAGATATCTTTGGAATTATTTTGATTAGATTTTCAATGTTAAAAATTATACTTCTGTGAAATTTTCTGCTCTATTCAAAAAACCAAATTAAAATTAATTTTAGATCAAGCTACAAAAAGTTTGGACATTTTCAAATTAAGCTTGAATTCAAATATTTAAAAAATATGTTTATTGAAAAGAACAGATAATTTCACAAGATTTTTTTTTCACATTGGAAATTGAACATATAGTTTCCAAGATATCGTTGGTTTAAAAATGAGACCTAATTAGGTTATAATGAAAAAACTACCGGATATAATTTTTGTGGGGTGCTTTTCCTTCATAAAATATTTTTAAATTGTTAAAAAAGAACTGAACAATTTTCGAAACTTTTAAACTTGCAACGTTGCAATAATAAGTATTTAGGAAATTTATTTGTTATTCCTTGTACAAAAGCAGTTCTTTGAAAAATAATTGAAATTTAATTTATTCATATCGGTGAGTTTTCAGTTTTCATGCTTTTAAATATATGCAGTTCTAAAATATATATTTCGAAGTCTTCGATTCAATCCAACAACTTGGTTTTGGTGATCTCTATTGCAACATTCCAATTCGGCTCAAGGCGTTTGAAGCTTCACATAAAAAAAGGGTAGAATGATGAGAATAATGTGTAATTTTACATCAGCTACTGGTAAAAATATCATCAATTTCTGTAGAATTCCACTTTTTTACACTTTATTTTAGGTAAAATTACTCAAAAAAGAAGTAATATTTAACCATCAAATTTTTCAACCTTCCAAAATTCATTTTTTACTGTGTTAATTGGTGCGGCAATCCAAACCTCTTTTACAACCTATTCCCCTTCCAGTCCGGGATTTGAACTGACGGCCTTTAGATTGCTAGCCCAACGTCAACCAACGAATCTATCCAAGTAGGCTTGGTCTGATACATTATTGGTCTGCACGAACTTTTTCTCAGGTTATAAGTTGTTTGAAAAAATCCCAAAAAAAATCGAAGGTGGTTAAAATTTTATTTTGATTCATTTTAGCAAGTTTTTGCATTCTGTACAACATGAAGAGAGCTTTAGATAATAATAGTTTTTTTATATGCAAATAAATTGATCAGTAAAAATGTCTTTTTTTATTTTTTTTTTGTTCATCTTTTGATCCGAAACTAATCTAACATAACTTTTAAAGTGTTATTGTAAGAAAACAGAGTTAAAAAGTTACAAAAGTATAAATTGATTAAACCTGACGATACAAAATTTTAAACTGTCAAAACTAATAAAAAAATTTAAAATACTTAAAACTTTTCTAATGTTTAACGATAAGAAAAAAAAAAAGAAATCAATGCTTATGGCTTTCGTAGATTTTTTTTTTGAACTTTTTCCTACTTGTGATTTGCCTCTAGAATAACCAATTATGTCGAAAGACAAATTTATCAACACATAGCTGAAAGGTCCTCCAAATCTCTATTAGGTTTAATTGCAAAACAAATTGTGAATTGATTATTTACCAAATACAAACTGAATTGAATTGAAAAAAACAATGCTTATTTTTATTACGTATTTAAAACCCATTTTTTTTACTGATTTTGTTTGATAAAATGCAAAACTTCACGTAATTAACTCGTAATAAACTTAAGCATTAATTTCTTTTTTGTTTCTTTTTTTTCTTATCGTTAAACATTAGACAAGTTTAAAGTTTATTCCTTTTTTTTTATTAGTTTTTGCAGTTTAAAATTTTGTATCGTCAGGTTTGACCAATTTATACTTTTGTAACTTTTTAACGCTGTTACACTTTAAAAATTATTTTAGATTAGTTTCAGATCAAAAGAAGAAATTTTTCAAGACAGATAAAAAAACACCATTTTTCAGACAATTTTCAAAACTAAAAATTTATATGTTATGTATGATTTTAATACTCATGTTATGAAAATAAGTATGTTGAGCAATTATCTGAGATTTCGGTCATTCATTTTTTGTATTTTTCAATCCGGCTGAAATTTTTTTGGTGCCTTTGGTATGCCCAAGCGAGCCATTTTGCATCATTAGTTTGTCCATATAATTTTCCATACAAATTTGGCAGCTGCCATACAAAAATGATATGTGAAAATTAAAAAAAAAGTATCTTTTGAATGAATTTTTTGATCGATTAGGTGTCTTTGGCAAAGTTGTAGGTATGGACAAGGTATGGATATGGACTAAACTGAAAAAAATGATGCACGGTAAAAAATTTGTTGGTGATTTTTTGTCACTAAAACTTGATTTGCAAAAAAACAATATTTTTATTTTGGCATTTTTACATCAAATGCCAACTTTTCAGAAATTTCCAGTATGGGCAAAAAATCTTTGACCGAGTTATGATTTTTTGAATCAATACATTTTTTTTTTCAAAAGATCGAAATATTGGTCGCAAAAATGTTTCAATTTTATTTTTTGATGTAAAATTGAATTAGCAATCAAAAAGTACTGTAGTGAAATTTTGATAAAGTACTCCGTTTTCAAGTTATAGCCATTTTTAGGTAACTTTTTTTTCAAAATAGTCGCAGTAATTCATTTTTTTAATTAGTGCCCATTTTTGCCAACCTTTGAAAAAAATATTTTTGAAAAGCTGAGAAAATTCTCTATTTTTGCTTTTTCGAACATTGTTGATACGACCCTTAGTTGTTGTAATATTGCCATGCAAAGGTTTAAAAAGCAGGAAAATTGATGTTTTCTAAGTCTCACCCAAACAACCCACCATTTTCTAACGTTGATATTTCAGCAACTAATTGTCCGATTTTCAATGTTAAAATATGAAACATTCGTGACATTTTCCGATCTTTCCGAAAACAGTATTTCAAATCAAGACTAACATTTTAAAGGACCAAAGATTCAATATAACGCCTCATTGAGCATAACAAAAGCACCAAAAACAGTTTCAGCCGAATTAAAAATACAAAAATTAAAATTAAAGAAAAATTAAATTTAAGAAATCGTAATAAAATAAACTAATAAATTGTATTAAATGCAAAATAATATTATTCTATTAAAGAAAAAACAAATATTCAAAATTCAGTAAACACCTCTCTACCACACAACGTCAATTCACCCAGAAAACGCGTTTGACTGTGTTGGTGTGCAGCAAAGTCCCACGATTCTCCTCCTCATCCTCGTTACCACCATTCTGGGCGAAAATGACTCTATTTGTGTTAATCAGAGTGTGGTGGTGGGTGGCGGCTCCAAAATGATGGAAAATTGCAAAGAAAAAGCTACGAGTGCCTGTGAGTCCCCCTTCACTCCTGGCGAGGGAAGAAAACAGGAGCAGTCAGCGCGTTTGGGGTCATGAATATGGATGAATGCGTTGGTTGTTTGTTTTCAACGGGAGCAGAAAAAGTCGGGAAAGCAAAGAAAAGTTCAACTGTGCGCCGATGTCGATAATGATGACGACGGTGGGTGGGCGTAAAATGAAGTGCAGTTGTGCACACAAAAAAAAGTGTCCTTTGCTGACTTCTCAAAAGAAATTCATGGGGTTGTAACGGTTTTGCTTTTCGGTTGTTAACTTCAGTAATGAGACTGTGCTTTTGGTGGTCTTGTAATGTGGCTGAAAATTTGGTCATCCTATGTTCTTTTTGGACACCCTCTATGTGCTTTTTCGCCACCGCACTTTCACGCAAGAGGTTGAAAAGTGGAAAAACGTCGATTTATGTATCCGGCCGTATCCTCCTTTCTGCATTGACCTGCTACCCAAAATCTCCTGGGAGATGTGCCAAGTCAACCAAGTCAGCAGCAGTGAATCCCACACCACCGAGGCCGAGATGGTAATTCTTTCAATCAAAAAAGCTTCAGGCTCAAACCGGCGGATTGCCTCCGGGGTCCAAAGTAGCGACCTATGTATACGAACACCCCCAAAACTCTGGTTGGCCCGCCAATCTGAAGTACATAAGCAGCTGCTTCGTTGTTTGCTGAAGCCACGGTGGACAGGGACTGAGTTACTGATGTTACTGATGGGCACGGTTAAATTTTAACAGCAACTTGGTACTGCCCAATTCGATTTTTCTCGATTTTTTAAAGTGAAAATTGTTTGTATTGTGTTGTGTCTCTAAAGATTAGTCAGATCGTTTTGTGTGTATAATATTTTACTAGGCACTTTTTGATTTTTGCTTGCAAAGGATATGTTATCCAGAAACGTGGCTAAGTTGGCAAAGTCAGTCTTAATATTAAAACCTTCTCTTTTTTGTCGTTTTCTATTATCATAAGTTTTAAACAACTACAGTCATGCCTCGGTTTAGCACCGCATATGGGGGATGCAAAACCGAGGCGTGCATAACCGAGGCACAGAGCTTATGGGATTTTGGTTATATGGGAGACATTGGCTTTAATCGTACGAAAAATCATGCAAACATCAGAAAATTATAGTGTTTTGGAATCGTGATGCTGTCAGCTATCCATTAAAATTATTATTTCATGAAAGTTTTCACAAAAATACGTAATTTTCCTGTATTTCGAAAATGCATATTTTTTCTCTAAAGAAACCAAACATTTATTGTTATTGCAATATGGGTATCAAATGATCAGGTTTTTTTCATACATTTTGGATGTAACAATAACATTTTTAGAAAATACTCAAATATTTCACAAAACTACGTATTTTCGAATAAAATACTCAAAATTAGAATTTTTACAATATGGGTATCAAACGATCGGGATTTTTTCATACATTTCGAATGTAATAACAACATTTTTCGAAAATACTCAAAATTTTCACAAAACTACGTATTTTCGAAAAAATACTCAAAATTTCAATTTTTACAATATGGGTATCAAACGATCGGGATTTTTTCATTCATTTCGAATGTAATAACAACAGTTTTAGAAAATACTCAAAATTTTCACAAAACTACGTATTTTCGAACAAAATACTCAAAATTTAATTTTTTACAATGTGGGTATCAAACGATCGGGATTTTTTCATACATTACGAATGTAATAACAACATTTTTAGAAAATACTCAAAATTTTCACAAAACTACCAATTTAAAAAATAGTACTCAAAATTTCCGTTTTTACAATGTGGGTATCAAACAATCGGGATTTTTCATACATTTCGAATGTAATAACAATATTTTTAGAAAATACTTAAAATTTTCACAAAACTACGTATTTTCGAAAAAAATACTCAAAATTTCAATGGGGGTTTTCAATATGGGTATCAAATGATCGGGTTTTTTTCATACATTTCGAATGTAATAACAACATTTTTAGAAAATACTCAAAATTTTCACAAAACTACGTATTTTTGAAAAAAATACTCAATATTTCCGTTTTCACAATGTGGGTATCAAACGATCGGGATTTTTTCATACATTCTGAATGTAATAACAACATTTTTAGAAAATACTCAAAATTTTCACAAAACTACGTATTTTTGAATAAAATACTCAAAATTAGAATTTTTACAATATGGGTATCAAACGATCGGGATTTTTTCATACATTTCGAATGTAATAACAACATTTTTCGAAAATACTCAAAATTTTCACAAAACTACGAATTTTTCTCAAAATTTCCGTTTTTACAATGTGCGTATCAAACGATCGGGGTTTTTTCATACATTTCGAAAGTTATTAAAAAAATGAAAATACTTTAAAGTTTTCACAAAACTACGTATTTTTGAAAAAAATACTCAAAATTTCTGTTTTTCACAAGAGGTATCAAATGTTCGGGATTTTTTTATACATTTCAAATGTTATAACACAAATTTGTGGAAATACCCAAATTTTCACAAAACTACGTTTTTTTTCGAAAAAATACCCCAAATTTCAGTTTTTTACAATATGAGTATCACATGGTTGAGATTTTTTCATTAATTGTTACTTTGTATCGTCATGTGTCCGATTTTTCTAAGGGACGACGGGACTTGGACCCGCAACCACCTCATTACCACTGAGGCCCTTAAGATTCTAGATATCTCAAACCACCGTAGTGCTACGTGTGACAGTTTGGTATCTATTCCAGTCTGAAAACAGTATATTTAGATCGCTTAGTGTTCATTTTGTATCGTGATCATCGTCTTCTCCTTCTGGCAAAATCCGCTGAGCAGGAAGATTGAGACTATGCTTCAATTTAATTTAAAAGGTCATATTGTAAAAACGAAAATTTTGAGTATTTTTTTTTCGAAAATACGTAGTTTTGTGAAAATTTTGAGTATTTTCTAAAAATGTTGTTATTACATTCGAAATGAATGAAAAAATCCCGATCGTTTGATACCAATATTTTAAAAATTGAAATTTTAAGTATTTTTTCAAAAATACATAGTTTTGTGAAAATTTGGATTATTTTCAAAAAATATTGTTATGACATTCAAAATGTATGAAAAAATCCCGATCGTTTGATACCCACATTGTAAAAACGGAAATTTTGAGTGTTTTTTTATTTTAAAATACGTAGTTTTGTGAAAATTATGAGTATTTTCAAAAAATGTTATTTTACACTCGAAATGTATGAAAAAATCCTGATCGTTTAACACCCACATTGTAAAAACGGAAATTTTGAGTACTTTTTTTCAAAAAATCGTAGTTTTGTGAAAATTTTTAGTATTTTCTAAAATTGTTGTTATTACATTCGAAATGTATGAAAAAATTCCGATCGTTTGATACCCATATTTTAAAAATTGAAATTTTGAGTATTTTTTCGAAAATACGTAGTTTTGTGAAAATTTTGAGTATTTTCGAAAAATGTTGTTATTACATTCGAAATGTATGAAAAAATCCCGATCGTTTGATACCCATATTGTAAAAAATGAAATTTTTAGTATTTTATTCGAAAATACGTAGTTTTGTGAAAATTTTGAGTATTTTCTAAAAATGTTATTGTTACATCCAAAATGTATGAAAAACACCTGATCATTTGGTACATATATTGCAATAACAATATATTTTTGGTTTCTTTAGTGAAAAAAACATACATTTTCAAAATACAGGAAAAATACGTATTTTTGTGAAAATTTTCATGAAATACAAATTTTAATGGATAGCTGACATCATCCCGATTCCAAAACACTATAATTTTTTGATGTTTGCATGATTATTCATAGAATTATAGCCAATGTCTCCCATATAGCCAAAATCCCATAAGCTCTGTGCTTCAGTTAAGCACTGAGCCGTGCTTAACCGAGGCAGCTGAACGGTGCAAAACCGGGGCAGTGCAAAACCGAGGCGTGCAAAACCGAGGCATTGCTGTAAATGAAACTTTATAATTTTGAATACCAAGCTGTGAGACCCAAAACTGGACCGAGTAGAACAAATCCGGACAAAATATGTTCAGCCAAAACCGAGAAAATGAAGTACATATTTTTGATCATCACCCCACGCACGCCCAGACATTTGTCCACAATTTTATTCTGATTCGATAAGTATAAGTAAAGGTGTTTCCAAGAAGTCAATTAAAAAAGTTCAAATTTCAAGCAACTTTATAGCCTTTCCTCAGTGAGAAAGTAAAAAATCAGACACCAGCGATTTCACCGGAGCAGGCTTGTTTTGGTGTCCTAACAACAACAAAGGCCGAGCCGACGATTTACTCCCCATCCGCTCGATGGTTGGAGCAGATGGGATTCGGACCCATGATCATCCGCTTAAAAAGCGGATAGCGTAACCATTTTTCGAAAATTAGGATTTTTATAAACTTGAAATCTGGTCATTTTTATATAAATTCATTTTGAGATGAAAAATCTAATTTGCAATCGAAAATGATTCGATGATTTTTAGCACCGTTTTCAAGGTATAAATATTTCTTGGTTAAAATGTTCAAAAAATGTTATTTTCAATAGAGTACCCGATGTGATTGGTAGTGAACAAACAACTATTCCAACCGAGTACTCAATTACAAATTATTTGATGAAGGGAAAGGTCCCGGAAAAGCTGAGACAATATGTGTTTTTCTCAATATGTACACAGTAACTGCAGGGTGGCCACTCAAGTCGGGAAATCGGGAAAGTCGGGAAAAAGTCGGGAATTCGTCAAAATCCGCCAAAAATCGGGAAAAAGTCGGGAATTTATGATTTTATGTCAAAAGTCGGGAAAAGTCGGGAATTCTGAGCTTTTTTAATTCTTGAATAAATTTTGTAATATTTTGTACAATTTTCAAATTGAATTCACTCATTTCTGCTTTAGTAACTTACTTTAAATTTAAGGTTATTTTCACTATTTCAATATATTTGAGTATGGAAAAGCTGTTTAAGACCTTTAAAATCTTTATGAATATTTATGAATCAAATGATCGCTTTTAATTTTTGTTCACAAAACAAGAGGTAAAGTTAAACTAATATAAAAATAGGGCGTAATGACCAGCTTAGAATTATGATTCTATTCCATTTTGTCACATAATTGAATATTTGAAACAGGATTCAAACTTGAGTTTAGCAATAGTTTTTTTTTGGGTAAATATTTCATTAAGTAATTTAAAATGTGTGTTTTTCCAAATCTCGTGGCGCAGGGGTAGCGGCTTCGGCTGCCGATCCCGATGATGCTATGAGACGCGGGTTCGATTCCCGCCTTATCCACTGAGCTTCTATCGGATGGTGAAGTAAAACGTCGGTCCCGGTTTCTCCTGTCTCGTCAGAGGCGCTGGAGCAGAAATCCCACGTTAGAGGAAGGCCATGCCCCGGGGGGCGTAGTGCCAATAGTTTCGTTTCGTTTTCGTTTTTTCCAAATGTTGCCTTTGAACTTTTTTTTGTGAGTATGGGATTGATTTTCAGTTTGCGAGAAACTTAAATTTCGAATAAAATCCAAAATTGAAAAGATTTGTACGTTTTGAAAACATAAAGAAAATAATGAAATTGCAAAAAAAATTATTCAAGAAATTTTGAGTTCTTGCATAATTATTTAAAAAAAAAAATGTCTCTTCAAACAGTCGCTTAAAATAAGTGGGAAAACATAAAATCATATCAAACTGAATGTTCATTGAAAAATAAACAGTTTAATACTGATCACTAGAAAAATTAACATTAATTTAAAAAAATCAATATCAAAAATTACATAATTAAAAAGGGAACTTGGCAAAAACATTTTCTTTTATGAATTCCTTGACATTTTTTTAAATCCTTTGAATGAATAATAACAGCAATTACGTTTTAATCATTCTTTGATTTAAAATGATGATGAAGTTAAAAAAATATCAAAAACTATACGTTTGCAAATTAAAAAAATACCATGGAAGTTATAAGTATTGTTGAACTTTCGATTATATTTTCAAAGACTAATTGTTTATGTTTCTACTCTGAATCATAATAATGAAATTACAATTTTGAAGTTTTCTTTTTTTTGGATTATTTTCCAAAAATCCGTAAGAGCCATTGGTAAACAAAGTATTTTTTGCATCGTTATTCGACCTACTTACAAAAAACCAATATCAGAAATGCTCGAGATTGTTCATCTACACGTCCTTCAAGTGCCCCAAACTTAAAAAAAAAATGAAATGTTGTCTCATTTTCGACAAAAACTTAAATTAGTGTCAGAGGTCAAGGTGGCTCTTACGGCTTTTTGAAAACTTACCCGAGATTTGTTGTTCAGTTTCTGTATTTTCAAAAATGCCTATATTTGGATTTTTAAATTCATATGGGAAAACTGTGATTTCTCAACCATTACAGCATTATTGTGAAGGTTTTTGTTCGATGTTCATTTCAAACAACCATGCGGGGCAATATGCACCACAACAATGGGGCAAAATGCACCGAGTTAAAGCAGTTTTAACTAGTCACCACTAGATGGCACCGCCGTTTTTACAAAGGAGCTTCATAGCGGTGCATTTTGCCCCGACCACGCTTTTTGCAGAAAATTTAGTTAAGAATGCATTTGTTTGTTTTTCTTACTCATCTATTTATAGAATAACGAAGATTAAGGCAAAACTATATACTTCTACACTTTTAATATCAATAAAAGATGAAAAGCATTTATTGATTGTCCGAAAATCATAATGAAAGTTCAATGAAAATTAGATTAAAACACAACATTTTAAAGTTTTGCATATAATGTAAGATGTTTTTATACTACGAGGTTCAAATTTTTCCAGCATGGTTTTGCAATGTTAAGCTTCAAATTCCTATGATTTTTCCCCGGATTTTTTTTTTCAATACCGAGAAAAAGGAGGGGTGCATTTTGCCCGGGGTGCAAAAAATCATAAAAATATTAAAATACCAAGCCAAGGCTTCAACATTTACAACATTTTTATTTTGCAATCATTAATTTTCAAGAAACTTAAAATTGAATTTGTACCCAAGCAACACACTTTGTCAGATAAACGTATTTCCTAACTGGTTGTATAACCAATCCGCCTCGTTACCACAAATTGTTCTACAACTCCTGTGAAGTGGGAAAAGCGCATTTTTTTTGGGTTGTATAAGGCTGGTACAAATATTTTTAAAAGTTTTTGTCACCCCCCCCCCCTTCAAAATTGGCCCGAAAAATCAGGGGGCAAAAAAAATATTTTTACAATAAACTTCAAAATTTCAATGAAAATTCAAGTGCAACCAGCTGAAATCAAATTAAAATACATTCTTCTGCGTTTAAAATCATTTTTAGCATGTTTGGGTTTATTAAAAAATCTTAAGATTTTTTGAAAATTTTCGATGCAAAATCTTTTTTTTCGATACAATGTTTGTTTTTGTCAGATCTTAGATTTTTTAATGGATAGCTGACATCATCCCGATTCCAAAACACTATAATTTTTTGATGTTTGCATGATTATTCATAGAATTATAGCCAATGTCTCCCATATAGCCAAAATCCCATAAGCTCTGTGCTTCAGTTAAGCACTGAGCCGTGCTTAACCGAGGCAGCTGAACGGTGCAAAACCGGGGCAGTGCAAAACCGAGGCGTGCAAAACCGAGGCATTGCTGTAAATGAAACTTTATAATTTTGAATACCAAGCTGTGAGACCCAAAACTGGACCGAGTAGAACAAATCCGGACAAAATATGTTCAGCCAAAACCGAGAAAATGAAGTACATATTTTTGATCATCACCCCACGCACGCCCAGACATTTGTCCACAATTTTATTCTGATTCGATAAGTATAAGTAAAGGTGTTTCCAAGAAGTCAATTAAAAAAGTTCAAATTTCAAGCAACTTTATAGCCTTTCCTCAGTGAGAAAGTAAAAAAAATCAGACACCAGCGATTTCACCGGAGCAGGCTTGTTTTGGTGTCCTAACAACAACAAAGGCCGAGCCGACGATTTACTCCCCATCCGCTCGATGGTTGGAGCAGATGGGATTCGGACCCATGATCATCCGCTTAAAAAGCGGATAGCGTAACCATTTTTCGAAAATTAGGATTTTTTTATAAACTTGAAATCTGGTCATTTTTATATAAATTCATTTTGAGATGAAAAATCTAATTTGCAATCGAAAATGATTCGATGATTTTTAGCACCGTTTTCAAGGTATAAATATTTCTTGGTTAAAATGTTCAAAAAATGTTATTTTCAATAGAGTACCCGATGTGATTGGTAGTGAACAAACAACTATTCCAACCGAGTACTCAATTACAAATTATTTGATGAAGGGAAAGGTCCCGGAAAAGCTGAGACAATATGTGTTTTTCTCAATATGTACACAGTAACTGCAGGGTGGCCACTCAAGTCGGGAAATCGGGAAAGTCGGGAAAAAGTCGGGAATTCGTCAAAATCCGCCAAAAATCGGGAAAAAGTCGGGAATTTATGATTTTATGTCAAAAAGTCGGGAAAAGTCGGGAATTCTGAGCTTTTTTAATTCTTGAATAAATTTTGTAATATTTTGTACAATTTTCAAATTGAATTCACTCATTTCTGCTTTAGTAACTTACTTTAAATTTAAGGTTATTTTCACTATTTCAATATATTTGAGTATGGAAAAGCTGTTTAAGACCTTTAAAATCTTTATGAATATTTATGAATCAAATGATCGCTTTTAATTTTTGTTCACAAAACAAGAGGTAAAGTTAAACTAATATAAAAATAGGGCGTAATGACCAGCTTAGAATTATGATTCTATTCCATTTTGTCACATAATTGAATATTTGAAACAGGATTCAAACTTGAGTTTAGCAATAGTTTTTTTTTGGGTAAATATTTCATTAAGTAATTTAAAATGTGTGTTTTTCCAAATCTCGTGGCGCAGGGGTAGCGGCTTCGGCTGCCGATCCCGATGATGCTATGAGACGCGGGTTCGATTCCCGCCTTATCCACTGAGCTTCTATCGGATGGTGAAGTAAAACGTCGGTCCCGGTTTCTCCTGTCTCGTCAGAGGCGCTGGAGCAGAAATCCCACGTTAGAGGAAGGCCATGCCCCGGGGGGCGTAGTGCCAATAGTTTCGTTTCGTTTTCGTTTTTTCCAAATGTTGCCTTTGAACTTTTTTTTGTGAGTATGGGATTGATTTTCAGTTTGCGAGAAACTTAAATTTCGAATAAAATCCAAAATTGAAAAAGATTTGTACGTTTTGAAAACATAAAGAAAATAATGAAATTGCAAAAAAAATTATTCAAGAAATTTTGAGTTCTTGCATAATTATTTAAAAAAAAAAATGTCTCTTCAAACAGTCGCTTAAAATAAGTGGGAAAACATAAAATCATATCAAACTGAATGTTCATTGAAAAATAAACAGTTTAATACTGATCACTAGAAAAATTAACATTAATTTAAAAAAATCAATATCAAAAATTACATAATTAAAAAGGGAACTTGGCAAAAACATTTTCTTTTATGAATTCCTTGACATTTTTTTAAATCCTTTGAATGAATAATAACAGCAATTACGTTTTAATCATTCTTTGATTTAAAATGATGATGAAGTTAAAAAAATATCAAAAACTATACGTTTGCAAATTAAAAAAATACCATGGAAGTTATAAGTATTGTTGAACTTTCGATTATATTTTCAAAGACTAATTGTTTATGTTTCTACTCTGAATCATAATAATGAAATTACAATTTTGAAGTTTTCTTTTTTTTTTTTGGATTATTTTCCAAAAATCCGTAAGAGCCATTGGTAAACAAAGTATTTTTTGCATCGTTATTCGACCTACTTACAAAAAACCAATATCAGAAATGCTCGAGATTGTTCATCTACACGTCCTTCAAGTGCCCCAAACTTAAAAAAAAAATGAAATGTTGTCTCATTTTCGACAAAAACTTAAATTAGTGTCAGAGGTCAAGGTGGCTCTTACGGCTTTTTGAAAACTTACCCGAGATTTGTTGTTCAGTTTCTGTATTTTCAAAAAATGCCTATATTTGGATTTTTTTAAATTCATATGGGAAAACTGTGATTTCTCAACCATTACAGCATTATTGTGAAGGTTTTTGTTCGATGTTCATTTCAAACAACCATGCGGGGCAATATGCACCACAACAATGGGGCAAAATGCACCGAGTTAAAGCAGTTTTAACTAGTCACCACTAGATGGCACCGCCGTTTTTACAAAGGAGCTTCATAGCGGTGCATTTTGCCCCGACCACGCTTTTTGCAGAAAATTTAGTTAAGAATGCATTTGTTTGTTTTTCTTACTCATCTATTTATAGAATAACGAAGATTAAGGCAAAAACTATATACTTCTACACTTTTAATATCAATAAAAGATGAAAAGCATTTATTGATTGTCCGAAAATCATAATGAAAGTTCAATGAAAATTAGATTAAAACACAACATTTTAAAGTTTTGCATATAATGTAAGATGTTTTTATACTACGAGGTTCAAATTTTTCCAGCATGGTTTTGCAATGTTAAGCTTCAAATTCCTATGATTTTTCCCCGGATTTTTTTTTTCAATACCGAGAAAAAGGAGGGGGTGCATTTTGCCCCGGGGGTGCAAAAAAATCATAAAAATATTAAAATACCAAGCCAAGGCTTCAACATTTACAACATTTTTATTTTGCAATCATTAATTTTCAAGAAACTTAAAATTGAATTTGTACCCAAGCAACACACTTTGTCAGATAAACGTATTTCCTAACTGGTTGTATAACCAATCCGCCTCGTTACCACAAATTGTTCTACAACTCCTGTGAAGTGGGAAAAGCGCATTTTTTTTGGGTTGTATAAGGCTGGTACAAATATTTTTAAAAGTTTTGTCACCCCCTTCAAAATTGGCCCGAAAAATCAGGGGCAAAAAAATATTTTACAATAAACTTCAAAATTTCAATGAAAATTCAAGTGCAACCAGCTGAAATCAAATTAAAATACATTCTTCTGCGTTTAAAATCATTTTTAGCATGTTTGGGTTTATTAAAAAATCTTAAGATTTTTTGAAAATTTTCGATGCAAAATCTTTTTTTTCGATACAATGTTTGTTTTTGTCAGATCTTAGATTTTTTGAAAACTAATGATTGCAAAACAACTGAACTAGTGTAAAATGCCTTTTAAAACACTTTTTTCATTTAAATGTGAAGACTATGGCTTGTTATTTAAATTTTTATATTTTTTTATTTTTTTGCCCCCCCGCCTTGACCTCGGCCAGGGCCGAGGGACAAAAACTTTTTTAAATATTTGCATCGGCCTTATAGAATAACGAAGATTAAGGCAAAAACTATATACTTCTACACTTTTAATATCAATAAATGATGAAAAGCATTTATTGATAGTCCGAAAATCATAATGAAAGTTCAATGAAAATTAGATTAAAACACAACATTTTAAAGTTTTGCATATAATGTAAGCTGTTTTTATACTACGATGCTCAAATTTTTCCAGCATGGTTTTGCAATGTTAAGCTTCAAATTCCTATGATTTTTCCCCGGATTTTTTTTCCAATACCGAGAAAAGGAGGGGGTGCATTTTGCCCCGGGCGTGCAAAAAAAAAAATCATAAAAATATTAAAATAACAAGCCAAGGCTTCAACATTTACAACATTTTTATTTTGCAATCATTAGTTTTCAAGAAACTTTAAATTGAATTTGTACTAGCTAAGTTTGAATATTAAGTGGTCAGCTGTTTGCATTTCTTCTTTTATTTCATTCATGTTTCACTTATGCTAAACTAAAACTAACTTAAATCTACATTTAGTTTAATCAAGGTGTACGGAAGGAAAATTAACCAAAATTGTTGTCAAAATTATTTGGTAATTCAATTTATTTAGCTTTTGAGGTTATCATATTTCCACGTGTCCATCCCGCAATCCTAGTAGCTACCCGTCTACGCTTTTTGTCCAGCCACGTGAAATGATGCTGGTGTTCTTCTCGGGGCGCGCTCCGAGGGAATTGTACGCATTTCGCTCGCTGATGCTGCCAGGGCTGGTGAAACCGAACAGTCGAGTGCTGTGTGGGTGGTCGACTGTCTGCTGACTGACTCGCCTGTCCATGTGTTACATAGACAACCAACTCCCCAGAGGGGGGAGCGGGGACGAAGAGATGCAGATATGCCAACCTCCTGTCCCCCTTCGCGTCGGGGTCCTGTTATGTAGTACATGAAAGGAAAGATTCATCTGCCGAGGGCGGCACACGAGAGAATTGATTTTTATGGATCCACAGTTCGTCAAAGTGGAAATTCGAGCTGTGCTGCGCCTTGTTGAAAAGCTCCCCAAATCTCGGAATTGCAAAAGGAATATCTTGTAGCAGAAATATTGAATTTATCCAAAAATATAAATTTTTATTGGAAATACTCGAGGCCGAGGATAATTTGTAATTTGTAGGCATATAAGTAAAAAAAAATTAAAATTCTTAAAATGCCAATTTCTAGACAAATTCATTTTCATTTTGTCTCAAGTCCCATTACGTTCAATGAAACGATAAATTAATTCTACTGGCATACATTCCATTTGCCACCCCCAACCCAATAATAGTTAGGTCCCAAAATAAACCTAATCACGTCCAAAATTGTCGGTCTTCGTCGAGCTATTTCCGCCCACATACACATTACTCAGAAAGCTTCGCTTCCTCCTTCTCCGTCTGCTCTTCATCGCCACCCACAAGGGGCTAAACTTTCATTCACAGTTTTTTTTCTCTTTATTTTTTCCCCCCATTAAAAGTACCACCTCCGCTCCGAAATCAATGGAATCCATTCGGAGCGATAAAGCAAGTGCCATGAAAATAGTTTTATGAGTAGATTGAGGAAAATTTCCGGAAAAATTTAAACACACGCACACACACTTACTCACTCAGTTTGACGAAGAATAAAGCCCCAAGTATTTCAGCGAAACCTGCAACAGTAGCGGCAGGTGCCACCTTTTAGTAGGTGCAACCGTCGACACAAAGGAAGGAAAAGGAAACCCCCAAAATCGATAAAGGATATATAAATAGTTGTGGTTGTGGGGTTCAGCGCGCGTGCTTCCGGAAAGGGGGAGGGGGAGCGGAAATGAAGCCAGCGTTCAAGTGTAAAGTTGATAAGTGAAAAATCGGAAAAGTCAACGAATTTTCCATACGCTTTGGCTGTGAATGCTGCGTGCTCGCGTTCGTGAGTGTCGTGATTGCTTTAAAAATAGCAAATTAATGTTATGCCTGTGCGTCCGGTGAAGTGTGCGACGGGGAGGAGTTTAAAAATAGCACAATGAACAGTGTGCGAAGAATTAGAAAAAAATGGGAAAACTTGGCCTCTCAGGTCATTTTCTGCGAGAGGTAAACTCAACGACAGACTGCGTCCAGATTGACTCAAAAATAAAGGGGTTTTTTTTAGATAAATTGAAATTAACATAAAAATTTAAAAAATATAAATATAATATAAAAAAATTAAACCAGAAATAAATAAAAGTCATGTGAAGTCATTTTTTTCTCATCTCCGGTTAGAGATTTTGCAACATCCATATCTCACGCGCATGTATTGCTCTTTTAATCCTCTGAAACATTTAGGAAACTTTAAAAAATCGTATTTTGTAAATTTATTTTTTTTTTACTTTTTTTAATTAAAAATATTACAAAAATTGTGTAACCCTTTCAGGCCTGATGGGTCATATATGACCCAAATATGTAAATTTCCAAAACTAGCCTACAATTTTCGTATGGTCAAAAGAATCATTTTCCCATGATTGAATAAAAAAAAAAATTTTTTTTTGAAAATTCAGGCCTGAAAGGGATAAATAGGTTTGAACTTTGAAATTCAGAAAATTATCTTTTTGTAAACCTTTTTGAATCATTTTTTTTAGAAATCAGAGAATATCACAAAAAGTTTGAATTTTCAACATTGAAAATCATGCAGTAATTTTTGTAATGTTTATGCCTTTACGCATTTTTCTAGCATTTAAGTGACAAATTTATCGTTCTATAGCAGAAACTGTGAAAAACAAGCCAAATTTGTTTTAACTGAAAAGGCAGTGTTTAAAAATATGATAAACGTGAAAAATAAAAAAGCAAACATAAAATAACGATAGGAGGTGGTAGAATAAGCCAAATACTATCAAAAGCAAACATAAACTAAACATGATAAAAGCAAATAAAAATACTTAAAATTAAACAAGAAAACCCTAAAAATAAGAGAAGTAATATTTTTCTTGGAACAAAAGATGATCAAAAAGATCTCCTTATCATGGGAAAAATAAAAATTTTCGAAAAAATTGAACAGTAGAGAGTTAAAATGCAAAAAAAACGAAAAGAAATCAAAAATATATACATAATATCTATATCTTGAAAACGGAAAACTTCACACAAAAATATTTTGTTGAGTACTTTTCGATTGCAAATTTTATTTTGCCTTCACAAATTATTATCAATATTTTTTTTGCCCAAGTTTTCGATATGTTCCTAAAAACGCGATTTTTTTTCTTCAAAATTTCATATCTCTTAAACTAGATCATGCACCATCACGCGCTGTAGTAGCTCAGAAGATGTATTTTTTATCAAAAAAATAAATCAAAAATTAGAAATTATCTATTTAGGGAATTAAAGTTTTAGCGATAAAAAGTTAAATAACAAAATAGGATTTTTGTCCCAGTATCTATTTTTCTGAAAATCTTCATAGTAACTCACAACTTTGTCGATGACACCAAATCGATCAGAAATCCCTTCTCAAGATACAGAATTTCATACATTTAAATACCTATTTTGTATGACCAGCCCTCAAAATTGTATAAAGACTTGTATGGAAAAACGAATGATGCAAAATTGATTCTTTAGACATACACGGAGAAACTAGAGTTCTCAAAATCATGTTAATGAACCACAAACAAAGTGTTCAAACCTAATGGTACGTTTTTGAAAAACGTACCATGCAATTTGAACACTTTGCTTGTCGGTCCCATTTTCATGAACGCATGTTCACGATTTTGGGAACTCTTTTTACTCCGTGTACTGCCGTTCTACGCATAATTGTCCCATGTCATTTTTAGGCGATTTTGACTTTTTGACATTTTTTAGTTTTTTGTTTGTCGTATACTTTTAGGAAAACACATAAAATCTATTACTTTGTTCGGAAACTTATCAAAAACAACACCAAGTCTGTTTGTCCCATCGTTACACTTCTACGCATAATTGTCCCACGAAGTATTTTCTCTCATAGAATCATTAGTTTAACGAAGCATTATGCATTGTTTACCTATTGTATAGCAAGAGAATCATAAATAGGTGTGATAAACTACTAACTGGGGCGATTAGGGACACATTGGATGGATAGGAACCCACGGGACAATTATGCGTAGAACGGCAGTGTAGGGAATGCAAAAATGAAAATTAAAAAGTCGTAAAAGAATGCAAAATCGTTGAAAACTACTCAAAGGTTTAAATTTGTTTCTATTGTTCAAAAAATAAAAAAAAAATCAGGTGAAATCTGGTGCAAATAATGAATTTTTAAACTGTTTACAAATTTTGATTTTGTTTGCCCAAAGTTTAGAAAAGACTTAAAACATCAAGATTCTTTTTTCAATAAATTCATCAATTTATTGAAATTTTTTATCAGGAGCACAAGTGCATTTTTAATCCTTTTTGTTAAGTTTGTTGTAATTAGGCTGAAAAATGAGAAATTGTGTTTTTTTTATTTAGCCCCTCCCCTTCCAGCAAAATCGATCAGAGTCATGCGACAAAAACTTTGAATAAATTTGTAATAGTCCAAATCATAATCTATGACTTCCTGAAGACTACATCGAATGATCGATCAGAAAATCCTCTTCAATGACAAAGTTTTTCGAATAATCCCATTCATTTTGTATGACCATGCATTCTAAATTCAACAACGAAGTTGAACATGTTCGGATACAAGTAGGGGAAATTCTCGTATGTTTGGCAGGTTAAGCACTCGCTCCTAACTCCATCCAATTTGCTGATTTTCGCTATCTAAACAACTAATTTTGCAAAACTTTTGATAGAAACTTGCTTGCTCACTTCTTATTGAGCTATTTATCACTCGATTTCAGTTGAAAACGCATTTAATTAGCTTTAATTGAATGTCAAAGTTCTGACCTGCCAACATTAGAGGCACGCTGGAATTAGATGCTGTTCCCCTAGTTCAAAATAAACTTAAAAAATTTTTCATTTGAAAATAACAAAAACAAACATACACAGTAAAAAAATGTTTTAATTTTAAAGCTGTAATTTGGGCAGATTGAATATTACCTATTTTAAGATTTAATTTTACCCTAATTTAGACTAAAAAAATGACATTACAATTACACATTTTCAGAGGTAAAATCACACATTTTTTATGACATAAAGATGTAAAATTACCATGATTTTGTTTACTGTGAATATTCAAATGTAATCGTAATAAAATCTTTCATTAGGTTTACGTTACTTAGATATGCACAACAAACACTTGCTTCTCAGTAGGAGAGAAATCACAAAAAAAAAATCATTAGTATTCACACTCCCAGAACGACATGTTCCAACATGATTCTGCGTACAGCACGTTTTGGGAGTATTTTCATTGGTTTACAATTTCAAAATCACAAGCGGAAAATAAGAGAGAGCAGTCGTTCAGGTCAGCCTTTTGAAAAAAGACGTGTTTTACGGACGGATCACATTTTTTTTTTCTTGAATCTCTCTTGTCTCGCTATAATGAGTATCGCGCGTAAAAATACAGTGGTGCTTGATTTTACTGTCCTACCCAGCCGGCCCAAATCTCTCGTGGTCGAGAGGTTCATCACACGCGATTTGAGAGTGAAATTGGACACGCTTCGAAGTGTTCAACTAGCTTACTCCGCGGACGCCGCATATCTCGAGTTTGGCGATCCTGCCGAGGCGTCCAAGCTGGTGGAACAAATATGCGGCGCACAATCAGGGTCGGCAATAAATCCTTTCCTATCCCGGTGTATCTGAACGATGAAGCGGTCGAGGTTCGAGTTCACGACTTGCCACCAAGCACGGCCGAGGACAAGATCACCAGCGCTATGAGTCAGTACGGGGAGGTGTTGACCATCGCGAGTGAAAGATGGAAGAACTTGTTCCCGGGAATTCCAAACGGTGTACGAGTTTTGAGGATGAGATTGACCGATTCGATTCCCAGGCGTCTGCGGATAGACGGTTGCCTTGGCACGATCACCTACAGAGGGCAGAAAAGCAGCAGCCGGTCGAAACAACCGACGAGGCATCGTTCGGGTGCATGCAGTAAAAAAATGAACGATTCCAACAACATTGAAGAGGATAAAGGAACTAAGACCAAAAGCAGCCAACCCGTTACAGACCTAGATCGAAAATTTGAACAAAGTGATATAGAGTATGATCTCACGCAAAAAAGCTAACTGTGAAAAGTATTTTTGGATTGAAAAATTTCAGAAAAATTCAATAAATCTACCAAAAAGAAACTGTTCACTAACGTTATCTAATATATAGTAACTGAAAAAGACTGTACTCTCAAAATAAAGTCAACCCAACCTTACAAAAGTGACAGTTATCAAGTCAAACAAAGAACTTCTATAAAAATCAAATTATGCGTGCATGAAAGGACAAAACAACAAATTATTAAAAGAAAAAAAGTTACTGAATATTTAGGCCGATGCAAATATTTAAAAAAGTTTTTGTCCCTCGGCCCTGGCCGAGGTCAAGGGGGGGGGGGGGGCAAAAAATAAAAAATATAAAAATTTTAATAACAAGCCATAGTCTTCACATTTAAATGAAAAAAGTGTTTTAAAATGCATTTTACACTAGTTCAGTTGTTTTGCAATCATTAGTTTTCAAAAAATCTAAGATCTGACAAAAACAAAAATTGTATCGAAAAAAAGATTTTGCATCGAAAATTTTCAAAATTTTTTAAGATTTTTTAATAAACCCAAACATGCTAAAAATGATTTTGAACGCAGAAGAATGTATTTTAATTTGATTTCAGCTGGTTGCACTTGAATTTTCATTGAAATTTTGAAGTTTATTGTAAAAATATTTTTTTTGCCCCCTGATGTTTCAGGCCAATTTTGAAGGGGGGTGACAAAAACTTTTAAAAATATTTGTACCAGCCTTAAGACGCTCAGGTAAAAGCACATAAAAATCAGAGGTGGAATCATAAAGTGGATGGCTTCCTAATAAAAATATGAACTAATGAAATATTCAAAAGACTTTTATTAGAAAGAAAACACCCTGAATGGCTTTTTTAAATCCTCGACAAAAAATATATATATTTTTTTATTTCTATTCTGAATAAATAACTTGTGACTTAATAAAAAAAACTCCTTGTAAGGGGGGCTGGGGGTAAGACGGCCACTCCACTGTTTTACTCAGTATACTCATGAATATTACTAAAATGTTTAGTAATACTGTTTGTTACTCATGCAAAATAATGCATACGGAGTCACCTTTGCCAATCCTGTTGTTTGAAATACTATAAAAACAGCTCAAAATAAACAAATAAATTTTCATTTAGAAACTGGATTTTTTTTTAGATTTTCATAAATTACAACTTGGGCATATTTGTTAGATAACAATATGTATTCCATTCATTAGATATTTGTTCCTCCGGGGGTAAGACGGCCACCCGTAATTTGTAATTTTATTCGATATGGGTTATATTTTTGAAGGTTTTTTTTACTATTATGACATATTTGTAGATAAGGAAAAACATTTTCAATGAAACTACCCATTTTGCCTTCCTCACTGAGGTAAGGCTATAATCCTGCTCAAAAAATGAACTTTTGAAAAACAGCTCGTAGACCTATATTCATGTATACCTATCGGCTCAGAATTGAAAACTGACCAAATGTCTGTGTGTGTGTGTGCGTATTCTCCTTGGTGCTCAAAATTCTTGCCAAGTTTTCTCGGCACTGGCTGATCCGATTTGAGTCAAACAAGTTGCATTCGTTCCGGTTTGGTGCCCCATACTGCACTATTGAATTGTTTGAAGATCCGATAAGTAGTTCAAAAGTTACGTATAAAAAAGTGTCAGAGTTGCGAATCGGGTGCTGGAATTTTTATGCCGAATCTCACTAATCTATATGAAAACTAAGTCCGGATCTACACGCAACCGAGACCGGGGGGAAATCGAGAGAAATCCCCTCCCTCATCCAACCCATCATTGGTTAGGTAATCAAAAGACCTTTCCAATGAGTACAACACATTGAAGATCTGGCAACCCTGTCTCAAGTTATGATCACTTAAGTGATATTTATGTACTTTTTTGATGCCGGACCTCACTCGAATGCATGTAAACTATGACCGGATTCATCATCCGACCCATCGTTGGTTAGGTAATCAAAAGACCTTTCCAATGAGTCGAAAACATTGAAGTTCTGGCAACCCTGTCTCGAGATATGACCGCTAAAGTGATACTTATGAACTTTTTTGAAGCCGGATCTCACGTAAATGTATGTAATCTATGTCCGGATCCATCATCCGATCCATCGTTGGTTAGGTTATGAGCCTATCCCATGAGCCCAAAACATTGAAGATTTGGCAAAACTCAGTCTCAAGTTATGACCGCTTAAGTGACATTTGTGTATTTTTTTATTGAGAAATAGATGGAATTTGTTTCCAAACCATCATATCACCAAATATTGGTAAAAAGTGAGGAAGGCACAAACCACATAGGTGGATTGAGTTAGTTTTTAATCAAAATGCAAATATAGCAAAATTCATTGAATAGAATGAACTTTTCATGAAAATCGCAAATTTAATATCATTAACATAATTTTGACTGACTTATTCTAATCGAAATACACGAACTGATTTTTGCATCAAATTGTGTTTATTTTGTTATTTTGTAAAATATAAAATTTCTTGAACAGCTATCTTGCTTCACATTTCAAACTTGATTTTTTCAAAATAGATATGCTGTTCAGAAAAGTCTCTTCAACCAATTATGTAGGTATTTGGGTGGATTTAGCAATCTAATCTAATCTAATCTAATCAGACCGTAGCGCAGCCAATCTTTGGAAGGGATCCTGGAGAGTGCCTTAGGTTAGATGACGGGTTATAGCGCCACAACTCGCTCTGTATTTGGGTGGATTTAGCAATCACGCAGAAAAATGTTTTGTAGAATCAGCCTGTACGAGGTTTAAATCAACAGAATTTTTGTTGAATATAATAAGCAAAAAAAAAAAATGCATTGAAACAAACCTTGATTTTCTCAATTCCACAAAAGTCTTTTGTTGTTTTGAAAAAGCTGCTTTGAAGTTTAGCGTTTATTCACCAAAAATCCTGATTTTCAAATCAACAAAACGTTTTGTTGATTCAAATATGCCTTATTTTCTGCGTGATGTTATTAAGGTAATTTATAGCACTGACCGTCTTACCCCGCGTATTTCATATATATACGATTACAATTTTTTTTAATTGTTGAAAAGTATTGAAAATTGTTTCTTTGGCCAACTAATCTATGTCATTTCTATATTGGGCTACTAATCAAACAACATGTACGTTATTTGAGATCAAAATAATCTGTTGTGTAAATTTTATGAGACTTCTACCTCAGGGCGGCCGTCTTACCCCCATCTCCCCTAAATACAATTAAAAAATAAAATGTCATCAAAATTTTGACTTTAGTTCACGACGGTTCGGTGTTAACTGTAGTGATTCGGAAGCAAAATATTTTATACGGAATAATTGACTATTAATTAATTATTCAGCGATTTCACGTCAAACCAGCAAGATCCAGATCAAAAGTGCTCAAATTTAGCCTACGAGTTCCTTGAAATTTATCTCAAATAATTTATTTTTTCTTTACATGTATTTCTCTCTCTTCTTTTTTTCCAGCTATTGGCCGATTAAGACCACTGTGCGTGCCATTGTTGGCTGTGTCACCAAAGCTTTCGCAAAACCAAACTCACAATGGAACGGTGCAGTAGCAGCACCAGCTACATGGACTACCACCGCCACTCGATGGCAGGTAACAACTTTTGCTACCCGTACTCGCCCGGGATGATGCGAAACGGCGGATCACCGTACCCGATGGGAGTGGGTTCGGCCGCGCCACGGTACGGTATGGCCGACTATCGATCCGGTGGATATTACGGTGAAGGGGGATTCGACAAGTACTACGGCGGCAGTGGAGGGGGGTACCACGCGGGGTACGGTGCCAATTATTACGGGAACGGTTACGCGTCCTACCGAGATTTCGGCTACAACGATTACTACCAGGGATCGACGTTTGCTGGTCATCACGGAGCTGGTGGCTACCACGGTCCAGCGGGTTCCTCGTCGCATCTGTACGGTGGCCGGCAGTCGCTTCCGCTGGCATTCCAGCGTGAATCCTACTACCATCATCAGCGGGACCACCCCCACGGCAGTCCGTACGGCTTTGGTGGTAATTACTCCGGTAATCCGTACAAAGCTGAGTCCAGCAGCACGACTCCCAACTCGACAAATTCCGGCGATGCGGCGCTGTTTGGCGGCGCGCCGAACGGTAATAGCTTCCAGCATAGTCCCGATTATCCGTACGGTAGTTCCGGGGATAGCCCGGGTGGGCCCGAGGGGAGTGGTAGCAGAGGGAGTGGGGGTGCGCCCGGCTACCCAACGTCGCCCTCGTCGTCCGCAATGCCAAACGCAACAGGTACGTAACCCCTCTCCCAACAGTGGTAAAAGGGAGAAAAAGCACGTGGGCGATGTGATGTTTGATACATAGACTCGGATGGTAGTGGTGTAGCAACACACAGAAAGAGAGAGAGAATTAACGCACACCATTGCAACTTGATAAGTCAAAACAAAAACAATATGACCAATACAGACAGAAAAGAAAAAGGGGAAAAACTTTGTGGGGTTGAAAAGGTGTGTTGGTTGTTGATGTTTGCCGAATAGCATAGTAGACAACTCGGGCTTGTATACCTTAAGTACATATCCAAACAGCGTGCAGCAAGTAAACTGTAGATGAAGCTTTTGCCTCGTCAAGATTTTCGGACTGTGGAGCAGATGGAAAGGGATGATTAGCTGTCTATATTGAAAACGGTGCCCAAAAATGATTGCTTTAATAAAAAAAATCAGATTCAACATGTAATTTTAATGGGTTACATACATGTAAATCGGCTAAAATGTCAGAGGTTGGTATGAGCATACATTGAAACTTTTTTTAAATCTGTTTTAAGGGCATGAAAATATGCATTGAAGTTTGAAGTCGTTTGGTTGTATCATTGCCGAGATATAGCTATTTGTAGTTAGTAGTTTCAAAAAACGGGTGCCACGATATCTCAACACTGCTTTGACCAAATTGGCTCAACATTTTCGTGAAGACTCGTCAAACGTGTGCATGACGAAGGCCGATTTTCAAAAACTTAATTTAAAAAAAGATAAAAATATTGTTATGTTTTTCATATAAAAAATCAGTAAGTTTTTGATTTTTGTATTAAAAAAAAAGCAAAATTTAAAAATTGGGCTTTGTAGGGGAAATATACCCTTTCCAATCAAACACCTATCTTCGGCATATGGTGAGTTTGATGGGCGATTAAAGCTTCAAAAATACTATTTAGGCTATAAACTTAACAGCAACAGCACCGCCTCAAGTAAGCACGCAAATTTATGCCAAAAAGATCAATTTTAATGCACTTTTGATCATAATTTCTATTTTGCGAGACCATTTCTCATCATTTTGGTGGCACACACATCCACACGCAAGATGAGAGGTTAACTGCTTAACGAAAGTCGCCATCAATATCTTTTCACTTGCGCCAACGATTTAAAAGCGCTTAAGAAATAAAATTGCTTCCAACTACCGGCAAAATGTTCTTTTGCACATAAGTTAGTCACTCACTTGAAAAATAATCCCGAAACATGTAAATAATGAGCAAGCGCCATCAAAAAAACAAACGCGTTAAGTCTTTTGACGTTTCAATTTTGACTACCCATTCCAATCGAAGACTGAAGAAAACCGAGCGAGAAGCGAAGGCTATTAAAGAACAAAGGGTGGCCACCAACACCACCAACATGCTTGTGCAGCGCCTGTTGGAGTGAGCCAGTGATGCCAGGAAACTTTCTCTATAAATGCTACTTTTCGTGAGTGTTCGCTTACAATTTCATCAATTTTGGCAGCACTAAGCAGACCCAAAAGAGCGCTGAAAGAAAAAAAGAACTAAGCTGAAAATAGGAAAATGGGTGTGGCCCAATGCACTCGACTGATTAGAATGCATTTTGGAAATATTTTTTTTAAATGCTTGTAATAGCATAACTATTATTAAAAGTGAAAATAAACAGAAATGTTCACAAAAAGTTGCTCTACTCGTTGGTGTACTTGGTTTTAATAAATTTCAAGGAACACTCCAGATTATCCAGCATCATTCAAACACGACTGCTTATTAGGCTTAAAATGGGTATATTTCCCCTACACAGGATATGTCTTGAGAGTCTTCACTCCAAATTTCAGCCAATTTGGTCAATCTCATCTCGAGATATCGTGGCACCCGTAAATCAACTGGGTGTTAAGAGAAAAACGATCACAAGGTTTGACAGTTCGCTTTGTGCATGGCAAAATTTCGAACTAAAATCGTTTCTTACTCAGTTCAGTCATGAAATATCTTCATGAAACTTTCAGAAGTGATCTTTTTAGTGAATTCATTGAATTTTCTGTATTATCCAATTTTGTGATTTTCTACATGTATGTAACTCCTTAATACACTTTATTATTTTTTCGTTTATACTTTTTCAAAAAGATTTTTTTAAATTAGCAATAAATTAATTATTCAAATTGAAAAAAAACTGATTGTTGATCTTCTTTTAAACAAATCAGATTTGTTTATGTTAATAATGCTAAATTATAAATTTAAGTCAGGGTGGCCACCTCGGGAAAAAACCGGGAAAACCGGGAAAAACCCGGGAATTTATTCCACCGGGAGAAAACCGGGAAAAACTCGGGAATTCGAATAACAAACCGGGAAAATATTTTAAGTTTAGTTAAAATTCGACAAATTCCTCTTAAATGACTTCAACGTATATTTTTCTCTATTAGAATATTATTCTAGTTATTCTAAATGAAGAATTCGGGAAAATAATGTTTGAATTTGTGTAATAGACTCAAGCTACTAGGCTTTGGTTGTTTTTTTTTCTGTTGAGTATTCCATGATATATTTCTTTGACGAGAGGGGAGAAGCAACTACGATTACCAATAACCGGACCCGGTTTAAAAAACAAATGTTTGATAAGCTGCAATTTTTCCGATCAAGTTCGCGGTTCAATAGAAAATTTACTCAGCGCAATTATTTTTGAAGTCTTATTTCAATAAGTATTGAATTTCATAAGCACAATAAACAATTTATTTTTATTTTATTATGTATTTCAATATCATCTTGAGGGTGCACAGCAGCCAAGGAAGTTGTTGTCTTTTTATTCCAAAATTGTCATTCTTACGGATTTAACCCTTCAACAATATGATTGTAACAAGAGTCAAAATCCTTTTTTTGTTTTTTTTTTTTTTTTGTAGACAGTAACTTCAGGGAATAAATAACCGATAGTTCCCATAATTTCGAAGATACTAAAATTTGCGTACCGAAAATCGTGGTGCAAAAAGCTTAGCTTGTGTGCGCCGTTAAAAATAAGAATACAGTTCAGACCCGATTTTCCGAAGGCCTCGGAAAAAAATAAATAAATATAAATATTGAAATAAAAAGCCACAGTTTCAACATTTGCATGGAGTATGCGTTTTAAAATGACGAAAATAAAATTTGACGAAAATAAAAATTTTAACGAAAAAAATAATGAAAATCGAAAATTTTCAAAAATTTAAATGATTTTTAAATTAACCCAAACATGCTAAAAATTATTCTGAACGCAGGTGAATGGATCTAAAATTGATTTCAGTTGATTCCACTTAAAATTTCATTATAATTTTGAAGTTTATTGAAAATAATGGTTTGCCCCCTGATTTTTCGGGCCAATTTTGAAGGGGGGAGACAAAAACTTTAAATAAAATTCGTACCAGCCTAAACTATTTTAAAACGATTTAGAATTATGCAATCCAAGATGGCGGTCAAAATGGCTGAAATGAAATATTGAAAATATGCATTTTTAAATTTAATACGCAATCAACCACTCAACAGTGACTAAAATTAAGTCGCTGAACTTGAATTTGATGTTAAAAGTAAGAAAATTAAAAAAAAAATACGAATTGTTTTTTATTGTTCAAACCTTTGGATAATCAAGACGGACTGTTTATAATTTTTACTGTAAAATATTTGGTGGAATTTCAAAAATCTGTTTTCAGTAGTATTTTATAAGATCATTTTTGGCTTTCTCAGTTAAACAAATTATTAAGGACAAATTGCTATGAAACTTTGTGCTTGTGTTTTTAAATCAGATTTGAGTACTTTTGTATAATTTTAAAATGTCGGAAATATTTGGCATTTAAGATATTTTTATATAGTTATTTGGGAATCTTTCAACAGTTAAATGCCTATCAAATTATCTTCAAATTCAGAACATTTGAAAAAATATCTTTATTTTAAAATTATAATTTAAATTTTAAATAAATTTTTCAGATGTTCTAAAATTACAATATTTTCAGAGTTCAACTGCATAGTAGTCATTTCAATACAAGCAGTCCCTTTTTCTTTTATTCAAACACAAAAATGAGTTTTTGTTGGGTTTTATTTAATTCTCACCTGAAAATTCCGTAAAAAAAAGATTAACTGAATTTTGACTGTTGGGTTGTTCAGAAAATCGCAGCACGGCAATTAATTTTTTACCATTCTGTGTTACTCAAAAATTTAAAAACATCCAAACATGTTTATTTTTTCTTTTTTTCAATAAATTTGGCACGGCTCACACAAAGGATGTATCGAGAATTATGTTTATGTTAGCGCGATCTGCGAGTCGCGATAGAGTACAGGCCAACTCAGAGGGGTTTTTTTGACAGTTATATTTTTTCTAGAAATCATCTCATCGATACCTAAATCCTTGCCGAAGATACTAAATCGATCAGCAAATTTTTTTTTAAGTAATCGATTGATTAAACATATGGCACTTTTTTTTTGAAGAATCATTCTTCTTGAATTTACTAAAGTTTTTTCAAAGAAAACTGAAGAGTATTTGCATTAATGTTGTTTTCTTTTGCAAATCTTTTCTACCCATACTCATACTAAACATTGTGAATGCTATTTCCTGCTTTTCAGTAATAATCTACGTTATTCATAAATTTAATACAAAGCGATTTTTTATTGATTTTAAGTTAAGAAAAATTGCGGAGCATGGAGATGAAAAATCACAAACATTATGGAAATTAAGGATTTGGACTGAAAACTGTTAAAAAGGGGATTCTTACTTTTTGTACTCAAAGCTTTCTTGAGAAATAAAATTATTGAACCAAATGTATGCGTTCAAAAAGTATTTTGATACTAACGTCAGTCTATAAAAAAACAATGTAATTTGATTTAAAACTACATATATGGAAAAATTCCTTCTGGCCTCGGGACAAAACCGGGAAATTGAAAATCCAAATCTGGTGGCCACCCTGATTTATGTTGAGTTTTCAACATTTTCGAAAATTCCAGTTATGCAGCTGTCAACAATTTTCAAAACATCAATAAATTGATGATTTTTTTTTCCAAAATGTTGTCTGCTTTAACGATCTGTGGTCCCAAACAGAAATAAAGTTGTATTCCGGCAGTTTAAAAATTTAGTTTCTAGAATATTATCTCAGTTGTGATAATCGACATTCGTGTATTTTTTAACTTTACTCTTTTGATGTAAAATTAATTTTTTTTTTATCGGAAAACATTCAACAGAAATTTTTACATCGTCACCGAAACATAACCACTGAAAATTGATTTTTGTTAAATATGTGACTTTTTTGCGTGTAGATTTCATGATTCAAGCTGGCTTATCAAATTGGCAACACTGCCGAATGAATTATGACCAACCTACAACTTTGTGACCGAGCCACGTAGCCCAGTGGTAACGCTTCCGCCTCGTAAGCGGTAGATCGGGGTTCAAATCCCGGCTTGGATCAATACAACTGGCGATCTTTTCATTTCTGGATTCGATTGCTTAGTAAAAGGAAGGTAGTGTCGTCACAAACTGGACCTTATCAGGACACCTTAGGAAGACAACCTATGGAATGTTAACATTAACCTTAACATGTTAACATTAAGTTGATTTAAAAACTGTCACTGAATCCGCTTTGTGAATGCCGGCCCCGATACTCTTCACGGGTGTTCCCCTCAGGAACAGGGAAAGATTTACTTTACTTACAACTTTGCCGAAGACACCAAATTGATCAGATGTCAATGTTCTGCTAATTAACAATTAGGTATTCAATTTAATTTCACAAATGTTCTCGTGCCAGCGGAAAAGCATGTAATTCCAACTAGCACACTTTCATTAAAAAGTTTTCATTAAAAGTTTTGTGAAACGATTGTCAAAAAAAAATGACAAACATATGGGAATTTCCCCTATTACTTATCTATAGGAACTCTCTTTTCGCCGAAATATCAAAAGTATAAAATCAATATCAGTAGCCAAAAGCGCGCGCGTCCTTTTGCAAGTTTCGCCTTTCTGTATATTTATTTCGGTAAAAATTGTCCGTTGGTATTCATACATGTATAAACTATGCTCACCCAGACTCACACATCCACTGTGTTCGTGTATGTTTTCCTGTGGATATGATGGAATAGCGCGAAAATAAAGCGACAAAAAAGCGGTCCACCACTTCAACAGGCTTGCCAACAGGGTTTGCCAACGTGGAAAATCTGGATAAGAAGTAGTGGGATTTTGTTTTAACAAAAATAAAACTTTCAAATTGATCAAACTATTCAGAATGCTTCACTCAAAGCATAAATTTAATTCCAGAGCAAACCTGTCTCCGAATTCCCACAAATCAATGCGCCTCCCAATCACCCCGATCCATCCCTAAATCAAGCCCTGAATTGACCTTTCCCAACAAGGGAAATCCAACCCCAACCCCCGCAATTTTCCACCCTCCGCCCCATTCTCACATAATAGTCGTAATTCATCTCACTCGACTGGCTGGAAATCGTGCCCGGCCGAGCATCTCATTTCATAATTGCCCATCATTGCGTGAGGGAATGCCGCGCCAACATTGATTGAGCTGCAAACTTTTTTCTGTTGTTGTTGTTGTTGTTTGCCTGGCTGCCTACCTTGCAGGCGCTGACGACGCTCCCCAGACGCTCGATAAATTTCCTTACGGATTCCCCCTGCCATCGCACTCCGGATCGATCGGATCTGGTCTGGGGCAAGTCGTCGAGGGTCGTCGTTGTTGATGGGTGTTCTTGTTGTTGTTATGTACCGCGGCGCGTATATAAACTGTTGGAGTTTTCCAGGGAATTTCCCGCGGCGCGCGTCAACGGAAAATGACACGGGTTTGGTAGTATTGGTGCGGTGTATTGCGTGCTCACCACTATAAGGAAAGACTTGGGAGGGGGTTTAAAGCGAGCTTTGGTTTGGGGAGCGTTGGGGGCTTATGCTGGGGATACATATTTAGCTCATGAGAATGAACACTTGGGAAATACCCTACGCGAAAGGAAGGTAGTGTGAGTGGTGGGTATGGAGTCATTCCAGGGTGAGTTTGTTTTATGTACAGAAGCTAAACTGACAATGCACGGTGGCTTAAACTTTGCATGGGAAATTAAAAAAAAATGTTTGGGGGATAAGCGAAAAATTCCAAATTCCATCAAAACACGGGATTGAAACTCGTCTGAAAAACCTGTATCATTTTCTCAATCAAAACGGTTGCGCCGCGTGGTGGTAGCTGCCCTGTTTATTACACTGTGAAATTATCCATGGCTAATCCAAGGAACCAAAAGGTGACAACAGAAATGTCCGCCCAAAAGGTGTGTTGCAAAAAACTTTTTATTTTTATAAAATTTCCTAACAAATCAACAACGAATTACAAGTTTGATGGTCGAACTACCCTTAAAAGTTGGTTTTGTTATTTGTTTTTGCAAAACCGCATATTTTTTAACAAAAGTGCCAAAAATATTCGTAACTAACTTTTGCCTCTTGGTTAGTATGTGTGTGGTCGATATTTGCGGACGTGCACGCAGAACACAGAACAGTGAGAACTAGCGAAAATGCCTCACAATCTTCTGATACAAATCGCCATATTGAAATTGCTTGAAGATTCATACCCGTGATCAAAATGTGGAGTTAAATGAGTCAGATCATTGTCAAGTGTGAGATTCTTATGTAATTTTTTTTGAAAAACAGCTTTGTCGAAAACCGCAAAACGATCCGACCCGGACGAGTTATTAACGATTTAAAGAAGATGTTTTTGTATGAAAAGATTTTTTTTCACTAACTTCAACGATAAAAAGCGACCCTTACCCCGTAACCGATTTGTCTCAAAATTTTCACATTTACTTAATTTTTCCCAAGAAATCGAATCTGGGGATATCCCACCCTGATGTCGATTTTTTTTATTATCACTAGGCTTAGTGATTTTTCACGCTCGATAATAGCAAATTTCACGGGGACCTCAATTTCAAAACACCGAATTTCACGCAAATTTCGCGGAACGTGAAAAATGTTAAAATAACTATGAAAATCTTATGTTTAAATCACAGAAACTACTTTTTATGCTTTATTATATAGAGCAGTTCTCTACGGAATCGGTCTATTTTCTTTAATTTTAATTTTTGTATTTTTTAATCCGGCTGAAACTTTTTTGGTGCCTTCGGTATGCCCAAAGAAGCCATTTTGCATCATTAGTTTGTCCATATAATTTTCCATACAAATTTGGCAGCTGTTCATACAAAAATGATATGTGAAAATTCAAAAATCTGTATCTTTTGAAGGAACTTTTTGATCGAGTTGGTGTCTTCGACAAAGTTGTAGGTATGGATATGGACTACACTGAAAAAAAATGCTACACGGTAAAAAAAATTTTGGTGATTTTTTATTTAACTTTTTGTCACTAAAACTTGATTTGCAAAAAAACACTATTTTTAATTTTTTTATTTTTTGATATGTTTTAGAGGACATAAAATGCCAACTTTTCAGAAATTTCCAGAATGGGCAAAAAATCTTTGACCGAGTTATGATTTTTTGAATCAATACTGAGTTTTTCAAAAAATCGAAATATCGGTCGCAAACATTTTTCAACTTCATTTTTCGATGTAAAATCGAATTTGCAATCAAAAAGTACTTTAGTGAAATTTTGATAAAGTGCACCGTTTTCAAGTTAAATCTATTTTTAGGTAACTTTTTTGAAAATAGTCGCAGTTTTTCATTTTTTAAAATTAGTGCCCATGTTTGCCCACCTTTGAAAAAAATATTTTTAAAAAGCTGAGAAAATTCTCTATATTTTGCTTTATTGAACTTTGTTGATGCGACCCATAGTTGCTGAGATATTGCTATGCAAAGGCTAAAAAACAAGAAAATTAATGTTTTCTAAGTCTCACCCAAACAACCCACCATTTTCTAATGTCGATATCTCAGCAACTATAGGTCCGATTAACAATGTTAAAACAAGAAACATTCGTGAAATTTTCCAATCTTTTCGAAAAAAATATTTTCAAAAATTTAAAATCAAGACTAACATTTCAAATGGGCGTAATATTGAATGTTTGGCCCGTTTAAAATGTTAGTCTTGATTTTAAATTTTTGAAAATATTTTTTTCGAAAAGATCGAAAAATTTCACGAATGTTTCATGTTTTAACATTGTTAATCGGACCTATAGTTGCTGAGATATCGACATTAGAAAAGGGTGGGTTGTTTGGGTGAGACTTAGAAAACATCAATTTTCCTGTTTTTTAGCCTTTGCATAGCAATATCTCGGCAACTATGGGTCGCATCAACAAAGTTCAATAAAGCAAAATATAGAGAATTTTCTCAGCTTTTTAAAAATATTTTTTTCAAAGGTAGGCAAACATGGGCACTAATTTTAAAAAATGAAAAACTGCGACTATTTTCAAAAAAGTTACCTAAAAATTGCTATAACTTGAAAACGGTGCACTTTATCAAAAATTCACTAAAGTACTTTTTGATTGCAAATTCGATTTTACATCGAAAAATGAAGTTGAAAAATTTTGCGACCGATATTTCGATTTTTGAAAAACTCAGTATTGATTCAAAAATCATAACTCGGTCAAAGATTTTGCCCATTCTGAAATTTCTGAAAAGTTGGCATTTTATGTCCTCTAAAACATATAAAAAATAAAAATAGTGTAAATCAAGTTTTAGTGACAAAAAGTTAAATAAAAAATCATCAAAATTTTTTTTACCGTGTAGCATTTTTTTTTTCAGTGTAGTCCATATCCATACCTACAACTTTGTCGAAGACACCAACTCGATCAAAAAGTTCCTTCAAAAGATACAGATTTTTGAATTTTCACATATCATTTTTGTGCCAAATTTGTATGGAAAATTATATGGACAAACTAATGATGCAAAATGGCTTCTTTGGGCATACCGAAGGCACCAAAAAAGTTTCAGCCGGATTAAAAAATACAAAAAAATCGAATGACCGAAAACTCAGAGAATTGCTCTATATTATTCTTCAATAAACTGACGTGAACGTGACAAAAAAATCTCCTAATAATAAAAAAAAACCGTCTGGTTTACGGATGGGCTCAATTCATATTTTGAAACAAAATTTAAGGCATGCGTATTCTCATTTATTGAATTGCTTTTATTCAACTAAAAAAGGTTAAAAAGTTTTAGCTGATTTGCTTCTGTTTTATCAGTTTAAATTTGATTGAATTTCATATCAAAGCAAGATTCAACAATCTTGTCCATCCAAAATATGTAAAATAGTTTAAATTTTCTTCAACATTTAGACCATTCAAAATAATTTTTAAGGTTTTCATCTCTCTTTTTAAAAAACTAAGTTTAAAATCCATAGGCAGAAATATTATAAATTGTTACGAAATCAAAATTTTTATTCATAATAAGAACAGAAAACAAAAAAAATGTATTTTTTAACTTTCAAGGGAATTATTCACACAAATAATCAAATATTTTTTAAATAAGACAGGACTCAGAAAAAAATCTGAAATGTTTCAAAAAGGTGATTTCAAATAAAACAAAGCTTGATTCTTTTAATTTCTTTTGAAATCATGCATTTTAATTAAAATAGCAGTAAATTTGTGCTACAGCAAATTAAAATATCACTAAATTTAGTTAGTTTCTATAGAAACTGAAAATTTTAATAATTCTTCAAATGGTTCATATCAAGCTTATCAAACGAAGACTTCTTATGGGAGAACTGTCATTTCTATCACTTGAATCCGGTGCTCTATTTAACCAGGATATTTACTCGCTTAATTCTACAGTAGTTCATAAGAATATTTTTATTCCTTTTTGAGTTTGATTAATTATTTTGAGAAAAATCGTTACATTTTCACACAAACATAACATTTCACGGGATTTCGCGGAAAAAGCCAAATTTCGTGGATTTCACGCTGTCCGCGAAATCGTGAAATTTCACTAACCCTAAATCACCCTTATACACAGTTAAAAAATCATGGTAGTTTTTCATCTGAGTATATTGACACATTTGTGCCAGATTACAATGTTATACTGTGTAATTTTACGTTTCACATAAATTTAGATAAATAACATCGAAAATTCAGTTGTTATTTTTTTTTAATCATCTAAAATAATTTAATGTGTAATTAACTGATCAGAAAAAAATCACTATCATTCAAATAAATTTAATAAAATATGAAATTAAGAAAAACATGTTAAATGCTTGTCTTTTCAAGCGAGAAAGGCAAAAACGAAACTTAATTTATTTTAAAAACTTGTATTATTTAATTCAAAAACATCGTTGATGAATCACGGGGTCTTTTTTATTTTTTTAGAACGAATATCTTTGGTCGGGAAAAATTAAAGCTATCCTCATTTGAAATTTTTGAACTTTTTTCCTAATGGGGCGAAATTTCGTCTTCATTTCTTATGGGAAATGATGCAAGGAACATTTTTCCTGAAGTACGCAAAGTGATTGAAAATAAGGGAAAAAGTTATAAAGGTTTTATTGGAAATTTGCGAGATTTTCTGATAAAATTGCACAGCTCTTTCCCAAAAACCGCAATGTTTTTAATATTCAGATCATTATTTTGATGAATTCGTTTTTGAGATACGTTTCTAGGCCCATTGAGTATATAAATCACTACAGAAAAGTGTAACTGGTTGAGTTTATGCTCAACTGTAAGTCACTTTTATGAATTTTGGATTTCAGCCGAATCAACATATTTTTGTGTTTTTTGGTTATAAAATGTACCGTTTTCATTAGATTTTCACATTTTTATTAGTCTTATCAAA
This sequence comes from Culex quinquefasciatus, assembly GCF_015732765.1. Lineage (NCBI taxonomy): Eukaryota > Metazoa > Arthropoda > Insecta > Diptera > Culicidae > Culex > Culex quinquefasciatus. The sequence continues at coordinate 178,110,385 of NC_051863.1, forward strand.
ACTCACAGAAGATCTCGTACTTGTTTTGATGTCAGGTGAAAATATTGTAATTAAAAACGTCAATTATTTGTGTTTTTTTAGCAAAACAATTTATTTGTTGTATTTTTTTTTTGTTTCAAATTTGGATACCAGACTTGTTGAGAATGTTAAGCTCAATTATTTGAGATTAAATTAATAGTTTTACATACATTTAAGCTTTTGCCTTTCTTACAAAAGAAAGGTTTAAGGTTTGCTTTTGGAAAAACGCTTTTTTCAGAAATCTTTAAAAAATTCGTGCACGGCGAGGATTCGTCCCAGGATAAAATCCTATTACTAAATTGAAGGTTTAGTTGCGCTCTTTCGATTGAATTTTGGCCCGAAACCCGGAACTCAAAGTCTGATTTTTGAGAGCTCTTTTTTTCTGAAATACATGAGCGATGTCTGTATCCGCTCTTAAAAAATTGTGTCTTCCATCACTGGAAAACCGCTCGTTAAACCCACAATTTTTATAAGTCAGATCTGTAGCCGTGGGGTCGGAGACGAACATTTTATTTTTCGATTCACAATTTTCGAGCAGAAAATGTGGTCAAAGCCATTTTTAGAGGTATTTTTTGGACTATTTTACAGATAACACTATCAAAATTTAAAGAATTCAGTTTCAAACAAAAAGCCATTCGAAAACATGCGCCATAAAATGTTTGGGCCCAAAATTTGAAGCTTTTCCAAAATGTATTTCCAGAGATATAGCGATTTTAGTGTTTTTCGTCTTATTTTTACCCTATTTTTTCCTATTAAATTTTTGGATTTATACAAAATCATATACTGAACATCAAATTCGAAGTCCCGGCTCGTTCTCGCTCGGAAGCTCGACAAGTCGTCAAGTCGAAGCTTCAACGCCAGCGCTTTTACGCTTACGCGTTTTACGCTGCGCGTGAAAGTGTTCTTTTTGGCTTCTCGTAATTGATCGACAAAGTTTAATAGCGATACATATTTTTAAGTTAATCATAGACTAACATTATAGACTGAGTACCCTTTATTTTTTTTCTAATAATGTCAATCCAATATGTTTTTCTTAATTAAATTTAAATATCTTGCGACAAATAATGTACTTCTGAAATCAAAAGAAAATGGCATTTGAGGTTTGCCCTAAAAAGATTCGAAGTTTTAGGTAAAATTCTCACTGGATGGTATCATTTTGTTTCTTAAAAAATAATTGCACCAATATATTTCTCGGAGTTTCATCATTTTGTAAGAAAGGCTATTTCACCTCTGGTGATATTAAATCGGGTGTTTACTGATTTTTCCGCAATATGTATGTTATTACTAATAATTGCAAATTCAACTCTGTAGTTTCAATACAAATAATGTAGCCCAAATAAATATACAAATTAATAAAAGGCATAGAAATAGAAACCCTGTGGTTATATTTAAACTGCAGATCTCAATTAGATAAAATAAATATCATATGAACCATGTACGCACCAAAAAAGTGAAAATATAATGTAAACGGTACATTTTATAACCAAAAAACACAAAAATATGTTGGTTCGGCTGAAATCCAAAATTCATAAAAGTGACTTACAGTTGAACATAACCCCAACCAATTACACTTTTCTGTAGTGATTTAAACACTCAATGGGCCTAGAAACATTTCTCAAAAAGAATTCATCAAAATAATGATCTGAATATTAAAAACATTGTGGTTTTTGGGAAAGGGGTGTGCAATTTTATCAGAAAATCTCCCAAATTTCCAAAAAAAAACCTTTATAACTTTTTTCCCTTATTTTCAATCAGTTTGCGAATTTCAGGAAAAATGTTCCTTGCATCATTTCCCATGAAGCATGTCCATGTAGACTTGTAACAATACAAAATTGAAACAGACAAAATTTCACCGATAGGAAAAAAGTTCAAAATTTTCAAATGAGGATAACTTCAATTTTCCCGACCAAAGATTTTCGTTCGCCCCGAAAATAAACGGGGATGTTCCACACTTTCATTTATGTATATAGTATATGACAGTTTTCTTGCTATTTCTCAAAAAATACTACCCCCCTAAAAAAGACCCCGTGAAATATATTGTTGTAATTTTTACTCAGTTTGTAATTTCATTTAATTGAAAATCTTGTTTTGGGAATAGTTTTTTGTCCCATGATTTTTTTTTTACAAAATTTCTTTCTTTCCTACTTATAAACCTACCCTTGAATATTTTTTCAGTGGGCGTCATCCACAAATGACGTAGTAATTTTTCGAAAAATACCCACTCCTTCCTTGTAACATTTTTCCTATATAAAATCCAATCTTTTTTGTGGATCGACATTAATGGTATATTTTCTTATTTGTTATTTCTCTTGCTTCAGTATTTAAAAAAAAAAAATATTGTAAACCATGATAAAATTTACAGCCGCGGTGATTTTAATTACACCGATCTGTGAAGATAATTGTTTGAAGCACTTCGAGAAGCAGGTTTCAAATTTTTTTTAAAATGTTTTTATTTTTTTTATTTTAGGCCAATGCATATTTCACTTCATGTCTTTATCTTTTTTTTATCATTCCGGGGATACATTTTATAACGCTCATTTATTTCTTTCTGTTTCAAATCAAATAAAGCTTGTTTGAGCTTTTTTTTTTACTTTTACTTCAGGAAAAACATATTGTCATAAATTCATTGATATTTCATATTTTTGGACAGAAGCATGACTTTAATATTAAATAAAGCCTTTTGTGATACTTATTGTTTCAAAATTTCCGCTTAGCATTTAAAATTAAGTTTTCATTTATATTGCCTTTGTCCTACCCTTCATCGATTTCGACAGAAGCTGAGGTTCAACAATTTAAAATTAAATTCAACTATTTTTAGTAACTAATAATGAAGAAAATATTACTAAATAAGATAATTTAAAAAAACGATTTATCAATTTAATTAAAACCTGATTAGGAAATTGACAATTCTTTGAAAAAAAATTTTTTTACCGAAATATTTTATGTTGTTACAAACATGAAAATAATAATATTTATGGGCGTATCCGGTAATTTTTTTGAATTTTCAAGTGGAAATTTTGTAATTTGCTTTTCTAAATTAGCTGCAATGAAATGTTTTGAAATGTTCTTTAACTTAAAATTAATTTATGATTTTATTAAATCAAGGACGTCCGTGTTTGAATATCATCCCAGTAAAGGTCCTATCAATATAGTAAACCCGAGGCGCAAATGTTTTTAAAAACATTGGTTGTTTTTTGTAGTCGATAACATTTTTCTTTAAAAAAAATGAAAGTAATTTTGTTGTTTTTGACAATATTAGCTCCGCAATCTGGAAAATTGTTAACGTACTGTAAACAACTCAATGTTTATAAATTCGGCAACATAGATTTTACGGATATTCGCAAGGTTTTCGTACAGTATCCGTGTATTTAAAAATTATTGTAAAACATAAATCTCGTGTTTGCAACACGATTTATTATGTAAAATAATTCCTGAAACATAAAAATTTCAATTTTCATAGCTAAATTGTTACCTTTTTCCCTCACTGGCAAAAACACATCCATGCAAGAAGCTCTTATTCGTCATTTCGTTTTGCATTTCACCCTTTTGTCGATCGACCTCTTTAACCCTTTCCAGAGGGAAGTTTCAGGGGGTGGTGGTACGGTTCGTGTCCTGATCTAGTTAATTCTCTCTTTCTCTGTGTGTAAAACCCGAGCACCACACCTCTCACAATGTGCAACCTTTTGCGTCGCTCTTTCTCTCATTGGGTTTCCATGTAAAATCCTGTGTACGCTATGTATTTCATTTATGCGCTTTTTTCTCTCTT